>NC_039367.1:35444231-36044231 GCF_003573695.1 Papaver somniferum | reverse complement strand
TTAATCGAAAACAAAAGATAAACCGCAATTATCTAGTTTCCCACCAACGGTACAAGCTAGAGCTTCTCAATCCCAAAGAAGACTTTTAACTGAGCGGGCATAAGAGATTTTGCCTAATTAGGTTACTTTCCTCTCCGAATAGGCGGCTATACCAGTAACAACAACAAAAGAGTAAATATGTTGTTAACGAAGGATTAGTTTGCTGGAAAGGTAAATTTCGAGTATTTATAGACTAGGAAGTTTGGACACCAAGGAATTTCCAAAACCGAAAATATTCTCAAGATATCATTAAAGCACAGATTCGGTTTTCATAATTCCTGGAAATGCTCTGTCCAAAAATAACGATTGAAATCTCTCGGAAAATATAATTAGAAAATGCACATCACTAATTCTGTAATTTCCCTACAAAATGAAATTAATAACCTTAATTAAAAGATTCTTAACTTACTAATGTTTCGATCCTGGGATTCTTTTCCCTTATCCGTTAAGGAATATCTTTGAACAATTAAAGAAATAAACATTCACAACACGTGTTCAAAGTTTGTCGACATCTTTACTTTGTAAGTTCTCTTTCACACTTACAACCTTGAAACCGATTTGCCCCACTTCCAAACAAGTTTAGAATGGGTTCATCTAACTTTCAAGAACTATGTGATTGATCAAACCAACACAATCACAATTATGGGTTTACGGTTCTACCAAAACAAGTTTCGGTTCTACCTCCATGTGAGTACTGTGCATAGTCACACTAGATTTCCAAAAATTCGGTTGACTAGGTAATAGGATCGGTTCCCCACATATATATGGTATCTAACTTATATGTGTTGCACATGTCCATAGGATCGGTTATCCTTTGCCTAAAAACGTGTTGCACATGTCCATAGGATCGGTTCCCCTTTCTTCTATAAACCTTGCTGCACCCCATACAAGGATCGGTTCCCTTTGATGTACTGCACCCCTTACAAGGATCGATTCCCCTTTCCTTTTAATTGTTCAGACATACAAAATCCGATCATACCACAAGTGATTACTTAAGATCGGTTTTACTAATAAAATTTATACCAATACATAAGTCAGGCCCTTGTGAATAGTTCTACCAAGAACACAACAAGTTGTGAGTGGTTATACTCTATCACACATATTGCTTGTTCATAATATATGCAATGAATAATAAAACCAATAACACCTGGAAATTTCCTTTTCGGTCCACAAACAATTTTATGAACTTACTTCCTTAGAACACATGTAAATAGTGTTCCCTAGGATGAAATTCTCACCTCGTACCCATATATAATCACAATAGCATTCAAATGATTATGGCGATGTCTTATCTACAAAGTTTAATGGTTAAACAATAAACCTCATATTGTATTCATTAATACTATGTCTATCTAGAGTTCAAATATGCTTCGCAGTTATGTTTTCAATATGCACGACTTGAAAGATATGTTAGGGAATGAAACAGTTCAAGTCAATTTCACTAACCTCAAGTGGAAGGATGATTGTTATCGTTGTAGCTCCTTGATTCTTCACATCTTCAAGACTTCGCAATACTTGTAATGTCTCATATCCTAATACTTTCAAGCTAACC
This sequence comes from Papaver somniferum, assembly GCF_003573695.1. Lineage (NCBI taxonomy): Eukaryota > Viridiplantae > Streptophyta > Magnoliopsida > Ranunculales > Papaveraceae > Papaver > Papaver somniferum. The sequence continues at coordinate 36,042,640 of NC_039367.1, read as the reverse complement.
TATACGAAGTTGACTCTAGTACATAATCAAGCGACTCTTAACATGAGTTTTGATTCACTGAAATATGACAACCAAACTTGACATACCAACGCTTGGTGGGTTCAACCGATCAATGCTCTAACACTTTGTTCTATCGTATTGAATACTATCTTCTTTAAGATTTGCTTGATATTTAATCTCCAAAATAGGTAGGATAAAAATTAGTCACAAACATCTTCGTCTCATCATTTGTGATTCCACAATATCTTGTTTCGCTACCGTGCGATTAAGATTATTGTGAGGTGATTGATATTACTAGGCTGTTCTTCGGGAATATAAGTCTGGTGTATCAATTGGTTTTTGTTAACCTTGATTTATCAAAATACGGAAAAAAAACTCGTAGGTATTTACGTGGGAGAAAGATTTATCTATTCAATAGACTTTTCTGTGTGAAACAGATTTGTTTATCAAGTCTTCGAATTTGGGTCGTAGCAACTCTTAGTTGTGGGTGAGATCATCTAAGGGAATCAAGTGCGCAGAATCCGGAGTGGTTAAAGAGGCATAAGGAACGCGGCTGTACCTTAATCAGTAGGAAATTGGTTAGGGCTCAACCACGTTCCAGTCTGAAGTTAACTTGTAGTAGGATAGAGTCTATAGCGGCTTAATATAGTATAGTGTCCAAATCCGGACTAGGTCCCGGGGTTTTCCTTCATTTGCAGTTTCCTCGTTAACAAAAATTTTGGTGTTTGTGTCATGTTTTCCCCGCATTATATCTTTATATAATTGAAATATCACAAGTTTTGCGTAGTTCAATCAATTGGTGAATCCAACTTTGGTTGTTGATTGAAATTGATTGACGCTTGGATATTGGTCTTTGGTACCATCCAAGTTATTTCTCATATTAATCCGCTCACAGATTTCTATCTGTTTGATTGCAGATTGATTTGAGAAATTGAGATATAACTCTTGGATGTATATTCCTTGATTGAGTCTTATTGTCTAGTTGATTCTCTTGGAAATATATTGGAATTAGTCCATACAGATTGTCAAAACGAAATATTAGGTGTGGTTGTTAGACCCCCGCCTTTTCAATTGGTATCAGAGTAGGCAAACACGTTTAAGACCTCATAAGTCTGTGTTTGTAGCAATCTGACTCTATGGACAATATTGTTATCTAAAAATGCGGGGGTCTAACAACCACACCCAACAATTCGTTTGGTAATCTGAGAGGACTTACTCCAATACACTTTCTAGAGAATCAACTAGACAGTCAGAGTCAATCTAAAGTAAAGTATATCAAAGAGTTTAATATCTCTAACTCTTAATTTAATCCGCAATCAGCAAATAGAAATTTGCGATCCCGATTGAATATAAGAGGAGTTACTTGAACGGTACCAAAGACCAATGTTCAAGTGTCAATCAATATAAATCAACAACCAAAGGTTGGATATTCTAATTGATTGATCTTAACGCATAACCTGTGATATTTCAATTATATAACAAAACATAATGCGGAAAAGAAATAACACACACCAGAATTTTGTTAACGAGGAAACCGCAACTGCATAAAAACCCCGGGACCTAGTCTAGATGGAACACCACGCTGTATTAAGCCGCTACAGACTCTAGCCTACTACCAACTAACTTCAGACTGGACTGTAGTTGAACCCTAATCAATCTCACACTGATTCAAGGTACAGTTGCGTTCCTTACGTCCCTGATCCCAGCAAGATATTACGCACTTGATTCTCTTAGTTGATCTCATCCACAACCAAGAGTTGCTACGACCCAAAGTCAAAGACTTGATAAACAAATCTGTCTCACACAAAATAGTCTATGGATTGAATAAATCTGTCTCCAAAAAAAATACCCAAGAGTTTTTGTTCCGTCTTTTGATAAATCAAGGTGAACATGAACCAATTGATAAACCGGACTTATATTTCCGAAGAACAGCCTAGTATTATCAATCACCTCACAATAATCTTAATCGACTAGCGAAACAAGATATTGTGGAATCACAAACAATGAGACGAAGATGTTTGTGATTACTTTTATCTTGCCTATCGGAGAAATTAATCTCGATCCAACTATTTCAATTATACTCAATACGATATAATCGGGCAAGATCAGAACACGCAACTACAAAGAAAATAGTTGGGTATGGCTTCACAATTCCAATGAAGTCTTCAAGTCGTTAACCTACAGGGTCTCGATAGAAACCTAAGGTTAAAGGAGAATCGACTCTAGTTTATGCAACTAGTAACACACATGAGGTGTGTGGATTAGGGTTCCCAGTTGCTAGAGTTCTCCTTTATATAGTTTTCAAATCAAGGTTTGCAATCCAAGTTACCTTGGTAACAAAGCATTCAATATTCACCGTTAGATGAAAAACCTGATTCAACCAAGCTAATATATTTCAATTGTTAGATCAAACTTATCTTGTTATACGCAAATGAAATGTACCCTCATTTAGTTTTATGTTACCGTACCTAAACGTGTACACCATGTTGGTTCACAAATAGTTAACCGAGGTTAGCCATATTATTACTCTCATATCAACCTTATTCATCTTAACCATAACTAGTTCAAATGACTCAAATGAAACTAGTTAAAGAGTTGTTCAATTACTATATTCTCATAGAATTATACAAGAACACAATTGAAGCAAAATAGGGTTGATTCACTTGAATCAATCATGAACATTATAGCCACGGTTTTCAAAGGTTGCATTCCTTATTATATAAATGTTTATGTTCATGTTTAAAACCGATTTTAGAACTTTAACCTTCAAGTATGCAAACGGGTATGCATACTTGAAATACCCGGACTAAGATTGAGTTACGATAGTACGCATATGGGTACCCAAACTTCAAATCCCAGCAGAAATTCTCGGATATGAACCTGTACGCCTGTACGCAAACGGGTATGCATACTTAGGTTCTCGGATTTCTCAAACCAATAGGTACGCAAACGGATGCGCATATTATGGTTCCCGGACATGAAGTATCTCTATGAGAATTTCATTATGATCCCACTAGTTTTCGTACCTTTGCCAATTTATATTGACAAAAAGGGGGAGAATTACTGTGTAGTTCACACTACAAATACATATGGTTTACGGATCCTTATGTAAGGGGGAGTGGTTTTCATTGTGAGATGAAGTATTGACTAAGGGGGAGTGATACATATCACCGTAGTATTATTGTCAAAGTTGTGATACAATTGGACTTTGATGATGTGTAATAATACTATGACATTGTATAACAATAATTGAGAACAATGGTTTTCTAATTATTATGGCTAGGATATTCAACAACTATGATGCTGAGTTGAACACGTTAAGAATCACTGGAGTACTTGGAAGTGACGAAGATTTCGAGTAATGTTGAAGAACCAAGGAAATCAAGCATATGGATGAGAAGCTACAAAGTTTATTTATTTTGTAATCCATATATATTGATAGTTTTGTCAATAAAATTGACAAAGGGGGAGATTGTTAGAGCACTGCTCGGTCGAACTCGCAAGCGCTGCTATCTTAAGTTTTTTTTTTGTCAAGTTTAGTTGCCAAAACTATAAGTATTGATTTCTAGTCTGCTTATACATATGTCTCGGATTATGATAGAATGTATAGTTGAGCTTTAGACTTCACAGGTTCATCGATTGAAGACGAAGAACTACTAAGGGGAGTTTGTGGAACTTCATCAACAAAAGGTATGTGGAGACTTGAACTCATCTATCACTCAGAAGTCTATTTCTATTATATCTCCTATCGAGACTTTATATTATACACATTTGATATTTCGAGCTGAGTTTAACTCTCTTACATATTTCTCGAAATATGTGTTGGTAAGCTTTCGCTTTAACCAAGTTCATCTTTATTCTTGACGAAAGTCAAAAGATGATTATGTGAAAATCGCCTGGTAACATCTTACATGATTTTTGTGAGACAGCCATTTGATGTAGACTCATAATGTTTCGTATTGATCTGTTGATCACTTAAAAATTTCTTTGAAGCTAATAGTTTGTGTGAGACAGCTATTCCCGTCTTCCAAGAATGTTTCAATAATTAACACGGAGTTTAGAGAGATTAACCATTAATTGGATATAACACAGTATGCGTACTTGTATGCTAAGTGTTCCAAGTTATTCCAAGTCCGGGAACCATAATATGCATACTTGTATGCGTACTGGTTTGATAGTTGAAGTCCGGGAACTTGGTATGCATACCCGTATGCGTACTAGCTTAAAAGTTCAAGTCCGAGAATTCAACTGAGTTTGGTCATGTACGACAGTATGCGTACCCGTTTACATACTGACGAACCCAGACCAAGTCTGGCTACTTAGGTATGCGTACCCGTTTGCAAACTTGAGTGGGTTAAGTTGTAAAATCGATTTTTTCATGAACAAATACATTTACATAATAAGGAATGCAATCTTATACAAACCATGGCTATAATGTTCATGAATTGATTCGAGTGAATCAAAATCGATTTTGCCTGAATTGTGTCTTGTATACTTCTATGAGAATATAAACAATTGAACAACTCTAGAACTAGTTTCATTTGAGTCATTTGAACTAGTTATGATTAAGATGAATAAGGTTGATATGGAAATGTTCATATGGCTAACTTTGGTTAACTATTGTTGAGCCAACCATGTTTACACGTTTAGATACGGTTACTCATACCTAAATGAAGTCATATTTCATTTGTGTATAACAAGCTAACTTCGATCTAATGGTTGAAAGATATTAGCTTGGCTCTAAACCATTATAGGTTAACGACTTAAAGACTTCATTGGAATTCTGAAGCCAGACCCAACTATTTTCTCTGTAGTTGCGTGTTCTGATCTTACTTTGTTCTACCGTATTGAGTACTATCTTCTGTAAGATTTTCTACCTTGTTGGATATTGTTACTACTAGTCCGACTACTTAGGTATGCGTACCCGTTTGCATACTTGAGTGGGTTAAGTTGTAAAGTCGGTTTGTTCATGAACAAATACATTTATATAATAAGGAATGCAATCTTATGCAAACCGTGGCCATAATGTTCATGAATTGATTGGAGTGAAACAAAATCGATTTTGCTTCAATTATGTCTTGTATACTTCTATGAGAATATAAACAATTGAATAACTCTAGAAGTAGTTTCATTTGAGTAATTTGAACTAGTTGTGATTAAGATGAACAAGGTTGATATGAAAGTATTCATTTGGCTAACTTTGGTTAACTATTGTTGAGCTAACCATGTTTACACGTTTAGGTATGGTTACTCATACCTAAACGAAGTCATATTTCATTTGTGCATAACAAGATAAGTTCGATCTAACAGTTGAAAGATATTAGCTTGGCTCTAAACCATTATAGGTTAACGACTTAAAGACTTCATTGGAATTCTGAAGCCAGACCCAACTATTTTCTCTGTAGTTGCGTGTTCTGATCTTACTTTGTTCTACCGTATTGAGTACTATCTTCTGTAAGATTTTCTCGAGATTTAATCTCCGACAGGTAAGATAAAAAGTAGTCACAAACATCTTCGTCTCATCGTTTGTGATTCCACAATATATTGTTTCGCTACCATACGGTTAAGATATTGTGAGGTGATTGATATTACTAGGATGTTCTTCGGGAATATAAGTCCGGTGTATCAATTGGTTCATGTTCACCTTGATTTATCAAAAGATAGAACAAAAACCTCGTAGGTATTTCTCTGGGAGACAGATTTATCTATTAAATAGAATTTTTTGTGTGAGACACATTTGTTTATCAAGTCTTCGACTTTTGGGTCGTAGCAAATCTTAGTTGTGGGTGAGATCAGCTAAGGGAATCAAGTGCGCAAAATCCAAAATGGTTCAAGAGGCGTAAGGAACGTGACTGTACCTAAATTAGTGGGAGATTGGTTAGGTCTCAACTACATATCAGTATGAAGTTAACTTGTAGTAGTATAGAGTCTTAGCGACTTAATACAATATGGTGTTCGAATATGGACTAGGTCCGGGGGGTTTTCTGCATTTGCCGTTTCCTTGTTAACAAAATTTCTGGTGTCTGTGTTATTTCTTTTCGCATTATATTTTTTTATAGAATATCACAGGTTGTGCGTAGTTCAATTAAATGGTGAATCCAAACTTTGGTTATTTATTGAAATTGATTGACGCTTGGATAATATTGATCTTTGGTACCATCCAATTTATTTCTCATTTTAATCCGGCTCACAAATTTCCATATGTTTGATTGCAGGTTGATTTGAGAAATTGAGATATAATTCTTGGATGTATTTTCCTTGACTGAGTCTGACTGTCTAGTTGATTCTCTTGGAAATATATTGGAGTTAGTCCATACAGATTGCCTAAACGAAATATTGGGTGTAGTTGTTAGACCCTCGTTTTTTCGCATATATAGGATTTATATGTGGGAGGCAGATTGGTTCAAAGTATTCAATTGAGTTGAAGCAACTCTTAGTTGGTGTGACGTCATCTAAGGGAATCAATTACGCGGAGTCCTGCTGGGATTCAAGAGGAGTAAGGAGCGCGACTGTACCTTAATCAATGGGATACCTTTTAAGGCTCAACTACATTCCAGTCTGAAGCTAATTGGTAGTACGCTAGTGTCTTTAGCGGCTTATTAAAGTTTGGTGTTCAATCTGGACCAGGTCTCGGGGTTTTTATGCATTTGCGGATTCCTCGCTAACAAAACTTATGGTGTCTGTGTTATTTCTTTTTCCGCATTATATTGATTATCTTTATAATTGAAATATTACAGGTTGTGCATTGATCAATCATAGTAGATAAGTCCTACCTAGTTTGTTGGATACGAGTTGATTGATTCTTGTGCATTGGTCTTTGGTACCATCCAAGTTATCTCTTTGTGATTAGGTTCACGGATTTGTTTCTGTAAATGTTCTAACTGAAAGAGATAGAGATATAACTCTAAATATTATTCCTTGATTGAGTCTAACTCTCCGAGTTTTATTAAATTTGTCCATACAGATTGCCTAAGAAGAAGTGGTGGTGTATTTTATACCCTCACGTTTTCATTTACTATTAGTCGGCTACACCAGAAACATCAAAGATGAAGTTTACCTGGCTCAGGATAAGTTTGTAAAAAGAACAAACTTCACTCTTTATAGACCAAGGTACATAGGACACCAAGGAATTTCCATAACCGAATATATTCAAAAGATATGCAATAAAGCACTTGTATTCGGTCTTATGAATTCCAACTAATATCCAACTGTATAATGGAAATCTCAATGTACAACTCAATATTAGCTAACAATTAACTAATATATTTCCATGTATATGTTTTAATTGTTGGTAAAACAAAACATATTAATTTTGAAAATCTCAAAAAGATTCTTTACTAATTAAGAATAAGATTTCAGCACATGTTTAAATTACTTATTATGCCGACATCTTGAATTTTCTTATTTTTCAAACCCAATTTTCAAATCATACAAACCCTAAAGTGTACATGACTTATGAAATCGGTTTTTCCTATTTGGGTCGGTTATATCATGATACCTAAATCAAGTTAGGATCGGTTCTACCTTGAATCCAAGCATAAGCTAAGATCAGTTCTACCTTCATTCCCTATATATATATGTATATAGATTAGGATCGTTCCATACTTATGATCTTCAATGAAAACCGAGACCATAATTCTTTTGATTTCCGTTCGTCTATGAAAGAAGCTCATACGTCTACTTCCTTAAACTTATGTAACTAAATATGGTTTTTATGTATGCAATCAAACCTATGTCCACTACATAATCTATTAACGATTTACAAAGATTTTGTTGATGTCGCAATTACGAAGTCCAAAGATAAGAATTATACCTTGTAAATCAATATACCAATATATAAAGCGCTTATTACTTAGAAGATCAAGTCTATTATACTAGAATTTCATATATATAACTTCCCATGTTATATTTTCAACCAGAAACAACTTGAAATCAAACGATACAGAAATGGAAACAAGTCAAGTCATGTATTACCTCAAGTGGAAGTATGATGTTATCGTCGTTGTCGATACATCTTCGGTATGTCTCAACATTTCTAGACTTTCTAGTCTAACTTGACAAAGTTGTCCCTAGTAATATTATCAAGCGACTTATAAGTTTTGATACTGATTTGACATACCAAAGTTTGGTGGTTTCAACCGAGCAGTGCTCTAACAAGATGTTGCACCATCATGAAGCAATATTCAAGTTGGATTACGTGACAGAACTGAATAACACACCATCATGATGCATTATACTATGGGGAATGACAACTGACCTGAATACTGAAACAAGCATATTAAAGTGCTAGTCACCTTTTAGTTGTAGATATGTCAGAAAGACATATATAGGGAGGGGTAGTTGGTTGGAGGTGCATATAAAAGATATGCACTAATAAGCTTCACAGTTTATCCAATAGAACTTTAATAATGTTTCATAGATCATTGGTCACTCGAGAGAGATTCATGATGCTTCAGCATCATCGTCGTGACGTTGCGAACTAAGATTGCACCACCATGGTGCAACACGAAGGAAAGTCCAACGATGCACCTTCTTGCGTATCATTTTAAAAGGAACATATGAAATACAAACTAGGTTATTCTTTAACTTTGTCCTTATAATATGAGTGTCTTTAGTTGCTTATCCCAATGTTGATGAACTACAGTCAGTGCTTGATTCCTTAAAGGTACGGAGGACGGTACATAGGTGGCCGCAATAAGCTGCAACATTGGTAGTACAACACATTGTCGCTAGTATCGTCTAATTACGAGGTGATTGTGGCATTATGGTAACTCATATTATCAGGCTCAGCAAAGCGATTCAAAATATGATTGTTGACATACTTGATGAGGTAAGTTGCAGTGCATTATGAGGATGCTCATACTTTATATCAAGTCATTCGGCGAAGGTGTTAGAGCACTGCTGGGTCGAACTCGCAAGCGTTTCTATCTCAATCTTGTTTGTCAAGTTTAGTTGTCAAAACTATGAGTCTTGATTTCTAGTCTACTTATAACTATGTCTCGTATTAGGATAGAATGTGTAATTGAGTTTTAGACTTCATGGTGTTCATCGATTGAAGACGAAGAACTACTAAGGGGATCTTGTGGAACTTCATCAACAAAAAGTATGTGGAGACTTGAACTCATCAATCACTCAGAAGTCTAGTCTATTTTAACTCCTATTGAGACAAAGTCGTATAGCTATATAGACTTTACATTATACACAATTGATATTTCGAGATGAGTTTAACTCGCTTATATCTTTCACGAAATATGTGTTGGAAATTTTTTTGGTTTAACTACGATCATCATTATTCTTGACGAAAGTCAAAAGATGATCATGTGAAAATCACCTGGTAACATCTTACATGATTTGTGTGAGACAATCATTTGATATAGGCTCGGAATATTTCGTATTGATCATTCGATCATTTGAAAATTGCTTATAAGCTAATAGTTTGTGTGAGGCGGCTATGGTCGTCTTTTAAGAATGTTTCAATGATTGAAATGGGAGTTAAGAGCTAAAACCCATGTCTGGATACATTACGGTTTGTGTATGAACTCTTTTGACGGAATTCAGGACCGGAATTTTGCATACCCGTTCGCAAACTTATTCAACAGTTTAAGTCAGGGTACTTAAGTTTTCATACCCGTTCAAAAACTGATTTAAATGTTGAAGTCCGGGAACAAAGTTTGCGTACCCGTTCGCAGACGGTTTCAACTGAGTTCGATCCAGAGCTTAAGTAGTTCTTCGTCTTCAAATGATGAACGTCGTAAAAACTAAGCTCAACTACACAATCTATGTCCTAGTCCGAGACATCTATAAATAGGCTATAAAATCAAGACTTATAGTTTTTATCACTAACATATAAAAACATGCTTGAGATAGCAACACATGCGAGTTCGACCGAGAAGTGCTCTAACACTATCTCTGACAAACGCATCACCAGAGACAAAAGTTTTATTTCTGCGAAATCTATTAGAGAGAAAGACTTGTCTATATCACATATAGACGAACATTCTGTTCCTATCTTACTGACGAATATGATTCTGAAGTAGAAAGGGAAGCAGCCAGAGAGTACAACGATTCTAAAACTTGTTAGAATCCAGGAAGTTCAAATCAATAGGATGAAACACAAGGTCAATAAAATGGTTGGTATGGTAAAAGATCGTGATTTCCAACTAAGGGTTCTTCGTGAGGAAAATGCTGTAGTTTTGCAATCTTTGCAAACTGTGGCTAAAATGTTCGTGAACTGATTCTTTTGAATCAAATCGATTTTGCTTCATTTGTGTCTTGTATACTTTTATGAGAATATAAACAATTGAACAACTCTATGAGTAACACAATTAGATTCATTTGACTTAAGATGAACAAGGTTAAGAGAAAAGTGTTCATGTGGCTAACTTCGGTTAACTGTTATTGAGCCAACTCAATTTACACGTTTAGGTACGGTTACCCATATCTAAATGAAGGTATATTTCATTTGTGTGTAACAATCTAAAGACCATCTAAAGGTGGAAATATATTAGCTTGAATCTTGAATCAGGTTTCATCTAACGGTGAATATTGATTGCTTTGTTCAAAGTTATCGAACCCTGATTTGAAGACTATATAAGGGAGAACTCTAGCAACTGGGAAACCTAATCCCCACACCTCCTATGTGATACTAGTTGCGACTAGAGTCGATTCTCCTTTAATGATACATGTGTATCTTCCTTTCCCTGGGAACTAGTAATCCTCAAGACGAATTGAGGATAAAATATTATATTAGGAAGGATTCCTTGTTTAGGATAAATTCCTAGTTTAGGAAGGAGTATTGTTTTGAGCAGTATTCTTAGTTTAGGTAATATACCTAGAAAGGGAATAAGTCTTACAAAGGAAATAGATTCCTAAGAAGTTTGGGAAACCAAACCAAGCCTATAAATATAGATGTTTAGCTCATAGCTAAACACATCTAGTTAGTGTGTTCTTGATATTGACGCACCTACACAGAGATACTAGGCACAAAAAACCTAGGAGAAGCTTGGAACAATACTTGTACAATCTATTATTATAGAGGCGGAATTCAGAATAATAATAGACGAAAACTAGAAAACAGAACACAAAGTAGTGATTTGAAGAAATATATCTTCTCTAGATTATGAACAAGAAAACTATTACAATTCTCTCTTTGTTACGCTCACAAGATCTCTAGGTAAATAACCTTAAAACTGTTTTGATAAGCTTGCTTTGATTAATTGCCTCACAAACTTCTCTCTAGTCTAGTTTGTATCACAAACCACACTATCTAGATCTAGGTGTGTCTGTATCTCAAACCACACACTAGATGTCTTAGCTATGATCTAAACATCTCTATTTATAGGCTTGGTTGGTATCCCAAACCCCTTAGGAATCTATTTCCTTATCTAGGAATAATTCCTTTTCTAGGTATATTTCCTTATCTAGGAATATTACTTTGTCTAGGAATATTCCATATCTAGGAATAATTCCTTTTCTAAGTATATTTCCTTATCCAGGAATAATACCTTGTCTAGGAAATATTCTTTTATCAAAAGGAAAGAGCTCTGCAATAATCGAGGTATGGTGTAATTGTGCTTTCAACACAATGGCGGAATTATGGTTAGTGAGAAACTTAGTTATTTATGAAGCAGAATCACCAAATGTTGAGAATTTCAAACAAAGAATAAACAAAATTACAGGGGACTGTAGGGTAAGAATGAGGGGAGCAATGTGAGGAAAAATGTATGACCTACAAATTTTACAATTCTTTGGCATCTCAGGGATAAAAACTAAAGATACAAAGGTGATACAATGTAATTTCCTACTGCCAAAGCAGAATAAAGTGTTAATTTGCTGTGATGGAGCATCAAAGGGAAATCCAGGGAGTGCTGGACTTGGATTTGTTGCAAGAAATAGTTCTGGTGCATGTATTGGAGCAGCTTCTGGGGGCTTGGTAGTAGCAACTAATTACCTTGCTGAGGTAATGGCTCTTATTGTAACAGGGGAATGAGCTGTAAGTAAACACTTCACTGAGGTATGCTTCCAACTTGACTCAAATGCAGTTTTGATTGCTTTCTCAGAGAACAAAGTTCCATGGATAGTGAGAAATAGATGGGAGAGGATTAAGAAAATGATCCCTGAAATATGTTTGAGACATGCGTACAGAGAGATTAATTTCTCTGCAGACAACATGGAAAAAAAGGGAGCTATTCTAAACAGAGGAGTCATTACATATTATGATTCAAAGCCTGTTTTACTGGGAGAATGGAGAATGAAGAAGACACTTATTTCAGATTTGCTTAAATTGATAATGTAATTTTTTCTTTCTTTTTTGTTGCTTTCTTTGGTAATAATTTGTCCAAATTCTTGGCAAATTTTTGTGTTTTAAATTATCTTGAGTAATAAATTTAATGATTCAGAAAGAAAAAAAGAAGAAATATTCCTTTTATAGGTATTTTTCTTTATCTAGGAATATTACCTTGTTTAGGAATATTACCTTATCTAGGAATGCCTTAAAATCAGAAATCCCTCATAAAGTACAATTTTATCCTCAATGCGTCTTGAGGATCACTAGTTCCCGAAGAGAGGAAGAAACACATGTATCATGCGCCCCCACTCAAGAACTTGAACTCCTGTGAAAGTTAGATTTGGAGGTTAGGAAACTCGAGGGTTCCTTTCACCCTGCTGAACCATCTCTCTTTGCTGGAAACTGGACCTTGACGTCTAATTTGAAAAGCTTTCATATCTCTTCGTCTTGTCTTAGTCAATCTTCGCTCCATAACGCAATCTTGTTCGAGTGGTTCTATTTCTTCATCCTCATTCTTTTCTTCAAAAACACCAGATGAAAACGTAGTCTTTTTCTTCGTCTTCGACTTGGGTGTATAAGACTCCATGTCTGTTTGTAGCGCATCCACCTTTTCTTCCATAGTTTGTGGTTTGCTTTGCTTAGGCTCATCATCTGACTTACCCATCTTGATCCCCTTGTTCTTCTAACTTCTTCTAGCTTCTCGAGTACCTCACCAAACTTTAAGTAGAGAGATCTAGTGAAAACCATAAACCACAGGAATCTTCCCTAAAACAAACGAACCTTGCTATGATACCAACTTGGTACGTATGATCTCTATACCTTGGTAGCCATTACTATAAAGGCGGAATTCAGAATAATAATAGACGAGAAACTTAGAAAACAGAACACAAGTTGTAACTCGAAGAAATATATCTTCTCTATATTATGAACAAGAAAACTATTACAATTCTCTCTTTGTTACGCTCACAATCTCTCTAAACAGTGGATCAACCTTAAACTGTTTGCTAGATTGCACAAGTATTGTTCCAAGCTTCTCCTAGGTTTTTTGTGCCTAGTATCTCTGTGTAGGTGCGTCAATATCAAGAACACACTAAGTAGATGTGTTTAGTTATGAGCTAAACATCTCTATTTATAGGCTTGGTTTGGTTTCCCAAACCTCTTAGGAATCTATTTCCTTTTGTAGGACTAATTCCCTTTATAGGTATATTACCTAAACTAAGAATACCGCTCAAAACAATACTCCTTCCTAAAATATGAATTTATCCTAAACAAGGAATCCTTAATATAGGATTTTATCCTCAATTCTCCTTGAGGATTACTAGTTCCCAGGGAAAGGAAGATACAAATGTATCATGCGCCCAACCTAAAGAACTTGAACTCCTGTGAAAGTTATATTTGTAGGTTAGGGAACTCGTGAGTTCCTTTCACCCTGCTTAACCATCTCTCCTTGTCGGGAACTTGACCTTGACATCTACTTAGGAAAGTCTCATTCTCTTCCTGGCGTGTCTTTGTCGCTCTTCGCTCCATAATGCAATCTTCTTCGAGTGATTCTTCTCTATCAAACCACAAGTCTTCCACATGTGGCTATATCATCTTGTCATCTCCATCATCATCCAGTAATAGTGGTTCAAACATACTTAACCTTCTTAGGTCTTCTTGTTGTTGTTTGGTAATGTATTCCAAACTAACTCTACTCGGCTTCTCGTCAAGAGAACGGATCACAAGGAGAATGAATTTTGTACTAGCATTCACCGACCGCTTATCCTGAGTGGTTGTAATCAAGCTTGCTCCCTCAATAGGAGAGTCAATAGCTCATATTACAAAAGTTCTCCCATCTTTGGTAAAGGTATACTTCTGCTCCCTCCTATGTAAAACCACATCTCGATCCCATAAGTAAGGACTACCAAGTACAACTTGACAAACATCCAATGGAACCACGTCGCATATAACCTCGTCAATGTATAACTCATCAAAAGAAAACTTGAACGTGCACTGCTCTGCAACCTGTAGACCACCTTCCTTTTGAAGCCACCCTAAAGGATAGGGTTTCGGATGTTTGAAAGTTTTCAAACCCAACTTTTCTACCAAATAATATGAAAGTAAATTCTTCTGACTTCCCGGGTCAATAACAACATCGATTAGTGTTGTCTTAACTTGCATCTTAACCTTGAAGAGTCGTTCCCCAGGATCGTCCTCCATAAGTTCTTCTACGCCTCCTGCCATTAGAGAGAGCTTTTGATTAGGTTATGTTAGTCCTTTGACTTCTTTTGGAACTTGCGTGACTAGTGTTACCATTATGGCTTCTTTATTCTGCAACCCTTTTGGTTTTGGATTAGGATACTTCATCCAACATTTATCAACAACATGCCATGTTTGTTTGCAATGTTTACAAACTAAACCTTCTCGGTCGTTAGACTTCCCTTTCTCTTTGCTCCTTTCATCTCCTTTAGCGAAGAAACTTCCAGACTTCCCCTTGACGTTTTCCTCAACATATGTTTTCTTAAGCTTGCCTTCAATGGCATTAGCGTTTATGCTTGTTTCGGAGATCGTATCCACCGAAAAAATCTTCAACTCCTTCCGTATATACTCATGGAACCCGAAAATATATTTCATATAGATAACATAATCTCCCAAGTATAAATCCAAAATCATAGCTTGATTTTGAAATTCCGAAGTATATTATTGTACGGTTTGGTTGTAAGTCTGCTTCCAGTTATACCACTTGAACCATCTCTCCTCAAGGTAGCCAACCGGATAAAACTGTTTCCTTACGACTGCCTTGAATCTTTTCCACGACAATACTCCCTTACCTAGGTTTTGTCTTTGATAAGCTTTCCACCAGGTTAGAGCATGCTTTTGTAGCTTCAACGCCGCGAAAGCAATCTTTACCTTTGAACCATATTCAAAAAAAGAAAAATACGTCTCTAGATGTTCAATCCAATCATCCAATTTTTCTACATCGACACTTCCATCGTAAAGTGGAATATCAACACGAAAATCAATTTTCATATTTTTACCATGAGGTTTAGTTGAAGTAGGACTTTTAAGAAACTCATTTTTCTTCTTTTCGTCATCCTCATCTTCTTCTGAATCGTCTTCTTCAGAATCATCTTTTTCCGAAGCTTCAGGTGAAGGTGTAATATTTTTCTTGTTCATAATTTATAGAAGATATATCTCTTCGAATTACAACTTGTGTTCTGTTTTCTAAGTTTCTCGTCTATTATTATTCTGAATTCCGCCTTTATAGTAATAGCTACCAAGGTATAGAGATCATACGTATCATTTAACCTAGGTATTTCCTAAAACCATTATAGGTTAATTAACGACTTAAATACTTCATTGGGATTCTGAATCCGTACCCAACTATTTTCTCTGTAGTTGTGTGTTCTGATCTTACTTTGTTTTATCGTATTTAGTACTATCTTCTCTAAGATTTTATCGAGATTTATCTCCGATAGGTAAGATATAAAAAGTAATCACAAATCTCTTCGTCTTATTCTTTGTGATTCCATAATAACTTGTTATACTACCATATAGTTAAGTTATTGTGAGGTGATTGATATTTCTAGGTTGTTCTTCGGGAATATAAGACCGGATTATCAATTGGTTCATGTTCACCTTGATATATCAAAAGACGGAACAAAACTTCATAGGTATATCTGTGGGAGACAGATTTATCTATTAAAATAGATTTTTCTATGGGAGACAAATTTGTTTATCAAGTATTCGACTTTGGGTCGTAGAAACTCTTGGTTGTGGGTGAGATCAGCTAAGTAAATCAAGTGCGTAGAGTCCTGCTGGGATTCATAGGCGTAAGAAATGTGATTGTAACTTAATCAGTGTGAGATTGGTTAGAGCTCAACTACATTCCAGTCTGAAGTTAACTTGTATTAGGCTAGAGTCTATAGCGGCTTAATACAGTGTGGTGTTCTAATCTGGACTAAGTCCCGGGGTTTTTCTGCATTTGCGGTTTTCTCGTTAACAAAACTTCTGGTATCTGTGTTATTTCTTTTCCGCATTATATTTTATATATAATTGAAATATCACAGGTTGTGCTTAGTTCAATCAATTGGTAAATTTGGAAATCCAGGCCCGAATGGTGCTGGCGTTACATTTCGTGATGCAAACACAGCTGTTTTGGGAGTCCTTTGCGTTGGCCTGGGATTGCAGACAAACTTTTATGGGGAAGTGTGCGTAGTTATATATGGTGCTATGTTGGCCAGAAGGTGGAGTTTTACAAGTATCTGCGTACAATCTGATTCGATGAGTTGCATTCAAGCTTTTCAAAATGAGGGTTTACCTTGGCAATTAAATCAGAAGTGGATATTGGCTAGGAGTTTCTACTCCAATATTCGCTACATTCATAAATCTAAGGAAGTTAATTTTTCTGCAGATGCTTCGGCTAAGTAAGCATGTTTGCTAGATGAGTACATTTTTGAGTTTTATGAGGGGAGGCCAGTTTCTATGCTTTCTGTAGAATGGCCGGGTGAGGTTTATTTCCGTTTTAAATAGGCTAGTTTTGTTGGTAGCCCATGGCTAGCTCATTTTAGCCTAGGACTTGTTCAGTTTTTGCTTTTTTAATCTATTTTTTTGACCGAGTAAAAAAAATCAATCAATTGGTAAATCCAACCTTTGGTTGTTTATTGAAATTGATTGACGCTTAGATATTGGTATTTGGTACCATCCAAGTTATTTCTCATATTCATCCAACTCACAGATATCTATTTGTTCGATTGCAGATTGATTTGAGAAATTAAGATATAAATCCTGGATATATTTTCCTTGATTGAATCTGACTGTCTAGTTGATTCTCTTGGAATTATATTGAAGTTAGTCCATACAGATTGCCTAAACGAAATATTGGGTGTGTTTGTTTGACCCATGCCTTTTCAATTGGTATCAGAGCAGGCAGACACGTTTAAGACCTCATAAGTATGTGTTGTAGCAATCTAATTTTTGTGGATAGATTGTCTCATTTTTACGCACATAAAAATGTCTTCCAAAGTTTTTGATTATGCCAAATGTCTTGAGATTACCTCAAAGGATAACTCCTTAGATGATTCTTCCGAATCCTGAGGTATAAAATTTTTCTATCAGATTCTGATAACATTCGCTCTGATGAGACAATTGACAATATGTCAGAAGCTGAAATGGAACTCACCAGAATATTAAAAAAAAACTGCCGAGATTATTGATATTCAAGATTATAAAATAAAGTCTCTTGAAGAAAAACATGCTCATCTCATTGATGAACTCGAGAAGTCTCTTGGTAGAGAATAGGAACTCTACAGTATCGTTGAGTCTTTCTCTAACAATATAGAAAACCTTGTTTAAGAAACTACCCTACAGAGTGAAAATATAAGTGTTATTGAAGATATTGTTAAAGAAGATTTAATTAGAGAAAAACGTTTGATCGAGACTCATTCATCAGATCTGACCAACATTCGTGTTGTAAAAAAGAAATTGGTCGCATCTCTTCTCCTAGCCCAGGAACAGTGCAATTCCTTGAAAAAGGAAAACTCTGTCTTAATGAGAAAATCTTCTTCCGTGTCTGTCTCTAATTCTCATGTGGGATTACAGTACATGAATAAAATTACTCCAAAGGAAGCGTATACTAAGAAAAGTTTACATAAGTTGCAGTCTTCCAATAAGGTTATGAGTTTAAAACAGGTTCCTTCCAATGTTTCTCTTCCACGAACCTGTTCTTTCTGCGGGAAAAGAAATCATTATAATTCACTTTGTTTTGCTAGAAAGAAACAGATTTCTGATCTTCAAAATCTACTTATTTTTGTTGTTGACAGAGTGAATTTTCTGACGACATCTACAATGGATTTCATTCCTGCAGAAAACCAGAATTCTCGTGCACAGGGTTTCCAAAGTCACGCTTCTAGAGATCCCTACAGGAATTGTGTCCCTCTTAATGGTGCTAATTTTTTCACTACAAATATACATATTCCCAGTGCTAATGAGAATAAGTCTAGTAGACCTAAGTATAGGAAATGGAATTCTCTCAATTCTGATCCTCTGGAACCAATATCTAGAGGTCCTAGATTTAGTCTTTAGAAAAATCGTTCTGATGGATACTCAAAAAGGTTTATGTCTTATTCCTTTGGGATAAACAAGCAAAGGAAGGTAAGGAATACGAGGCTCAAACATCCAGATGGTATTTACACCTCATCTCTCAATATTCATGGTGGGATTACATCTCACTTAGCTAACTAGCTCTAGGTAATTTCATCCTTGTATCTTCCTTGACAGTTGAAAGGATGACATTTGACAGATGCTCAAGTCCAATGTAGGTTACCATATGTCTTGTGTTTGAAATTGTTGTTTTCTTCTTTTTGTGAATGTTGATTCATATCTTGACTCCTAGTAACTAGTGTATATTTTTCGTATGCTCTGATTTAAAGTAATTCTTTTGATTATTGAGCTATGAAAATAAGAGATATCTGAAAACATAGTGTATTTCCTTATTTTTGGATCTTTTATGATCCATTAACCTTCCATATCTGGTCCACGATCGTCCGTGTCTTACTTGGGAGTTTTTAGGGTTTCCATAACAAGAGTTTCCTTCTCTTGTTCGTAAGAGTTTCCTTTTAGAGAAGATATATTTCTTCGAATTACAACTTGTGTTTTGTTTTCTAAGTTTCTCGTCTATTATTATTCTGAATTCCGCCTTTATAGTAATAGCTACCAAGGTATAGAGATCATACGTATCATTTAACCTAGGTATTTCCTAAAACCATTATAGGTTAATTAACGACTTAAATACTTCATTGGGATTCTGAAGCCGTACCCAACTATTTTCTCTGTAGTTGTGTGTTCTGATCTTACTTTGTTTTATCGTATTGAGTACTATCTTCTCTAAGATTTTCTCGAGATTTATCTCCGATAGGTAAGATAAAAAGTAATCACAAATCTCTTCGTCTCGTTCTTTGTGATTCCATAATAACTTGTTCTACTACCATATAGTTAAGTTATTGTGAGGTGATTGATATTTCTAGGTTGTTCTTCGGGAATATAAGACCGGATTATCAATTGGTTCATGTTCACCTTGATATATCAAAAGACGGAACAAAACTTCATAGGTATATCTGTGGGAGACAGATTTATCTATTAAAATAGATTTTTCTATGGGAGACAAATTTGTTTATCAAGTATTCGACTTTGGGTCGTAGAAACTCTTGGTTGTGGGTGAGATCAGCTAAGTAAATCAAGTGCGTAGAGTCCTGCTGGGATTCATAGGCGTAAGAAATGTGATTGTAACTTAATCAGTGTGAGATTGGTTAGAGCTCAACTACATTCCAGTCTGAAGTTAACTTGTATTAGGCTAGAGTCTATAGCGGCTTAATACAGTGTGGTGTTCTAATCTGGACTAAGTCCCGGGGTTTTTCTGCATTTGCGGTTTTCTCGTTAACAAAACTTCTGGTATCTGTGTTATTTCTTTTCCGCATTATTTTATATATAATTGAAATATCACAGGTTGTGCTTAGTTCAATCAATTGGTAAATTTGGAAATCCAGGCCCGAATGGTGCTGGCGTTACATTTCGTGATGCAAACACAGCTGTTTTGGGAGTCCTTTGCGTTGGCCTGGGATTGCAGACAAACTTTTATGGGGAAGTGTGCGTAGTTATATATGGTGCTATGTTGGCCAGAAGGTGGAGTTTTACAAGTATCTGCGTACAATCTGATTCGATGAGTTGCATTCAAGCTTTTCAAAATGAGGGTTTATCTTGGCAATTAAATCAGAAGTGGATATTGGCTAGGAGTTTCTACTCCAATATTCGCTACATTCATAAATCTAAGGAAGTTAATTTTTCTGCAGATGCTTCGGCTAAGTAGCATGTTTGCTAGATGAGTACATTTTTGAGTTTTATGAGGGGAGGCCAGTTTCTATGCTTTCTGTAGAATGGCCGGGTGAGGTTTATTTCCGTTTTAAATAGGCTAGTTTTGTTGGTAGCCCATGGCTAGCTCATTTTAGCCTAGGACTTGTTCAGTTTTTGCTTTTTTAATCTATTTTTTTGACCGAGTAAAAAAAATCAATCAATTGGTAAATCCAACCTTTGGTTGTTTATTGAAATTGATTGACGCTTAGATATTGGTATTTGGTACCATCCAAGTTATTTCTCATATTCATCCAACTCACAGATATCTATTTGTTCGATTGCAGATTGATTTGAGAAATTAAGATATAAATCCTGGATATATTTTCCTTGATTGAATCTGACTGTCTAGTTGATTCTCTTGGAATTATATTGAAGTTAGTCCATACAGATTGCCTAAACGAAATATTGGGTGTGTTTGTTTGACCCATGCCTTTTCAATTGGTATCAGAGCAGGCAGACACGTTTAAGACCTCATAAGTATGTGTTGTAGCAATCTAATTTTTGTGGATAGATTGTCTCATTTTTACGCACATAAAAATGTCTTCCAAAGTTTTTGATTATGCCAAATGTCTTGGATTACCTCAAAGGATAACTCCTTAGATGATTCTTCCGAATCCTGAGGTATAAAATTTTTCTATCAGATTCTGATAACATTCGCTCTGATGAGACAATTGACAATATGTCAGAAGCTGAAATGGAACTCACCAGAATATTAAAAAAAACTGCCGAGATTATTGATATTCAAGATTATAAAATAAAGTCTCTTGAAGAAAAACATGCTCATCTCATTGATGAACTCGAGAAGTCTCTTGGTAGAGAATAGGAACTCTACAGTATCGTTGAGTCTTTCTCTAACAATATAGAAAACCTTGTTTAAGAAACTACCCTACAGAGTGAAAATATAAGTGTTATTGAAGATATTGTTAAAGAAGATTTAATTAGAGAAAAACGTTTGATCGAGACTCATTCATCAGATCTGACCAACATTCGTGTTGTAAAAAAGAAATTGGTCGCATCTCTTCTCCTAGCCCAGGAACAGTGCAATTCCTTGAAAAAGGAAAACTCTGTCTTAATGAGAAAATCTTCTTCCGTGTCTGTCTCTAATTCTCATGTGGGATTACAGTACATGAATAAAATTACTCCAAAGGAAGCGTATACTAAGAAAAGTTTACATAAGTTGCAGTCTTCCAATAAGGTTATGAGTTTAAAACAGGTTCCTTCCAATGTTTCTCTTCCACGAACCTGTTCTTTCTGCGGGAAAAGAAATCATTATAATTCACTTTGTTTTGCTAGAAAGAAACAGATTTCTGATCTTCAAAATCTACTTATTTTTGTTGTTGACAGAGTGAATTTTCTGACGACATCTACAATGGATTTCATTCCTGCAGAAAACCAGAATTCTCGTGCACAGGGTTTCCAAAGTCACGCTTCTAGAGATCCCTACAGGAATTGTGTCCCTCTTAATGGTGCTAATTTTTTCACTACAAATATACATATTCCCAGTGCTAATGAGAATAAGTCTAGTAGACCTAAGTATAGGAAATGGAATTCTCTCAATTCTGATCCTCTGGAACCAATATCTAGAGGTCCTAGATTTAGTCTTTAGAAAAATCGTTCTGATGGATACTCAAAAAGGTTTATGTCTTATTCCTTTGGGATAAGAAACAAGCAAAGGAAGGTAAGGAATACGAGGCTCAAACATCCAGATGGTATTTACACCTCATCTCTCAATATTCATGGTGGGATTACATCTCACTTAGCTAACTAGCTCTAGGTAATTTCATCCTTGTATCTTCCTTGACAGTTGAAAGGATGACATTTGACAGATGCTCAAGTCCAATGTAGGTTACCATATGTCTTGTGTTTGAAATTGTTGTTTTCTTCTTTTTGTGAATGTTGATTCATATCTTGACTCCTAGTAACTAGTGTATATTTTTCGTATGCTCTGATTTAAAGTAATTCTTTTGATTATTGAGCTATGAAAATAAGAGATATCTGAAAACATAGTGTATTTCCTTATTTTTGGATCTTTTATGATCCATTAACCTTCCATATCTGGTCCACGATCGTCCGTGTCTTACTTGGGAGTTTTTAGGGTTTCCATAACAAGAGTTTCCTTCTCTTGTTCGTAAGAGTTTCCTTTTAGAGAAGATATATTTCTTCGAATTACAACTTGTGTTTTGTTTTCTAAGTTTCTCGTCTATTATTATTCTGAATTCCGCCTTTATAGTAATAGCTACCAAGGTATAGAGATCATACGTATCATTTAACCTAGGTATTTCCTAAAACCATTATAGGTTAATTAACGACTTAAATACTTCATTGGGATTCTGAAGCCGTACCCAACTATTTTCTCTGTAGTTGTGTGTTCTGATCTTACTTTGTTTTATCGTATTGAGTACTATCTTCTCTAAGATTTTCTCGAGATTTATCTCCGATAGGTAAGATATAAAAAGTAATCACAAATCTCTTCGTCTCGTTCTTTGTGATTCCATAATAACTTGTTCTACTACCATATAGTTAAGTTATTGTGAGGTGATTGATATTTCTAGGTTGTTCTTCGGGAATATAAGACCGGATTATCAATTGGTTCATGTTCACCTTGATATATCAAAAGACGGAACAAAACTTCATAGGTATATCTGTGGGAGACAGATTTATCTATTAAAATAGATTTTTCTATGGGAGACAAATTTGTTTATCAAGTATTCGACTTTGGGTCGTAGAAACTCTTGGTTGTGGGTGAGATCA
This sequence comes from Papaver somniferum, assembly GCF_003573695.1. NCBI lineage: Eukaryota > Viridiplantae > Streptophyta > Magnoliopsida > Ranunculales > Papaveraceae > Papaver > Papaver somniferum. The sequence goes on along the minus strand of NC_039367.1, from coordinate 36,019,716 downwards.
GCTAAGTAAATCAAGTGCGTAGAGTCCTGCTGGGATTCATAGGCGTAAGAAATGTGATTGTAACTTAATCAGTGTGAGATTGGTTAGAGCTCAACTACATTCCAGTCTGAAGTTAACTTGTATTAGGCTAGAGTCTATAGCGGCTTAATACAGTGTGGTGTTCTAATCTGGACTAAGTCCCGGGGTTTTTCTGCATTTGCGGTTTTCTCGTTAACAAAACTTCTGGTATCTGTGTTATTTCTTTTCCGCATTATATTTTTTATATAATTGAAATATCACAGGTTGTGCTTAGTTCAATCAATTGGTAAATTTGGAAATCCAGGCCCGAATGGTGCTGGCGTTACATTTCGTGATGCAAACACAGCTGTTTTGGGAGTCCTTTGCGTTGGCCTGGGATTGCAGACAAACTTTTATGGGGAAGTGTGCGCAGTTATATATGGTGCTATGTTGGCCAGAAGGTGGAGTTTTACAAGTATCTGCGTACAATCTGATTCGATGAGTTGCATTCAAGCTTTTCAAAATGAGGGTTTACCTTGGCAATTAAATCAGAAGTGGATATTGGCTAGGAGTTTCTACTCCAATATTCGCTACATTCATAAATCTAAGGAAGTTAATTTTTCTGCAGATGCTTCGGCTAAGTATGCATGTTTGCTAGATGAGTACATTTTTGAATTTTATGAGGGGAGGCCAGTTTCTATGCTTTCTGTAGAATGGCCGGGTGAGGTTTATTTCCGTTTTAAATAGGCTAGTTTTGTTGGTAGCCCATGGCTAGCTCATTTTATCCTAGGACTTGTTCAGTTTTTGCTTTTTTAATCTATTTTTTTGACCGAGTAAAAAAAATCAATCAATTGGTAAATCCAACCTTTGGTTGTTTATTGAAATTGATTGACGCTTAGATATTGGTATTTGGTACCATCCAAGTTATTTTTCATATTGATCCAACTCACAGATATCTATTTGTTCGATTGCAGATTGATTTGAGAAATTGAGATATAACTCCTGGATATATTTTCCTTGATTGAATCTGACTGTCTAGTTGATTCTCTTGGAATTATATTGAAGTTAGTCCATACTGATTGCCTAAACGAAATATTGGGTGTGTTTGTTTGACCCATGCCTTTTCAATTGGTATCAGAGCAGGCAGACACATTTAAGACCTCATAAGTATGTGTTGTAGCAATCTAATTTTTGTGGATAGATTGTCTCATTTTTACGCACATAAAAATGTCTTCCAAAGTTTTTGATTATGCCAAATGTCTTGAGCTTACCTCAAAGGATAACTCCTTAGATGATTCTTCCGAATCCTGACGTATAAAATTTTTCTATCAGATTCTGATAACATTCGCTCTGATGAGACAATTGACAATATGTCAGAAGCTGAAATGGAACTCACCAGAATATTAAAAAAAATCTGCCGAGATTATTGATATTCAAGATTATAAAATAAAGTCTCTTGAAGAAAAACATGCTCATCTCATTGATGAACTCGAGAAGTCTCTTGGTAGAGAATAGGAACTCTACAGTATCGTTGAGTCTTTCTCTAACAATATCGAAAACCTTGTTTAAGAAACTACCCTACAGAGTGAAAATATAAGTGTTATTGAAGATATTGTTAAAGAAGATTTAATTAGAGAAAAACGTTTGATCGAGACTCATTCATCAGATCTGACCAACATTCGTGTTGTAAAAAAGAAATTGGTCGCATCTCTTCTCCTAGCCCAGGAACAGTGCAATTCCTTGAAAAAGGAAAACTCTGTCTTAATGAGAAAATCTTCTTCCGTGTCTGTCTCTAATTCTCATGTGGGATTACAGTACATGAATAAAATTACTCCAAAGGAAGCGTATACTAAGAAAAGTTTACATAAGTTGCAGTCTTCCAATAAGGTTATGAGTTTAAAACAGGTTCCTTCCAATGTTTCTCTTCCACGAACCTGTTCTTTCTGCGGGAAAAGAAATCATTATAATTCACTTTGTTTTGCTAGAAAGAAACAGATTTCTGATCTTCAAAATCTACTTATTTTTGTTGTTGACAGAGTGAATTTTCTGACGACATCTACAATGGATTTCATTCCTGCAGAAAACCAGAATTCTCGTGCACAGGGTTTCCAAAGTCACGCTTCTAGAGATCCCTACAGGAATTGTGTCCCTCTTAATGGTGCTAATTTTTTCACTACAAATATACATATTCCCAGTGCTAATGAGAATAAGTCTAGTAGACCTAAGTATAGGAAATGGAATTCTCTCAATTCTGATCCTCTGGAACCAATATCTAGAGGTCCTAGATTTAGTCTTTAGAAAAATCGTTCTGATGGATACTCAAAAAGGTTTATGTCTTATTCCTTTGGGATAAGAAACAAGCAAAGGAAGGTAAGGAATACGAGGCTCAAACATCCAGATGGTATTTACACCTCATCTCTCAATATTCATGGTGGGATTACATCTCACTTAGCTAACTAGCTCTAGGTAATTTCATCCTTGTATCTTCCTTGACAGTTGAAAGGATGACATTTGACAGATGCTCAAGTCCAATGTAGGTTACCATATGTCTTGTGTTTGAAATTGTTGTTTTCTTCTTTTTGTGAATGTTGATTCATATCTTGACTCCTAGTAACTAGTGTATATTTTTCGTATGCTCTGATTTAAAGTAATTCTTTTGATTATTGAGCTATGAAAATAAGAGATATCTGAAAACATAGTGTATTTCCTTATTTTTGGATCTTTTATGATCCATTAACCTTCCATATCTGGTCCACGATCGTCCGTGTCTTACTTGGGAGTTTTTAGGGTTTCCATAACAAGAGTTTCCTTCTCTTGTTCGTAAGAGTTTCCTTTTAGAGAAGATATATTTCTTCGAATTACAACTTGTGTTTTGTTTTCTAAGTTTCTCGTCTATTATTATTCTGAATTCCGCCTTTATAGTAATAGCTACCAAGGTATAGAGATCATACGTATCATTTAACCTAGGTATTTCCTAAAACCATTATAGGTTAATTAACGACTTAAATACTTCATTGGGATTCTGAAGCCGTACCCAACTATTTTCTCTGTAGTTGTGTGTTCTGATCTTACTTTGTTTTATCGTATTGAGTACTATCTTCTCTAAGATTTTCTCGAGATTTATCTCCGATAGGTAAGATATAAAAAGTAATCACAAATCTCTTCGTCTCGTTCTTTGTGATTCCATAATAACTTGTTCTACTACCATATAGTTAAGTTATTGTGAGGTGATTGATATTTCTAGGTTGTTCTTCGGGAATATAAGACCGGATTATCAATTGGTTCATGTTCACCTTGATATATCAAAAGACGGAACAAAACTTCATAGGTATATCTGTGGGAGACAGATTTATCTATTAAAATAGATTTTTCTATGGGAGACAAATTTGTTTATCAAGTATTCGACTTTGGGTCGTAGAAACTCTTGGTTGTGGGTGAGATCAGCTAAGTAAATCAAGTGCGTAGAGTCCTGCTGGGATTCATAGGCGTAAGAAATGTGATTGTAACTTAATCAGTGTGAGATTGGTTAGAGCTCAACTACATTCCAGTCTGAAGTTAACTTGTATTAGGCTAGAGTCTATAGCGGCTTAATACAGTGTGGTGTTCTAATCTGGACTAAGTCCCGGGGTTTTTCTGCATTTGCGGTTTTCTCGTTAACAAAACTTCTGGTATCTGTGTTATTTCTTTTCCGCATTATATTTTTTATATAATTGAAATATCACAGGTTGTGCTTAGTTCAATCAATTGGTAAATTTGGAAATCCAGGCCCGAATGGTGCTGGCGTTACATTTCGTGATGCAAACACAGCTGTTTTGGGAGTCCTTTGCGTTGGCCTGGGATTGCAGACAAACTTTTATGGGGAAGTGTGCGCAGTTATATATGGTGCTATGTTGGCCAGAAGGTGGAGTTTTACAAGTATCTGCGTACAATCTGATTCGATGAGTTGCATTCAAGCTTTTCAAAATGAGGGTTTACCTTGGCAATTAAATCAGAAGTGGATATTGGCTAGGAGTTTCTACTCCAATATTCGCTACATTCATAAATCTAAGGAAGTTAATTTTTCTGCAGATGCTTCGGCTAAGTATGCATGTTTGCTAGATGAGTACATTTTTGAGTTTTATGAGGGGAGGCCAGTTTCTATGCTTTCTGTAGAATGGCCGGGTGAGGTTTATTTCCGTTTTAAATAGGCTAGTTTTGTTGGTAGCCCATGGCTAGCTCATTTTATCCTAGGACTTGTTCAGTTTTTGCTTTTTTAATCTATTTTTTTGACCGAGTAAAAAAAATCAATCAATTGGTAAATCCAACCTTTGGTTGTTTATTGAAATTGATTGACGCTTAGATATTGGTATTTGGTACCATCCAAGTTATTTTTCATATTGATCCAACTCACAGATATCTATTTGTTCGATTGCAGATTGATTTGAGAAATTGAGATATAACTCCTGGATATATTTTCCTTGATTGAATCTGACTGTCTAGTTGATTCTCTTGGAATTATATTGAAGTTAGTCCATACTGATTGCCTAAACGAAATATTGGGTGTGTTTGTTTGACCCATGCCTTTTCAATTGGTATCAGAGCAGGCAGACACATTTAAGACCTCATAAGTATGTGTTGTAGCAATCTAATTTTTGTGGATAGATTGTCTCATTTTTACGCACATAAAAATGTCTTCCAAAGTTTTTGATTATGCCAAATGTCTTGAGTTACCTCAAAGGATAACTCCTTAGATGATTCTTCCGAATCCTGACGTATAAAATTTTTCTATCAGATTCTGATAACATTCGCTCTGATGAGACAATTGACAATATGTCAGAAGCTGAAATGGAACTCACCAGAATATTAAAAAAAATCTGCCGAGATTATTGATATTCAAGATTATAAAATAAAGTCTCTTGAAGAAAAACATGCTCATCTCATTGATGAACTCGAGAAGTCTCTTGGTAGAGAATAGGAACTCTACAGTATCGTTGAGTCTTTCTCTAACAATATCGAAAACCTTGTTTAAGAAACTACCCTACAGAGTGAAAATATAAGTGTTATTGAAGATATTGTTAAAGAAGATTTAATTAGAGAAAAACGTTTGATCGAGACTCATTCATCAGATCTGACCAACATTCGTGTTGTAAAAAAGAAATTGGTCGCATCTCTTCTCCTAGCCCAGGAACAGTGCAATTCCTTGAAAAAGGAAAACTCTGTCTTAATGAGAAAATCTTCTTCCGTGTCTGTCTCTAATTCTCATGTGGGATTACAGTACATGAATAAAATTACTCCAAAGGAAGCGTATACTAAGAAAAGTTTACATAAGTTGCAGTCTTCCAATAAGGTTATGAGTTTAAAACAGGTTCCTTCCAATGTTTCTCTTCCACGAACCTGTTCTTTCTGCGGGAAAAGAAATCATTATAATTCACTTTGTTTTGCTAGAAAGAAACAGATTTCTGATCTTCAAAATCTACTTATTTTTGTTGTTGACAGAGTGAATTTTCTGACGACATCTACAATGGATTTCATTCCTGCAGAAAACCAGAATTCTCGTGCACAGGGTTTCCAAAGTCACGCTTCTAGAGATCCCTACAGGAATTGTGTCCCTCTTAATGGTGCTAATTTTTTCACTACAAATATACATATTCCCAGTGCTAATGAGAATAAGTCTAGTAGACCTAAGTATAGGAAATGGAATTCTCTCAATTCTGATCCTCTGGAACCAATATCTAGAGGTCCTAGATTTAGTCTTTAGAAAAATCGTTCTGATGGATACTCAAAAAGGTTTATGTCTTATTCCTTTGGGATAAGAAACAAGCAAAGGAAGGTAAGGAATACGAGGCTCAAACATCCAGATGGTATTTACACCTCATCTCTCAATATTCATGGTGGGATTACATCTCACTTAGCTAACTAGCTCTAGGTAATTTCATCCTTGTATCTTCCTTGACAGTTGAAAGGATGACATTTGACAGATGCTCAAGTCCAATGTAGGTTACCATATGTCTTGTGTTTGAAATTGTTGTTTTCTTCTTTTTGTGAATGTTGATTCATATCTTGACTCCTAGTAACTAGTGTATTTTTCGTATGCTCTGATTTAAAGTAATTCTTTTGATTATTGAGCTATGAAAATAAGAGATATCTGAAAACATAGTGTTTCCTTATTTTTGGATCTTTTATGATCCATTAACCTTCCATATCTGGTCCACGATCGTCCGTGTCTTACTTGGGAGTTTTTAGGGTTTCCATAACAAGAGTTTCCTTCTCTTGTTCGTAAGAGTTTCCTTTTAGAGAAGATATTTCTTCGAATTACAACTTGTGTTTTGTTTTCTAAGTTTCTCGTCTATTATTATTCTGAATTCCGCCTTTATAGTAATAGCTACCAAGGTATAGAGATCATACGTATCATTTAACCTAGGTTTCCTAAAACCATTATAGGTTAATTAACGACTTAAATACTTCATTGGGATTCTGAAGCCGTACCCAACTTTTCTCTGTAGTTGTGTGTTCTGATCTTACTTTGTTTTATCGTATTGAGTACTATCTTCTCTAAGATTTTCTCGAGATTTATCTCCGATAGGTAAGATATAAAAAGTAATCACAAATCTCTTCGTCTCGTTCTTTGTGATTCCATAATAACTTGTTCTACTACCATATAGTTAAGTTATTGTGAGGTGATTGATATTTCTAGGTTGTTCTTCGGGAATATAAGACCGGATTATCAATTGGTTCATGTTCACCTTGATATATCAAAAGACGGAACAAAACTTCATAGGTATATCTGTGGGAGACAGATTTATCTATTAAAATAGATTTTTCTATGGGAGACAAATTTGTTTATCAAGTATTCGACTTTGGGTCGTAGAAACTCTTGGTTGTGGGTGAGATCAGCTAAGTAAATCAAGTGCGTAGAGTCCTGCTGGGATTCATAGGCGTAAGAAATGTGATTGTAACTTAATCAGTGTGAGATTGGTTAGAGCTCAACTACATTCCAGTCTGAAGTTAACTTGTATTAGGCTAGAGTCTATAGCGGCTTAATACAGTGTGGTGTTCTAATCTGGACTAAGTCCCGGGGTTTTTCTGCATTTGCGGTTTTCTCGTTAACAAAACTTCTGGTATCTGTGTTATTTCTTTTCCGCATTATATTTTTTATATAATTGAAATATCACAGGTTGTGCTTAGTTCAATCAATTGGTAAATTTGGAAATCCAGGCCCGAATGGTGCTGGCGTTACATTTCGTGATGCAAACACAGCTGTTTTGGGAGTCCTTTGCGTTGGCCTGGGATTGCAGACAAACTTTTATGGGGAAGTGTGCGCAGTTATATATGGTGCTATGTTGGCCAGAAGGTGGAGTTTTACAAGTATCTGCGTACAATCTGATTCGATGAGTTGCATTCAAGCTTTTCAAAATGAGGGTTTACCTTGGCAATTAAATCAGAAGTGGATATTGGCTAGGAGTTTCTACTCCAATATTCGCTACATTCATAAATCTAAGGAAGTTAATTTTTCTGCAGATGCTTCGGCTAAGTATGCATGTTTGCTAGATGAGTACATTTTTGAGTTTTATGAGGGGAGGCCAGTTTCTATGCTTTCTGTAGAATGGCCGGGTGAGGTTTATTTCCGTTTTAAATAGGCTAGTTTTGTTGGTAGCCCATGGCTAGCTCATTTTATCCTAGGACTTGTTCAGTTTTTGCTTTTTTAATCTATTTTTTTGACCGAGTAAAAAAAATCAATCAATTGGTAAATCCAACCTTTGGTTGTTTATTGAAATTGATTGACGCTTAGATATTGGTATTTGGTACCATCCAAGTTATTTTTCATATTGATCCAACTCACAGATATCTATTTGTTCGATTGCAGATTGATTTGAGAAATTGAGATATAACTCCTGGATATATTTTCCTTGATTGAATCTGACTGTCTAGTTGATTCTCTTGGAATTATATTGAAGTTAGTCCATACTAAACGAAATATTGGGTGTGTTTGTTGACCCATGCCTTTTCAATTGGTATCAGAGCAGGCAGACACATTTAAGACCTCATAAGTATGTGTTGTAGCAATCTAATTTTTGTGGATAGATTGTCTCATTTTTACGCACATAAAAATGTCTTCCAAAGTTTTTGATTATGCCAAATGTCTTGATTACCTCAAAGGATAACTCCTTAGATGATTCTTCCGAATCCTGACGTATAAAATTTTTCTATCAGATTCTGATAACATTCGCTCTGATGAGACAATTGACAATATGTCAGAAGCTGAAATGGAACTCACCAGAATATTAAAAAAAATCTGCCGAGATTATTGATATTCAAGATTATAAAATAAAGTCTCTTGAAGAAAAACATGCTCATCTCATTGATGAACTCGAGAAGTCTCTTGGTAGAGAATAGGAACTCTACAGTATCGTTGAGTCTTTCTCTAACAATATCGAAAACCTTGTTTAAGAAACTACCCTACAGAGTGAAAATATAAGTGTTATTGAAGATATTGTTAAAGAAGATTTAATTAGAGAAAAACGTTTGATCGAGACTCATTCATCAGATCTGACCAACATTCGTGTTGTAAAAAAGAAATTGGTCGCATATCTTCTCCTAGCCCAGGAACAGTGCAATTCCTTGAAAAAGGAAAACTCTGTCTTAATGAGCAAATCTTCTTCCGTGCCTGTCTCTAATTCTCATGTGGGATTACAGTACATGAATAAAATTACTCCAAAGTAAGCGTATACTAAGAAAAGTTTACATAAGTTGCAGTCTTCCAATAAGGTTATGAGTTTAAAACAGGTTCCTTCCAATGTTTCTCTTCCACGAACCTGTTCTTTCTGCGGGAAAAGAAATCATTATAATTCACTTTGTTTTGCTAGAAAGAAATAGATTTCTGATCTTCAAAATCTACTTATTTTTGTTGTTGACAGAGTGAATTTTATTACGACATCTACAATGGATTTCATTCCTGCAGAAAACCAGAATTCTCGTGCACAGGGTTTCCAAAGTCACGCTTCTAGAGATCCCTACAGGAATTGTGTCCCTCTTAATGGTGCTAATTTTTTCACTACAAATATACATATTCCCAGTGCTAATGAGAATAAGTCTAGTAGACCTAAGTATAGGAAATGGAATTCTCTCAATTCTGACCCTCTGGAACCAATATCTAGAGGTCCTTGATTTAGTCTTTAGAAAAATCGTTCTGATGGATACTCAAAAAGGTTTATGTCTTATTCCTTTGGGATAATAAACAAGCAAAAGAAGGTAAGGAATACGAGGCTCAAACATCCAGATGATATTTACACCTCATCTCTCAATATTCATGGTGGAATTACATCTCACTTAGCTAACTAGCTCTAGGTAATTTCATCCTTGTATCTTCCTTGACAGTTGAAAGGATGACATTTGACAGATGCTCAAGTCCAATGTAGGTTACCATATGTCTTGTGTTTGAAATTGTTGTTTTCTTCTTTTTGTGAATGTTGAGTCATATCTTGACTCCTAGTAACTAGTGTATCTTTTTCGTATGCTCTGATTTAAATTAATTCTTTTGATTATTGATCTATGAAAATAAGAGATATCTGAAAACATAGTGTTTCCTTATTTTTGGATCTTTTATGATCCATTAACCTTCCATATCTGGTCCACGATCGTCCGTGTCTTACTTGGGAGTTTTTAGGGTTTCCATAACAAGAGTTTCCTTCTCTTGTTCGTAAGCATATATATATATATATATATTATTTTTCCATCCCTAATAAAAAAATCTTCAAGACCTCAGGAAGTGGTGAATATTGAGATGGAAGAAGACACTAAAGGATGCGATCCAGTTCAAGAACTTGTCTTGAAAAAGATGATTGCAAGGAAAGAGTACAACTCCTGGTGAATCTGCCAAAGATTTAATTCTTTCTCAGAATGACTCAAAGGTCGAATTTGCAAATCTTCAACTGCAAATAAATCAGCTCATTGATGGTCAGACAAAAATTCTTGAAAATCAAAATGTCTTGTTACAACATCAGAAGAAACTCATCATGGACTGTATCAAAGCTAGGCAGCTTTCCCGTATTGTCGATCGAAAAGTAAATGGTTTAACCCATGAACAAGGAATCTCCACGGTCAAAAGAATCAAGGATATCAGTAATACCTTTTATGATGGAGGCTTCCAAAGGTATGAAGTTATCAAAGACACTTGTTTTTTTTATTATGTCTAGAAAACTTCTTATGAGACTTTATTCTTGTGTTTTAAGAAGGATAACTAGGGTTTGGAATAGCCATTATTGTGAGTACACAAATCTATTGCCAACGATTTTCATCTTGCAACGTTTTTATATTTATTTATTTAAATTCTAAAGTTTATTTGGAAGATGATTTTGCAGTATTAATCTTTATTGGTTTTATATATTGCAAATAATGTCATGGGATATGTGTGTTTACGTCCGTGAACTATGATTGTCCTATATTTGTCAAAAGTTAAGTCTATTATGTCATTATGCAAATATTGATGGAAAATAGAATGAACTTTTGAATCATATGTCAAAGATTAAGTCAATGGTATCATTATGCAAATATTGATAAAAATAGAATGAATCTTTGAATATTCCGTAGTATTGATCTTTCCCCGATCCACCACTTCTATGCGAAAGTACTGTATGGCTTCGTAAGTTTTCTTATGTTGAGCATTTCCGATAAAATTAATCATTAAGGTTCCTTTGTGGTTAATATAATTGAGTTTTCTGGATACAAATTCATGTTTCATGTAATTTGTTAATGTCCAAAGAATCCTTCTTTTCTTGTAAAAGTAAGGTCGCTCTTGTTGTTCCTTTTGGGAATGACATTTTATGGGTAGAGTTCTTAATTGAACTTGTGCTTAATTGACAAATCTTTGTGGGGAGTGCAACTGTGGAATTTTGTAGGAGTTATCTTGTATCTTTATAAACTCCTTGATGAATACACTAAGTTTCGACTATGTGAAATCATCGAAAAAAAGTTGATATGATCTCTTTTAATCATGAAGTATCTCTTTGAGAATTTCATTATGATCCCGTTAATTTTCGTACCTTTGCCAATTTATATTAACCAAAAGGGGGAGAATTAATTTGTAGTTCACACTACATATACATATGGTTTAAGGATCATTATGTAAGGGGGAGTGGTTTTTATTGTGAGATGAAGTATTGACTAAGGGGGAGTGTGATTATAGATTTTTCGTGATTGTAGTAATGAGGTTCAAACTCTCGGACTTGTGAAGGATATTTTTTTTAGAAAATAAATATATATACAAATATTGACAAATTGGTAGAGAGTTATTGACTCTAAGAGGAAGAACCCTGATGCGAAATTCCAATTGCTGTACACGAGTTTGCACTCAAGCATACTAAAATTCATATAAGTGACAGAGCTCTACTAAGATAGTTTCACGATGGACATCATACTCGGAGTCAGACTAATCACATGAAAAGATTAAGAAGATGGAAAAAGAAAAATGTAGATGGTTGAAAAGCGAACGGTGTTTCCCATATCTGTCTGAAGGCCTCTGCCAAGATGAACCTAACCTAAATGAACTGAGATACCGGTCTGACTAATATCAACACAACTGGCATATACAAGGGAACCAGTGGTCAATAACTTAAATCTAGATCAACAAACTGGCAAATACAAGGGAACCAGCAGTTGACTACACATAACAATAACCATTTTTTTTAACGGCATGAATAGATATTTTTGATCCAAGCGCATGCTTCTTGTCAGCAGATTACATGATAGTTCCCACGGGTCCTGCATTCCACGCTTGCTTAGGCGACGGAAACAGGGAGAACACACGCATATTGCTATCCAAGTGTTAATACTTATTCCGATTGGTCTAACTGGTCCAGTCTTTTTTTTTTTTGATAACTTAGTCACTCTATTTCACCCTAGCAAAGGTAACAACTTGAATCGTGTGCCCCACCAAATCACTTGAAATAAAAGAAAACTGAAAATAGAAAGTGAAAAGGACTCGACGAGATATGGCGAAACTATCATGTTATTTCTAACACCTGAGCTCTGTGCTTTTATGAATAGACTCTATAGATGTTTCCATCTAGTCAGATTGGTTCCTCAACTCCTAAAACAAAAATGTTTCCATCCACTTAGATTGGTTAGTGCTATCCTTAATAGGCGTAAATTTCTAGGCTCTGGAGTTTATTTATTGCAACTACAAAGTTTCTCCCATACCCCCAAAATTAAATCTAACATTGTCCTCAATGTTCTAAAGATGAAATTAAAAGCATGAACAAGGAGAAACGGTTACTATTTGAAGCAAAAGAGTTAAGGAAGGATATTACCGTGTTGCATGAGATTGGGTTACCTCCCAAAAAGTGCTAAGTTTAAAGTCTTTAGCCAGACTTAGAAAAGGTTTAGTCAACTCGAACCGTATAACAGTAGCCGGAATAACTGCGGGTCTTTAAAACCAAAAAGAGATGACAACAGGAAATTGCAGTGAACCAAGAAAATGAACAAGACTAGCGTGCCCTTACCTAGTTTCCTGATTAAGATATTTATATCTAATTGTGGTTCAGGTTCAGGTTCTATGAAAGGGTCTAAATAAAATATTTTTCTTGGATGCATTTCCTCATAGGTGGGATCCGAATCATTAGGTCCTAGAGTCTGGAAAAACTCAAATATGATCTTAGAAGCGCACAATAATAACCTAAATAATTGCGGATCCTCTAAGTCAATCAGATATGACTTACAAAATTGACCACAGTGAGAATAGTGGTCATTCTTAAGCAAATGTGTCGATTCTAATTTCCTAAGGCATTTAGGTTTAGTCTTACAACTTAATATTCGACACATTTGGAATATAAACGTTCCCACAGTTGGAAGAAAACTATTTGGTGGGAAAACAAAGTCAAGTTGGGGATCATAGCCTGGGAAAACCACATCAACCAGAGGATGGGTTTCTAACGACTGAAATTCTTCCTGGATATCATTAGGTTCGGGAAAACGAGTATGAAGGTAATCTTGTAAAATTGTCGAGGCAGAGATATCAAGTCCTAAGTGAAGGGACTTTCTGAGAGTTAAAGGTAAGGCACTATGAAGGTGATAATCACCCCCAAACTTAGAGTTTTTAGTGTCTCTAGATAGACTAGTTACAATCTCCCTAATTTCTGGATCATTAGATTCTTGAAAATGGTCAATTGATTCTTCTAATTTATTATCAGGTAGTGCATCTTTACTCATCTCTATGGGTCTATCTTATTCTTCCAAGACTATTCTTTCTAAGTCGCTAGACTCTAAAACAGTATTTTCGAAATGAACCCGTTCCTCTAAACCACTATCGGCTCCGTAATCAAAAGGAAAAACTACAGCGACTAAAACTGTGGTATCCCTAATCAAATCCTCGTCCTTTTGAATAGGTGAATAATCATAAAAATTATTTGGATTTGAACTAGAAATAATATTATCATTGTAAAGCTCAATTGGAGTATCCATTTCCTGATCACTATTCCTACATAAGTATGATTCTCCATCAACACTATCCTCATCATAATAACATGAAAAAGATCGAACCTCATCAAAACAAGTAGTGCTACCAATTATAAACCTTGTTATCTTGATTATGTAAATAATTATCTTCATTCTCAAGGGTATTATTGGATACACTATATTGGCAATTCAAGTAATTTCGAGCAATTCTTTCGTTCGTCTCAGCTATCCGCTTGAGGTGGTCTTCTAAAGAAGGTTCACTCATTATTGTAGTTCTTTCGTCTATAATTATACTATTCATCTCAGCTAACTTACGCGTCGACTCAGCTAACTTACGTGTTGACTCTAGTAAAGAGGAATTATTAGAAGGATCATAAAAAGGACTACTTTTCAATAGTTTGATTGTATCCTCTAGAGACGAAGAACTAGTACTATAATCTTCTTGCTCGTAAGACTGATGCATGTGTGGATAGTAATTGGGATCACAATGGTATGAACCATAACCTTGAAAAGGTTGGCGTTCCCAACTACTATTCCCACCATGGTCATAAAAATGATGATGTCCATATTCAAATTCAGGTCGATACTCGTTATATTGGCTCCTATCATACCATTTCGACATTCTTAATTGCAAGGGAATTCTATACAACCAAAAACAAGGCCGACTCGACTCCACCAAAACAAACCTAAAAATTTCTAGCAAACAAAAAGCATGATGGCTCCACTTAGATTTTTTCTAGACCAGCTTCTATCTTTCGAAAGGGAATTCGTTGCAATTTGAGCAAACCCCTCTGGAATCAATCCGAGTCAAAGTAAGTTGAATTGAGGCGAGGGAATCTCAGTGGAGCTTTGATACCCAAGGCCTCACCACTATCACAAGGCGGCACAGTCACGCATTCAACTCACAGAAACCATCATGAACTTTGGAGTGTGCTTAAAGAGCAACCAATATTTTTCGAACGAGTTTCCTATTAAGCTCGTTACCCTATCGGTCTCGTTCTATTCCAAATTTTAAGCTTGGGTTCGCGTTAGGTTTCGTTTTCCTAAGGCGGGCAAGAAGGGAGCGGTGATGAAATCCGAACCCTTATCTTGTTTAGGCCAGGCCTTTCCCTTTACTAGGAAAATAAAGACAGTCCGGTTCGTCCTCAAACAATTATCACCTTAAGGAAGACAGTAACCCGCTTGCAGGAGATTCGCGGGTGTTTCAATTGGACTTACCTCCCGTACCAGACGGGCGATGAACCGTTGTCGTCGACTCGGGCCACGACTTCTATGTCGTGTGCGAACCCGAGGGTCCGAGACGATATAGTAATCGTCGTCCTTCCCTGCAAACAGTTTGTATTTAAGGGTACCCTTCCGTAGGGTTTAAAAAAAAAAATAATGTCCCGATTGTCCAGTCCAAAGAAAAGAAGAAAAATAATAATAATAATAATTAAAAAAAAAATTGAAAGTCTCTTAAAAAAAATAATAATTCTCTCTTTTTTTTCTTTTTCTCTCTTTTTTTTTTTTTTTTTTTGCTTTGTCTTTTTTCCTTCTCTTTTAGCTTTAAGCTTTGATTCCAAGGTCTTTAGTATCCAACTTCAAACCTGTAATACAAAGACATAACAAAGAGACGTAAAAAGAACAAATGGAATAATAAAAAAATAAATAATAATAAACCTAAAAATTCTACCTAAGCACAAATCCCCGTCGGCGGCGCCAAAATGATTATAGATTTTTCGTGGTTGTAGTAATGAGGTTCAAACTCTCGGACTTGTGAAGGATAATTTTTTTAGAAAATAAATATATATACAAATATTGACAAATTGGTAGAGAGTTACTGGGACTAAGGACTTGGCCAATTCTCATGCATATGGTACATTTTATTTATCCTTAACAATTATCGCTCAAAACATAAAATGTAAGGACTCTTATTTTGCTAATATAGATTCTCAGAATATTAGTTATAAATCGTAAGCATGGGACATCAAACATTTAAGCAAGCATGCCGCATCAAATAAAATGATAACTAATTAATCAAAATCATTTTTCAATTTTAAATCAATGCAAAAGTCATAAAAAGAATAAATTAAATTTACCAGAATGACGAAAATCGCCTCCTCCATTGTCCCAATGCTGGGTTTATCTCATCATGGTGAAATACCTCTCAAAATATTTTATTAATGCTCAAATGGTGTTTAAAAGAGGGAAAATGTATAAACAGTAAACGTACGACCCACAAAATTGATCCAGAAAAGAACGATACAAACCGACTGCTGCTAAACAACGACAGTTCTTTCCTGCTGTTGACGCTCTTGAATACGACCCTCAGCTCGCTGTTGAAGAACGACTGCTTACGCGAGTCTGTTCTTCGCGTTCTTGGTGTTCTTCATCAGCAGCAGCAGCAGAAACAGAGTTTGATCAACTCTTGATTTCTTCTTCTCTGGCTCTCCTCAGCCCCCCAGACTCTCGACAACCATTCTAGTAGACCCAAATATCATATTTATACTCAAAGACACGCTGAAATCCCTCGCCATAACTCCAAATAATTCGTCTTTACTCGGCAGTGAATAACATTATTTTTGAATATTTTCTTACCAGATTTGGAATTTCACACGTAAACTTCCTCCCAGCACGCTCCAAATCGATTTATCACGACCCAAAGTGTTGCTCGAGCCATCAAACATGAGCAGAACACTTCCAGAACTCTCCATAATGCGTGATTATCTTATCCCTGTGTGTGTGTGTCTGTTTTGAGCTCGTGAATTGTCTAGAAAATTGTATCCAATTCTGGGATAAACGAACACTCACACTAGATTACTTATGTCACATCACAACTTCCCACCAAATTTCAGCGATTGAATCGCATTAGAACACCTTCATTTTCTCGATCACAAATCTGCCAGTTTTGAATATATTTTTCCCGCCAAAAAGCTGCTTTTGAATTTTGAGAAGATGACGTCCCCCTATCCTGTATAGGTGTCCGAATAGCAGATGCCTTGGGTGACCTGGGAGTGCCCCTTAGTAATTAGGTTACCCCTTATCCAAAAACGAGAGTCTGAATAACACTTGTCCTTCGGGTGACAAAATCAACTTTTCGAGCCGAATTTTCCAAAAATGTTTATTTCCTAAAAATACATAAAAACACAATATTAGTACAAAAACGAGTGCAACAATATATAGTATTGAGATCAAATTAGACACAAAAATGTGTCTATCAAATACCCCCAAACTTATTATTTGCTAGTCCTCGAGCAAAATTTATTCTTGAACAGTGACCGAGTTAATCTCGGGTGGGTTTATCAGAGGTGTACCCACAAAAACCAATACTCCAGACCCTAGCTATCTACGAAAAATCTTGGAAAGCACTAAAGAACCTCCTTGGTTGGCATACAATTATTGACTCTAAGAGGAAGAACCCTGATGCGAAATTCCAATTGCTGTACACGAGTTTGCACTCAAGCATACTAAAATTCATATAAGTGACAGAGCTCTACTAAGATAGTTTCACGATGGACATCATACTCGGAGTCAGACTAATCACATGAAAAGATTAAGAAGATGGAAAAAGAAAAATGTAGATGGTTGAAAAGCGAACGGTGTTTCCCATATCTGTCTGAAGGCCTCTGCCAAGATGAACCTAACCTAAATGAACTGAGATACCGGTCTGACTAATATCAACACAACTGGCATATACAAGGGAACCAGTGGTCAATAACTTAAATCTAGATCAACAAACTGGCAAATACAAGGGAACCAGCAGTTGACTACACATAACAATAACCATTTTTTTTAACGGCATGAATAGATATTTTTGATCCAAGCGCATGCTTCTTGTCAGCAGATTACATGATAGTTCCCACGGGTCCTGCATTCCACGCTTGCTTAGGCGACGGAAACAGGGAGAACACACGCATATTGCTATCCAAGTGTTAATACTTATTCCGATTGGTCTAACTGGTCCAGTCTTTTTTTTTTTTGATAACTTAGTCACTCTATTTCACCCTAGCAAAGGTAACAACTTGAATCGTGTGCCCCACCAAATCACTTGAAATAAAAGAAAACTGAAAATAGAAAGTGAAAAGGACTCGACGAGATATGGCGAAACTATCATGTTATTTCTAACACCTGAGCTCTGTGCTTTTATGAATAGACTCTATAGATGTTTCCATCTAGTCAGATTGGTTCCTCAACTCCTAAAACAAAAATGTTTCCATCCACTTAGATTGGTTAGTGCTATCCTTAATAGGCGTAAATTTCTAGGCTCTGGAGTTATTTATTGCAACTACAAAGTTTCTCCCATACCCCCAAAATTAAATCTAACATTGTCCTCAATGTTCTAAAGATGAAATTAAAAGCATGAACAAGGAGAAACGGTTACTATTTGAAGCAAAAGAGTTAAGGAAGGATATTACCGTGTTGCATGAGATTGGGTTACCTCCCAAAAAGTGCTAAGTTTAAAGTCTTTAGCCAGACTTAGAAAAGGTTTAGTCAACTCGAACCGTATAACAGTAGCCGGAATAACTGCGGGTCTTTAAAACCAAAAAGAGATGACAACAGGAAATTGCAGTGAACCAAGAAAATGAACAAGACTAGCGTGCCCTTACCTAGTTTCCTGATTAAGATATTTATATCTAATTGTGGTTCAGGTTCAGGTTCTATGAAAGGGTCTAAATAAAATATTTTTCTTGGATGCATTTCCTCATAGGGGGATCCGAATCATTAGGTCCTAGAGTCTGGAAAAACTCAAATATGATCTTAGAAGCGCACAATAATAACCTAAATAATTGCGGATCCTCTAAGTCAATCAGATATGACTTACAAAATTGACCACAGTGAGAATAGTGGTCATTCTTAAGCAAATGTGTCGATTCTAATTTCCTAAGGCATTTAGGTTTAGTCTTACAACTTAATATTCGACACATTTGGAATATAAACGTTCCCACAGTTGGAAGAAAACTATTTGGTGGGAAAACAAAGTCAAGTTGGGGATCATAGCCTGGGAAAACCACATCAACCAGAGGATGGGTTTCTAACGACTGAAATTCTTCCTGGATATCATTAGGTTCGGGAAAACGAGTATGAAGGTAATCTTGTAAAATTGTCGAGGCAGAGATATCAAGTCCTAAGTGAAGGGACTTTCTGAGAGTTAAAGGTAAGGCACTATGAAGGTGATAATCACCCCCAAACTTAGAGTTTTTAGTGTCTCTAGATAGACTAGTTACAATCTCCCTAATTTCTGGATCATTAGATTCTTGAAAATGGTCAATTGATTCTTCTAATTTATTATCAGGTAGTGCATCTTTACTCATCTCTATGGGTCTATCTCATTCTTCCAAGACTATTCTTTCTAAGTCGCTAGACTCTAAAACAGTATTTTCGAAATGAACCCGTTCCTCTAAACCACTATCGGCTCCGTAATCAAAAGGAAAAACTACATCGACTAAAACTGTGGTATCCCTAATCAAATCCTCGTCCTTTTGAATAGGTGAATAATCATAAAAATTATTTGGATTTGAACTAGAAATAATATTATCATTGTAAAGCTCAATTGGAGTATCCATTTCCTGATCACTATTCCTACATAAGTATGATTCTCCATCAACACTATCCTCATCATAATAACATGAAAAAGATCGAACCTCATCAAAACAAGTAGTGCTACCAATTATAACCTTGTTATCTTGATTATGTAAATAATTATCTTCATTCTCAAGGGTATTATTGGATACACTATATTGGCAATTCAAGTAATTTCGAGCAATTCTTTCGTTCGTCTCAGCTATCCGCTTGAGGTGGTCTTCTAAAGAAGGTTCACTCATTATTGTAGTTCTTTCGTCTATAATTATACTATTCATCTCAGCTAACTTACGCGTCGACTCAGCTAACTTACGTGTTGACTCTAGTAAAGAGGAATTATTAGAAGGATCATAAAAAGGACTACTTTTCAATAGTTTGATTGTATCCTCTAGAGACGAAGAACTAGTACTATAATCTTCTTGCTCGTAAGACTGATGCATGTGTGGATAGTAATTGGGATCACAATGGTATGAACCATAACCTTGAAAAGGTTGGCGTTCCCAACTACTATTCCCACCATGGTCATAAAAATGATGATGTCCATATTCAAATTCAGGTCGATACTCGTTATATTGGCTCCTATCATACCATTTCGACATTCTTAATTGCAAGGGAATTCTATACAACCAAAAACAAGGCCGACTCGACTCCACCAAAACAAACCTAAAAATTTCTAGCAAACAAAAAGCATGATGGCTCCACTTAGATTTTTTCTAGACCAGCTTCTATCTTTCGAAAGGGAATTCGTTGCAATTTGAGCAAACCCCTCTGGAATCAATCCGAGTCAAAGTAAGTTGAATTGAGGCGAGGGAATCTCAGTGGAGCTTTGATACCCAAGGCCTCACCACTATCACAAGGCGGCACAGTCACGCATTCAACTCACAGAAACCATCATGAACTTTGGAGTGTGCTTAAAGAGCAACCAATATTTTTCGAACGAGTTTCCTATTAAGCTCGTTACCCTATCGGTCTCGTTCTATTCCAAATTTTAAGCTTGGGTTCGCGTTAGGTTTCGTTTTCCTAAGGCGGGCAAGAAGGGAGCGGTGATGAAATCCGAACCCTTATCTTGTTTAGGCCAGGCCTTTCCCTTTACTAGGAAAATAAAGACAGTCCGGTTCGTCCTCAAACAATTATCACCTTAAGGAAGACAGTAACCCGCTTGCAGGAGATTCGCGGGTGTTTCAATTGGACTTACCTCCCGTACCAGACGGGCGATGAACCGTTGTCGTCGACTCGGGCCACGACTTCTATGTCGTGTGCGAACCCGAGGGTCCGAGACGATATAGTAATCGTCGTCCTTCCCTGCAAACAGTTTGTATTTAAGGGTACCCTTCCGTAGGGTTTAAAAAAAAAAATAATGTCCCGATTGTCCAGTCCAAAGAAAAGAAGAAAAAATAATAATAATAATTAAAAAAAAAAATTGAAAGTCTCTTAAAAAAATAATAATTCTCTCTTTTTTTTCTTTTCTCTCTTTTTTTTTTTTTTTTTTGCTTTGTCTTTTTTCCTTCTCTTTTAGCTTTAAGCTTTGATTCCAAGGTCTTTAGTATCCAACTTCAAACCTGTAATACAAAGACATAACAAAGAGACGTAAAAAGAACAAATGGAATAATAAAAAAATAAATAATAATAAACCTAAAAATTCTACCTAAGCACAAATCCCCGTCGGCGGCGCCAAAATGATTATAGATTTTTCGTGGTTGTAGTAATGAGGTTCAAACTCTCGGACTTGTGAAGGATAATTTTTTTAGAAAATAAATATATATACAAATATTGACAAATTGGTAGAGAGTTACTGGGACTAAGGACTTGGCCAATTCTCATGCATATGGTACATTTTATTTATCCTTAACAATTATCGCTCAAAACATAAAATGTAAGGACTCTTATTTTGCTAATATAGATTCTCAGAATATTAGTTATAAATCGTAAGCATGGGACATCAAACATTTAAGCAAGCATGCCGCATCAAATAAAATGATAACTAATTAATCAAAATCATTTTTCAATTTTAAATCAATGCAAAAGTCATAAAAAGAATAAATTAAATTTACCAGAATGACGAAAATCGCCTCCTCCATTGTCCCAATGCTGGGTTTATCTCATCATGGTGAAATACCTCTCAAAATATTTTATTAATGCTCAAATGGTGTTTAAAAGAGGGAAAATGTATAAACAGTAAACGTACGACCCACAAAATTGATCCAGAAAAGAACGATACAAACCGACTGCTGCTAAACAACGACAGTTCTTTCCTGCTGTTGACGCTCTTGAATACGACCCTCAGCTCGCTGTTGAAGAACGACTGCTTACGCGAGTCTGTTCTTCGCGTTCTTGGTGTTCTTCATCAGCAGCAGCAGCAGAAACAGAGTTTGATCAACTCTTGATTTCTTCTTCTCTGGCTCTCCTCAGCCCCCCAGACTCTCGACAACCATTCTAGTAGACCCAAATATCATATTTATACTCAAAGACACGCTGAAATCCCTCGCCATAACTCCAAATAATTCGTCTTTACTCGGCAGTGAATAACATTATTTTTGAATATTTTCTTACCAGATTTGGAATTTCACACGTAAACTTCCTCCCAGCACGCTCCAAATCGATTTATCACGACCCAAAGTGTTGCTCGAGCCATCAAACATGAGCAGAACACTTCCAGAACTCTCCATAATGCGTGATTATCTTATCCCTGTGTGTGTGTGTCTGTTTTGAGCTCGTGAATTGTCTAGAAAATTGTAGCCAATTCTGGGATAAACGAACACTCACACTAGATTAAATATGTCATATCACAACTTCCCACCAAATTTCAGCGATTGAATCGCACTAGAACACCTTCATTTTCTCGATCACAAATCTGCCAGTTTTGAATATATTTTTCCCGCCAAAAAGCTGCTTTTGAATTTTGAGAAGATGACGTCCCCCTATCCTGTATAGGTGTCCGAATAGCAGATGCCTTGGGTGACCTGGGAGTGCCCCTTAGTAATTAGGTTACCCCTTATCCAAAAACGAGAGTCTGAATAACACTTGTCCTCCGGGTGACAAAATCAACTTTTCGAGCCGAATTTTCCAAAAATGTTTATTTCCTAAAATACATAAAAACACAATATTAGTACAAAAACGAGTGCCAACAATATATAGTATTGAGATCAAATTAGACACAAAAATGTATCTATCAGAGTGATACATATCACCATAGTATTATTGTCAAAGTTGTGATACAATTGAAATTTGATGATGTGTAATAATACTATGACACTGTATAACAATATGAAAACAATATTGTTGATTACTGTTATGGGTGCGGATCTTCAACAACTATGATGCTGAAGAACCAAGGAAATCAAGTATTTGGATAGATACAAAGTTTATTTATTTTGTAATCCATATGTATTGATAGTTTTGTCACTAAAATTGACAAAAGGGGAGATTGTTGGAGCATTTCTCGGTCGAACTCGCAAGCGTTGCTATCTCAATCTTGTTTGTCAAGTTTAGTTGTCAAAACTATAAGTCTTAATTTCTAGTATACTTATAGCTATGTCTCGGATTAGGTCAGAATTGTTAGACCACTGCTCAGTTGAACTCGCATGCGTTGCTATCTCAAGCATGTTTTTCAATGTTAGTGATCAAAACTATAAGTTTTGATTTCTAGTCTAATATAGCTAAGACTCGGACTAGGATAGAAAGTGTAGTTGAGCTCAAGAACTCCATGGCGATCATCATACAAGACGAAGAACTACTCAAGGAACTGGTGGAACTTCATAAACTAAAAGGTATGTGGAGACTTGAACTTATCTATCACTCAAAATTCTATCTACTCTATCTCTTATCTTGAGACAAATATCGTCTTACTATATAGACTTTGATTATACACATTTGCTATTTCGAGCTGAGTTTATCTCGCTTATCTATTTCTCGAAATATGTGTCGGTAAGCTTTCGCTTTGGCCAAGTTCATCTTTACCTAGTGACGAAAGTTATATTATGTTTCAATTACTTGAAAATGGCTTTGGCGAAAAATAGTTGGTGAACAACAACTATATAACGTCCTCTAAGAATGTTTCAATGATTGAAATGAGAGTTTAGATTATATAACCATTGTTGGATATAAGCATTATATGGTAACACATATATGTATAAGTCCTTATTCCTTGAACCGAAGTATGCGTACTTTGTTGATCATGAAAACCGGAACCCAGTCCGCGAACTTTCTGAGGTTCTCGTCCCGAGAAAATCAACTGGAGTTTGTAAACCATTTACAAACCTATTCCGGGTACTTAAGTACACGTACCTAGTCCCCGTACATAGGTTGGTTATTTTCCAAAAACGGTTATTCGTGAACTTATACTTATACAAACTAAGGAATGCAAGTTTGCAAACCGTGGCTATAAAGTTCATGAATCGATTCGAGTGAATCAAATCGTTTTTTCTTCGATTGTGTCTTGTATACTTCTATAAGATCTAATCAATTGAAAAACTCTCTAACTAGTTCATTTGAGTCATTTGAACTAGTTATGGTAAAGAAGAATATGGTTGATATGAAAGTGCTCATATGGCTAACCATTTGGTTAACTACTGTTGAAACAACGAATGTACATGTTTGGGTACGGTTACACAAACCTAAAATCGTGCATTTCATTTGTGTGTAACAAGCTAAGTTTTCGATCTAACGGTTGAAAGATATTATCTTGAATCTAATCAGGTTTTCATCTAACAATGAATATTGAATGCTTTGTTACTAAGATAACATTGATTGCAAACACTGATTTAAAATACTATATAAGGGAGAACTCTAACAACTGGGAAATCTAATCCCCACACCTCCTGTGTGATACTAGTTGTATAATCTATAGTCGATCCTCCTTTAACCTTAGGTTTCTTCTCGAGACCCTGTAGGTTAACGACTTGAAGAATTCATCGGGATTGTGAAGCCAGACCGATACTACTTTCTCGTAGTTGTGTGATCTGATCTTTCCGTTTCTATCGTATTGAGTACAATCGTAATGATTGGCTTGATATTGATATCTCCGATATGCAAGATATAAAAGTAATCACAAACATCTTCGTCTCATCGTTTGTGATTCCACAATATCTTCTTTCACCGCGTCGATTAAGATTATTGTGAGGTGATTGATAATACTGCTATTCTTCGGGAATATAAGTATGGTTTATCAATTTGTTCATGTTCACCTTGATTTATCAAAAGAAGGAACAAAACTCGTAGGTATTTCTGTGGGAGAGATTATCTAAGGGAATCAGGTGCGTAGTATCCTGCTGGGATCAGAGACGTAGGAGCGCAACTGTACCTTGGATTAATGTGAGATTGATTGGGGTTCAACTACAGTCCAGGCCGAAGTTAGTTTGTAGTAGGCTAGTGTTTGTAGTGGCTTAATACAGTGTGTGTTCAATCTGGACTAGGTCCCGGGGTTTTTCTGCATTTGCAGTTTCCTCGTTAACAAAACTTCTGGTGTCTGTGTTATTTCTTTTCCGCATTATATTTTGTTATATAATTGAAATATCACAGGTTGTGCGTTTGAATTAATCAATTAGAATATCCAACCATTGGTTGTTGATTTACATTAATTGATACTTGAACATTGGTCTTTGGTACCGTTCAAGTGATTTCTCTTGTATTCAATTAGACTCGCATATTTCTATTTGCTTGAGTAAGAATTGAATCGAAAAATAGAGATATAACTCCCTGATATACTTTATTGAGTTTGAGTCTAGCCACATCTCTGCGCCAAAGACATACCGACCATGTGATAGACACATTTTTGTGTCTAATTTGTCCTCAATGTCCGTATTGTTGGAACTCTCTTTTTGTACTAATATTGTGTTTTTATGTATTTTTAGGAAATAAACATTTTTGGAAAATTCGGCTCGAAAAGTTGATTTTGGCACCCGGAGGAAAAGTGTTATTCGGACTCTCGCTTTTGGATAAGGGGTAACCTAATTACTAAGGGGACACCTTCTTCACGATTTAAAAAAATAAAATTGGCGGGAAACTTAATTATCGTCTGCATGATTTGGAGTTGAATTTTTGGACGTGTTTTTGCGAGATTCAACACCTGAAATCAATTGGGCTGGGCTTGAATTCGCAGGGCAGAGTTAGTACAAGCATTTTGATCGAGCAAAATGGGCCAAGGAAGCCGTGGGAAGAAGTTACAGCGCAAAACAGAGAAGGCAATATTCTCGGGATTTTCTCGAGTTGTTTTGTGAAAGTTAGTTGGATATTTATTCCCTAAAAGAGTTTTACTCATTCTAGGAAGTGTATGGCACGTGTTTGAAGAAATTTTGATGCATGGGAATCACCAGAAGATGCGTACAGAGAAAAAAAGAAGGAAATAAAATCCTGTTTTACATCAATTTCTTGTCTTTCTCTTCATTGTAAAACACTTTTGAGCATCAATGAAATATTTTGAGAGGTTTTCCAACATGATGAGCGGCTAAATTCTTGGTGATTGAGGCAATGGAGGATCTATTCACTCATGTTTGATTGGTAACATTTTTATTTATAATTTCTTTAATTATTTACTTTATTTAATTCACTTGGATAAATATAAAAAAAGGATAAAATGGTTTTCTTAATTAGTTGTGAATCAGTTTGATGTTTTATGCTTAGAATAATTCTTTGATAAATCATGCTTAAGGATTACAACTTAATATTTGGACACCTTTTAAATTAAAAAGTGATTTAATAAGAAAAAGAGCTTAATAATAATTTCTGAAATATTATTTATAACCAATCAACTTGAAGTGGTAGTGAATCCTAAGCCTTAATCCTTCTAAAATCTTGACATTACTATTAATTTCCTTCATTTATTTATTTGTTTAAATCTTAAAAAAAAAAAAGAGTTACCTTCACAAGTTCGAAAAGAACCCAGTTTTCACCACTATCTACAACAACATTTGAAAATACATCACCATGCCATCCACGCCACCGTGCCAATGGCATGCCATGCCAGCCACATCTCCGCGCCAAAGGCATTCCCACCATGCCACCATGCCAGCCGCACCACCGTGCCAATGGCATGTCGACCATGCCAGCCGCACCATAGTGCCAATGGCATGCCATGCCAGCCACATCTCCGTTCCAAAGGCATGCCGACCATGCCAGCCGCACCACAGTGCCAATGGCATACCATGCCAGCCACATCTTCGCGCCAAAGGCATGCTGATCATGCCATCCGCACCACAGTGCCAATGGCATACCATGCCAGCCACATCTTCGCGCCAAGGAATGCCAACCATGCCAGCCACATCTCCGCGCCAAAGCCATGCCGGCCTTACCACATGTCGCTGGCTGCCAAACAAAGGGTTGCAACAATCAACGGATACCCTTCCATCTTAGATGCAGATCTCAGCCGTCCAAGTTCACCACCTAACGCATGGCAACTTCCGGCCCAAGTCCAAACATCACGGGTTCTGCCAAAACCCTAATTTTGGTCGTGCCTAAAATATGCCAAAGCCATGCCGGCCATACCACATGTCGCTAGCTGCCAAACGAAGGGTTGCAACAATCAACGGCTACCCTTCCATCTGAGATGCAGATCTCCGCCGTCCAAGTTCGCAACCTAACGCATGGAAACTTCCGGCCCAAGGCCAAACATCACGGTTTTGCCAAAACCCTAATTTTGGCCGCGCCTAAAATATGCCAAAGCCATGCCGGCCCTACCACATGCCGCTGGCTGCCAAATAAAGGGTTGCAACAACCAACGGCTACCCTTCCATCTGAGATGCAAATCTCAGCCGTCCAAGTTCGCCACCTAACGCATGGAAACTTCCGGCCCAAGGCCAAACATCACGGTTTTGCCAAAACCCTAATTTCGGCCGCGACTAAAATATGCCAAAGACATGTCGGCCCTACCACATGTCGCTGGCTGCCAAACGAAGGGTTACAACAATCAACGGCTACCCTTCCATATGAGATGCATATCTCAGCCGTCCAAGTTCGCCACCTAACGCATGACACCTTCCGCCCAAGGACAAACATCACGGTTTTTCCAAAACCCTAATTTTGGCCGCGCTTAAAATATGCCAAAGCCATGTCGGCCCTACCACATGCCACTGGCTTCCAAATGAGGGGTTGCAACAATCAACGGCTACCCTTCCATCTGAAATGCAGATCTCAGCCGTCCAAGTTCGCCACCTAACGCATGGTAACTTCCGGCCCAAGGCCAAACATCACAGTTTTGGAAAAACCCTAATTTTGGCCGCGCCTAAAATATGCCAAAGCCATGCCGGCTCTACCACATGCCGATGTCTGCCAAACGAAGGGTTGCAACAATCAACGACTACCCTTCCATCTAAGATGCAGATCTCGGCTGTCCAAGTTCGCCACCTAACGCATGGAAACTTCCGGCCCAATGCCAAACATCACGGTTTTTCCAAAACCCTAATTTTGGCCGCGCCTAAAAGATGCCAAAGCCATGCCGGTCCTACCACATGACGCTGGCTGCCAAAAGAAGGGTTGCAACAATCAACCGACCACCCTTCCTCCTGAGATGCAAATCTCAGCCATACAAGCTTGCCACCGAACGCATGACAACTTTTGGCCCAATGCCAAGCCCAAATTTTGGCCGCACCTAAACTATGCCAAACCCTAGTTTTGGCCGCGCCTAAACTACGCAAAAATCCTAGCTCGGTCGCGCCTAAACCATGCCACTAGATGCAAATGAAGGGTTGCAAAAATCAACGCCCACCCTTCCTCCTGAGATACGAATCTCAGCCATACAAACTTGCCACCAAACGATTTGTGCCAATCTCTTGGCCACGACGCCAATCTCTTTGCCACGAGGCCAAAACCCTAATTTGGCCATGCCAAGAGCATGCAAGCGCTGAAACCATGCCGTTGGTTGCCAAACGAAGGGTTGCAACAATCTACGTCTACCCTTCCTCCTTAGATGCAGATCTCATCCGTACAAACCTTCCACCAAACGACTCGTGGCAATGTATTGGTTGCGATGCTAACTCTTGGTCACGCCACCAACCTGGATACGATGCCTATTCTTTGGTCACGACACCAACTTGGATATAAACGCCAAATCCTTTGACCACGCCACACTTAGCAACATGCTACACGTTTTCCACAAAAACACTCGAGACATCAAAACATGTCACAAACTGGGGGATGCTCATCAGGGTATTGGTATGGCGGTTTACAGCGTGCGGCGTACACTACGCCCGTTACAATAAAGTGTCATAAGGGTGAGGAGGTTAGTAAATACAAGAAGTAATAGTGAAACGTTTCTTTCATTATGGAAGCATCAATTCCAGGCGTTACCCGTTACCATTTTCTTCCATTTACTCAACCGTTTCCACTTCTTACCAGACCAGGGTACGTTTCGTTGCGACTTGTATAAATAGGTCTCACCTATTTCCACCAAAGACAAGTTTTAGTCAGGAGAATACAACACTCAGAAATCACTTGTTAGATTTCCACTTTATGATACAAGTCATCAAACAACTACTCTTCGCGAATGAACTATTCTGGTCTCAACACTCTCTTTGCTTCCCTCCCTAGACCAACCCTTCTCCTTCACTTTGTGACCGAAGCAAGTCTGGAACGACCGTTTCTTGGTTTAGGCCGGGTTTGTACAGATTGATCTCTCGAATCAATGTACTCCCTTTCATTATATTGTTTAGGGTTTAGACTCGTTTCTCACCCACACACTCGAAATTACCAAAATCGGCAGAAACTATTTCCACCCTCAAACACTCGCTTATATCTTTCTCAAAATATGTGTTGGAAAGCTTTTTGCTTTAACCACGTTCATCATTATTCTTGATTAAAGTCAAAAGATGATCATGTGAAAATCACCTGGTAACATCTTAAATGATTTGTGTGAGACAATCATTTGATATAGGCTCAGAATGTTTCATATTGATCATCTGATCACTTGAAAATTACTTATAAGCTAATAGTTTGTGTGAGACAGCTATTGTCGTCTTTTAAGAATGTTTCAATGATTGAAATGGGAGTTAAGATCTAAAATCCATGTCTGGGTACATTACAGTTTGTGTACTTAGTGTACGAACTGTTTTGACGGAATTCAGGACCGGAAGTTTCCATACCCATTCGCAAACTTATTCAACTATTTAAGTCAGGGTACTTAAGTTTGCATACCCGTTCACAAACTGATTTTACTGTTGAATTCCGGGAACCAAGTTTGCGTACCCATTCGAAAACGGTTTCAACTGAGTTCGATCCGGAGCTAAAGTTTGCGTACCTGTTTGCAAACTGTCGGCTTGTGACCAATGTCCAGAACTTAAGTTTGCGTACCCGTTTGCAAACTTAAGTGGTTCAAGTTCTAAAATCGATTAAATATGATTTCATACTCATGAACAAATACATTTATAAAAGGAATGCAATCTTTGCAAACCGTGGCTAAAATGTTCATGAACCGATTCTTTTGAATCAATCCGATTTTGCTTCAACTGTGTCTTGTTTACTTTTATGAGAATATAAACAATTGAACAACTTTATGAGTAACACAATTATATTCATTTGATTATCAATTGATCTAGAAGTGTTACGATGAACATGCTTAAGAGAAAAAAAGTTCATATCGCTAACTTCAGTTAACTGTTATTGAGCCAACTCAATATACACGTTTAGGTACGGTTACCCATATCTAAATGAAGGTATATTTCATTTGTGTGTAACAAGCTAAAAACCATCTAACGGTGGAAATATATTAGCTTGAATCTTGGATCAGGTTTCATCTAACGGTGAATATTGACTACTTTGTTCTAAAGTTATCAAACCCTGATTTGAAGAATATATAAGGGAGAACTCTAGCAACTGGGAAACCTAATCCCCACACCTCTTGTGTGATACTAGTTGCGACTAGAGTCGATTCTCCTTTAACCTAGGTTTTGCCTAAAACCATTATAGGTTAACGACTTAAAGACTTCATTGGGATTCTGAAGCCAGACCCAACTATTTTCGCTGTAGTTGCGTGTTCTGATCTTACTTTGTTTTATCGTATTGAGTACTATCTTCTTTAAGATTTGCTCGAGATTTATCTCCGATAAGTAAGATATAAAAAGTAATCACAAAGATCTTCGTCTCATTCTTTGTGATTCCACAATAACTTATTATACTACCATATAGTTAAGTTATTGTGAGATGATTGATATTTATAGGTTGTTCTTCGGGAATATAAGACCGGATTATCAATTGGTTCATGTTCACCTTGATTTATCAAAAGTCAGAACAAAACTTTGCAGGTTTTTCTGTGGGAGAAAGATTTATCTATTAAAATAGACTTTTCTGTAGGAGACAGATTTGTTTATCAAGTCTTCAACTTTTGGTTGTAGCAACTCTTGGTTGTGAGTGAGATCAGCTAAGAGAATCAAGTGTGTAGAGTCCTGTTGAGATTCAGATTCGTAAGGAACGCGACTGTACCTTAATCAATGTTAGATTGGTTAGGGCTCAACTACATTCCAGTCCGAAGTTAACTTGTAGTAGGATAGAGTCTGTAGCGTCTTAATACGATGTGGTGTTTAAATATGTATTAGGTCCCGGGTTTTTCTGCATTTGCGGTTTCCTCGTTAACAAAACTTTTGGTGTCCCTGTTATTTCTTTTCCGCATTATATTTTCTATATAATTGAAATATCAAAGGATGCGCTTAGTTAAATCAATTGGTAAATCAAACCTTTGGTTGTTGATTGAAATTTATTGACGCTTGGATATTGGTCTTTGATACCATCCAAGTTATTTCTCATATTGATATGGCTCACATATTTCTATCTGTTCGATTGCAGATTGAATTGAGAAAATGAGATATAACTCTTGGATATATTTTCCTTGATTGAGTCTGGATGTCTAGTTGATTCTCTTGGAATTATATTGGAGTTAGTCCATACAGATTGCCTAAACGAAATATTGGGTGTGGTTGTTTGACCCTCACTTTTTCAGAAGGCATGCACCAATTTAGGATTGGGCATTGCCAGGAAAGAATACTAACTAGTAAGCAGTAGGGGGAGTTTGGATATGTCATTGGCACAACAAGGATGATGCAAGGAAACAACATCATGAGTCTGACTGATGTGCCCTTGGCATAAAAAAGAAAAAGGCATGCATTCAACTCAATGCCCAAGTGAAGTAAGGAAATAAAAATAGGATGTAATGGACTATGTGCAAGTCCAATGCATGTATTGTTCCCGGACAAGACTTGGAAGATAGTGATGCATGAAATTACACATTTGTCATAGCCTTTATGACCATGCACCCTTCGCAGAAAAAGGGTGCGTTAGAACGACATGAAAACTGCGTTTACGACATCATGTTTGTGGAGCATGCTTTGCAATGAAAAATGGACACGCATTTCCTGAAACGAGGAGAAGTTTTACTACCTGATTATTAGCATCAAAATGGTGTATCGGGTAGGCATTCATTTCCAGTCCGTCACAATTGGTGTTTAAACAAGTTCCTAGAAAACACTAGGGACTGCACGTGAAGGACTTGTCAATAATCATTTTGCAGCGAGACTACAATATTTTCCTTAAAAATGGAAACAATCAGTTGAAATAGTAGGACAACCGTTGCTTGGATTGTATTACGATTAAAAAAGTACTGTGAGTTTTTCAGTCCTTAAATAGTGACCCACCATATAGTTGGTGACCCGGAAAACCGTTCAGAACGATAGGAACGAGACTGATCGTCCCCACTTGTTTTGAACAGTGTGCATTCTCATGCTAGCTAACATCCCACTTATGAATGGTTACCCAGAAGACTATTAGAAACTGGCTAACAGTGGCTTGTATTTAAATGCTTTGTACTAGAGTTTGGACATCTTAATACTGCACTAATATTTTTTTCTATTCATTTTGATGACCCTTGCCAAGCTGGAAACCTTGGGATTCCTGGGTGTGTCGGTAAGGGATCTAAATAGATATTCTCGTTTATGTTGTGGACACTAAGTATTTGGTATGGGACGCTTTCTTAGGGGATCCAAATAAATATTCTTGGTTATGCCGTGGACTCTTTTTGGATTGTTGGATATACTGTATGGAATGTTATTTCATAAGTTCCTAATTGTTGTTAAAACGTTAAACTGAAGAAACCTTGGGCGATTTATGAGCATCGTGGTATATGATATGTGCTCAAGAAATCCAAATCGATAAGGCTTTTCCAAAATACCTTTATTTTTTTGAATTTATAAGACGAAATTATTTGAAGGATGTAATGATGTAGCATCCGCATTTTTCGCATGAAGCTCCCTCAAAGATGTGTTTTCATCTCAAAATTTTAGTTGCGCGTTAAGGGCGTGTTGGACCAGGACAAAAGTTGCACCACAATGGTGCATCATGCCAATTGGAGCTTGGAAAAGTATAATGTTGCACCATCATGGTGAAACAGCCAGTGGGTGGCTAGTCGAGAGTAATGTTGCACCGTCATGGCACATCACGCCACTGGGTGGCTAGCCGAGAGATATTGTACCATCATGGCGCAATATTCAAGTTGGATTACGGGCCAAAACTGGATAATCGACATCAAGACGCGTTATAGAAGGGGAGTAACAACGACCATGAATATTGAAACAAGCATGTCAAAGTGCTCCCTAAATTTTAGTTGTAGAAATATCAATAAGACATATATAGTGAAATAAATTTGGTTGAAGGTGCATGTAACGGAGATGCACAAATAAGCTTCATACCTTTTCCAATAAATCCCATATGATGTGAAAGCATCATAGCGCTTTGGTCACTCGAGAAATATTTATTATGATGAGGAATCATCATCGCTACGTTGCGAACTAAGATTGCACCACCATGGTAGAACAAAAAGGAAAGACCAACGATACACCCTACAACACATCATTCTTAAATGACCTTATGGCCTATACATATTAGGATATTGTTTGGTTTTGGTCTTGAAATACGAGTTGACTTTAGTTGCTTGTCCCAATTTTGATGAACTACGGTCAGTACTTGAATCCTTCAAGGTACGGAAGAGGATATACATGCATCCGTAATGAGTTGCAGCTTCGGTGCCAACATTTTTTCACTCATGTCATCCCTTTGTAAAGTGATTGTGATATTATGGTAAATCATATCATCTGGCTCGGAAAAATACGAATCAAAAGATGATTTTTTCCATACTTGATGAGGTAAGTTACAGTCTATTCTCGGGATGATCATATTTTCCTATCATGTTGTTTGACGCAGACGTGCACTAATTTCGGACTATGCAAGGCCAGGAAAGGAATCAACCAGTGCGCAAGTAAGGCGTGTTTGGACATGTGATGACTATCAAATATTGCATATTTCTATACCTTTTTATTGGCAATTAACTCATATTTTGCGCTTTAAAATCATATATTATCCTAAATTCTGTATTTTCTTCGGTTTCAAGAATAAATACTTGTACTAATTAATTTTGTGTTTTTAGGTAATAAATAAAGTTTGGATAAATTGCAAAGCAAAAAGAGTAGAGAAATGGTGAAAATGGAAGAGAGACAACAAAGTCTCACGCTACATGGCAGTGAAGAATGTTGTTTGCACCTCATCCGCAACTGAATAATGTTGTTTACAAGACTCAAAAACTAGAAGTGGGCTTGAGATGTTAGCTTTGAAGAAGGATTGGGCCTAGAAGAATATCTTCCAAGAGATAAAACCCAATATCCTATACCCAAACCCGTTTCCAATATGAGGTGTCAGATTTGATATAACTGTTAAGCATCTAACGACACCTCCACACGGAACATCAAAGTTTGCTGCTCCTTCCTAACATCCTAGCCCCCTATCTCCTTCCATATTCGAGCAAAACCAAACACCACCTTCACTTCACTTCTATTTTCTCTCCAACCTCTGTAGAAAGACCATCCCATCTCAATCAATCACTTCTACCCCGACCACCTCTGAGCTCAGCCAACCTATCATCCACCCTATGCAATCAATCAACGCTCTAAACTCTCTCTCTCTTTCCATCTTATCTTCTCCTTTGTCACACACAGTAACCCCAGAAGCTATGATTGAGAGAGATAAAATTAGGGTTATCTTCAATATCTAAAAGCAAACATCAAATCAAGAGTTGCAGAGAAGAAGCAGAGGGGACAAGAAAAAATTCAGACAGTTATGGTGAGTGGGTCTCTATCAATTTGTAAATTGAAGTCTAATTGGGAGATTTTCATGTATAAATAGGGATGAGAATTATGTGTAAAATTCATGCCCGGATTAGCCGGTGCACCAAGCTATAGTAATTTATATTTGTTTTCAGTATTGTTATTATCATGTTCTAATTCAATAACTAGGGTTTAGATGAAACCCTTAATCATATGTTGAGATATTTCATATCCATGTTGTTAATCTTGTTGTGCTTATAATGAGTTAGGAATGATAGTTAGATAATTGACCAAATGAGCCTGGGATCAATTGTACTGTAAGAAGACAACTTATCCTAGGGGTGAGTTAGGGAGATTGGTTGATAAATCATCCATTAGAGACCTCTCTGGAAGAAGATCTGTGATTCAATTGATTTAGGATTGATAGTTAGATAATGAACCAAATGAGCCTGTGATAGGTTGTACTGTAAGAAGACAACTTATACTAGGGGTGAGTTAGGGAAATTAACTGATAAATCATTCATTGTAATTTTCTCTAGAAAGGAACAAGAACATAATTTGAATAAATATTACCTTGGCGTAGGATTAGGAGGTGGATTTGACTGCCCTAGTGCCCTTTAATCTACATTCTTGATTTCTATTTTGTGTTACATAACCACCTGCTAGTCGTATCGACAAACATCCCTTTTGTTACCTTCATTTTGAATCAGTTATCGTAGGAACTAAGATTCAGCTCTACACTCTCCTTGTCCCTGAGGATCGACCTGTATTTGCACTATATGCAATAAGACACTGTGCACTTGCAGTCATTGTAGGTACTCTTTATAGACCTACCAAGTTTTTGGCGCCGCTGCCTGGGACTCGTTAGCGGTGTAATTGTTTCTGTGGTTCCACTTTACTGAGTTTTAATATATTTCTTGTATATATGTGATAGATCATTGCATATTGTTGGTTAGTGTAGTTGTA
Organism: Papaver somniferum; assembly: GCF_003573695.1. Classification (NCBI taxonomy): domain Eukaryota; kingdom Viridiplantae; phylum Streptophyta; class Magnoliopsida; order Ranunculales; family Papaveraceae; genus Papaver; species Papaver somniferum. Next base: position 35,984,698 of record NC_039367.1, on the reverse strand, counting down.
TTTTTGATTGTTTCACCTGCATCATCATATATCTTGCATAGTTAAAATCATTTGTCATTGCAGTTTGCAGTTTATCTATCCTTAGTTTAACTTAGTTATTTCCATCATCTGTGTAACTTAGTTTTGTAGCATATTAGTTGTCGTAGTTAGCTATAACTCCCATTTTAGTCATATATTTGCACTGCTTCAGTCTTTTTGATTAAGTTACGCAATTGAGCATCATTATCTTCTAGTGTAACTTAGTATAATTTGTTCCATATCAAGCTTGCTTCTCTCATCATCTGTAGCTGTAGATGTACTTTTTTAAAAATAAATAAATAAAATTCACTTGTATAAAATTGCATCTGGTTACAGTTAGGGTTACCTGCATCATAGTCTTGTAAGTTTCCTTAGCATATTTGTTAGTTTTTCTTTTTGTTTTCTTTCTCATTTCATTGGTTAATACAATATGTAGCTTAGTGTAGTCCATCTGCTATATAATATGCATCCTTTCTAGTGTTAGCTATAATTTTATCATTCCATTCTCAGCTGCGTCTTTATTTTTATAGTCTCAATCGTTATATATCATACAATTGCATCTGTAACTGGTTGCATCCTGTAGTTCAGTTTCCTGTTGTGTATAAATTTCTCCGCTTGTAGATATACATCAGCAAGTTAGTCATATAAGATCTTGTACATACTTTGGAGTGTTTAAGGTGCATCTTGTTCCTTTATTAATATTTGTTGCTTTACACATCACTTGGTCTAGTCACAAATTTGTGGAATTCAGGTAGCTTTGTTATGAACTCAAGCCTGCAAAGTTGATTTGTCCCCATTGCAGCTATACTATGGCATCATACCTGATGTTGCACTAGTTTCAAATATAATCAGCAGCTATAGGACAATCATCTGTGAAATATTTGTACCACCAAGTGTGGTACTGCCAGTTAACTAGCAGTTTACAGTTTGTCACCACCCTGCATCAATGCAAGCATTCTTGCATTCTCGCACCCCATCTCCTGTCCATCAGTGCACTGCTTGTTAGCTTCATCTTTCATAATAGACATTCACCTTTTTGCCTACCTTCAACATATCATTTCAGGTTCTGTGTATAGTAACAGTTTCATATTTGCTGTGTGTTTACATTTCTGGGTACTGAAACTCTTTCTGAGTAACCAGGTTCCTGCAAAGGTGAAATTCATAAGATAAAAAGAAGCAAAACATATTCGTGTGTCGTGCTTAAACCCAGTCATGTACTGACGGTCCTTGAGAAGCTTAAATACAAACCCAGGAAAAGGAAAAAAAGGATCAAAGCACGTTCTCCTCTTGAGAAACCCAGTCATGTACCCGCGATATCTGCAATGTTGTTGCGAGCAACGAAGAGGAGAAGAAAAGGGATTGAAACAAAATCTGAGCATCTTAGTTAAACCCGATCCTGAGTCAGTGGCATCGCTCTCTAAACTTTCCATTTTTGATAAATATATGAGTGATATACCGTGGCTGACTAATGAACTAGGGTTTACTGACCTGTGTCAACGCCCCTACAAATATCTAGAATTTTCTCATGAGTCTGTGATTCACCTCTTTGCTTGCTGAAATCTTAAAATTCATTGTCCAACAATCGATCTCCGAACTTTTGAGAACTTCATACATGCTTGCATAGTCTAGATACCCTTTCACATAAGACCCTGCTTTGCACATTGCTGCTTGTCTGATTAATACAACCTTTTGTGTTTGTGTGCATACTTCTGTGTATCTATTCCATTTCCGCAAGTTTTGCTTCCCTGGTTTGTTCACCTACCGAATCTGTTGTGTATTGTAAACTATCTAGTCTCGGCAGCATTTTGGCCCTAAGTGCATGAATTATCTTTAGACTCTCGTGACCTTGCGCATTGCTTAGTTGTATGATAACCAGAACAGGTTGATTGTTGCTCTGCCTTGACTAATTTCCATGAATACTTGTTGAACTAGTTGATTTGCATAACCTTATTGAACCTTGCAACATAGTGCATGACCCTGTAGTGGCTGAATTTTTATATCAATGTGTACCTCTCAATCTTTGCAAAGCCTTGTGACTGTCATGTTTCCAATAACTCAATTTGTCACTAGAGAGATATCATGTCAGGATTTTGGTCTGCAACTGGGGATGAGAAATCATCGATTAGAGAACTTGCTTATGGGCATGTTTCGCGTTATGAGCCTCCCACAGACCATGATGTCAATAGTTATAGGGATTATTATGGACATTTTCATAGTCATGAGCCTCAATACTTGGACCCTAATAACTATTCACACATGTATCATCCACCACATCTTGAAAATGAACGTCTTTACAGTGCCCAACACTCATCACTTTCGAATCAGTTAGATTATCAAATCACAACTTTAGAAAGGCAAATACATGAGAAATCTGTCGCATCTAATTCACCTAGGCAATATGAAATATATGCTTGTGTCGTGTGTGGTAGCTTAGGCCATATTGTTGAAAACTTCCCTATTTTGCATGACTTTTGGCAGTCCAGAGAACGTCATATTGATGTTTCCTATCAGAACCATCCCTACTCGCAGACCTGCAATTTAGCATGGAAAAATCCCTATTTAAATGATACTAACAATGAATTAAATTTTGAAAATAGTATGTTTAGTCTTACTCATGCAACTGATATTGAATATGAACCTAATCCAGAGGAAACCGAGTCGACTAGAAATACTACAATTCTAAATAAGGAAATGCATTTCTGTTATGATGATGATGTTATGTTAGAAGAACATGTTTATGCTGAAAATATTGTGGAACCTTTGGGTTCATAGACATTCGTCTTCCCTGCCTCGACCTTCATGAATGATGTTTCTTATAGTATTCCATATGCGTATACATGTGATGTTGATGCTGATCTGGGAATTGTGAAATTGTTCTGTGAAAGTGAGCATAACAGACAACTTGTGTTTGACTTGGGTAAGGTTGAATTTTCTGTTGACACTAATGTTCATATGCATGAAAATATAATTGATGTGTCTGATTCTCTGCCTAAGTCACAGTATGATGTCTCATTTGATTTACCTATGCATGAGAGTAAAGTTTTGAATGATGCTGATGATACTGAATTGGGGTTCGCTGATTTGTTCAATGACTGTGAGCATGACGGAGCACTATTTGTTTCTGACTTGGGAAAAACTAGACTGCATAGTAATATTTTTGATCCTAAAAATGAATGTAACTTAAATGCATCTGATTCTCTGCCTAAGTCACAAACTGAGACTCTTCCACCCAACTAAGATTTGGTTTGTAACAAAATTGTGAAACCAACTTTTCTGAGAATACCTATTATAGGATTGGAACTGTGTGCCTCCCAAGTCCTCTTGGACTATTTTGCAGCTAAATATAACACCTTTGATGAGCCACAATTGTAGTTTACTCATGTCTCTCCATCCATCCCTAACAAAGTTCACTTTGAACTAGATCTTGTGCATGATGCACCCCTGAAATTGTTAGATTTTGTGCCCAAAAGTATATCTATTGAAAAATCTAGGTTTGGGGGTAACACATTTTGTTTTGCAGTCTCACTGACATTTCTATCCTATTATAATTGTGTGAGGCTGTTGAAATTTCTGCACTCCGTCTTTTGGGTTGATCCTCAACTCTTTCGATTGTTGGTGTATGGTGAATTTTTCGTGTATATAATCCAGTAGGTAATGTTATATTTTCTATTTTGGGTCAGTTGAGTTTTCTTTTATCTTGTATATATTGTGCTAATCCAATATGATCTCAGCTGAAAAATGTTGGATTCTAGTCTTGAATAATGAAGTTATAATCTTGCTTTTGCCGACATACCGGTAATCTCTTCCCTTTTCTCTAATCAACATGGTTTTCATGGTATGCTTCTATTTAAATTTTTATCATCTTTTGAAACATTGAGGACAATGTTAGATTTAGGTGCAGGGGAGTGTTTTACATATAGAGTTTTCTGTCTTTTCTTTTCCTTTTATTTATAATTCAAAAAAAAAAAAATTGCATAAAAAACCTCCAACTTTTAGAGATCTTAAAGCCACTAGCATGCTTCTAGCTATGTTTACATAGAGAGTCTGACCAAAATATCCGAACTTGGAAGTACTGGAGAACACAATCGAGTTTCTTGTTTGTATGAGCGTTAAAGTTGGATTTAACCATGCCGGTGGGAAAATTAGGTGCAACAAAGTTATTTGGTATTAGAGTTGTGATCACCCTTAGTGGAGACTACCTATTTTACGTCAAGCGAGGGACCGACTTCAATATTGTGACTATTTAAAAAGTCCTTTTAGAGTGTGTATCACCGTACGTAAATTCCAGGTAGGAATGGTGAGCTACCAAACTTCGCACCACTTTCAGCACTATTTTGATCTCTTGAGTGCTAATTTTGTCAATCATGAGGGTGACGTCTAAAGATGAAAACTCCTTCGTGTAGTTTGATTTGCAGTTAGCACCATTCTCTCTCACTCGACAACTTCAACAGATCCATAGAAACACATCATCATCAACGAGCAGAGCAACGTCAGATTTTATGAAGAAAGTTGAAATAGTCCGAGGTTTACATGCAACAATACAAAACAAGGAAAAGTAAAATTCTTATTCAAAGTGAAGATACAGTACAAAGTGAAGATACAGTACAAAGTGAAGAATTCTATACACATTTGAAGAGGAATTTTACAAGAGAAAAAAAAAGAAAATAAGATGAGAATTAGTGAAGTTTATGAAATCAAGACAATACAAGTTATGAAGAATTAAGTGACAGAGTCCTTCCTCCATGGATTTAGTAGTTTCATTATTATTTTGTTATTTTCAGTTTGTGTTAAAAAAAATAAGAAAAAAAAATAAAAATAGATAAATAAGTATTAGAGTTTGTTTTTAGTTTTGTTTAATAAAGCACCATGGTAAAGAAGAAGAATTTAAGAGGAAAATTCAAGAAACAAGGAAATTAAAGAGAAGAATCAGAAATTGTCAAGGTTCTAAGAAGTTCAAGAGTTCATCATCAACAGTTGAAGACCGAAGACCAAAGATTGAAGACGTTTCTATCGATGTTGTGAGAGTGGTGTTGGTTTCCCATCAGATGTGAAGGTAAGTGAGTACTCCCATCATTTCTAATGATTGATTTCCTTTCTTAGAGATCACCAGAAAAAGATTCTTTTTGTCCACGATTTTGTGGAGTCTCCAGAAATTATTTCGGAAGGTTTTCCTTCCCACCATTCAACGTGTGCAGGATTTCTCTCTTTATTCCTTTCTGCATACATGAGAAACTAAAAAAACGGTCTTTTTGAGTGCAATTATCATAAAAACCTATTGGTGAGGCAGAAGTTGAGGCTTATGATCACTCTCGAAACCGAGTTCTTTCATATGGTATGGTTATTTCTCGCTCAACTCTTAAGGATGAGAATGCGTTCTTTGATAGTTCTAACTTCTTATTACTAGCATGCAAAAACTCTATGTACTCATAGCTCCTTAGATGCTTGGGACTCCATTACGTTATGAAGTTGGAGAAGGTTTTGCGGGTACACCTCTGGTAGGACCTCACGAGACTACAACTCGTCCACTAGGGACACCTAGGGGTTTAAAGGCTTAGTGCATACGCTAAATGCATTCAAGAGACCAGCGACAGTGGTACAATTAGGATTTACTAATTTCTGTTTCGTTTGAGGACAAGTAAAATTCAGGTTTGGGGGTATTTGATGAGTGCCAAATATTGGATATTTATATACCTATTTATTGGAAATTAACTCATCTTTTGCGCTTTAAAATCATATATTATTCCAAATTCTGTATTTTCTTCGTTTTCAAGAATAAATACTTGTACTAATTAATTTTGTGTTTTTAGGTAATAAATAAAGCTTGGATGAATTGCAAAGCCAAAAGAGCATAGAAATGGTGAAAATGGAAGAGAGACAACAAAGTCTCATGCTAGATGGCAGTGAAGAATGTTGTTTGCACCTCATCCGCAAGTGAAGAATGTTGTTTACAAGACTCAAAAACTAGAAGTGGGCTTGAGATATTAGCTTTGAAGAAGGATTGGGCCTAGAAGAATATCTTCCAAGAGATAAAACCCAATATCCTATACCCAAACCCGTTTCCAATATGAGGCGTCAGATTTGATATAACTGTTAAGCATCTAACGACACCTCCACACGGAACATCAAAGTTTGCTGCTCCTTCCTAACATCCTATCCCCCTATCTCCTTCCATATTCGAGCAGAACCAAACACCACCTTCACTTCACTTCTATTTTCTCTCCAACCTCTACAGAACGACCATCCCATCTCCATCAATCACTTCTACCCCGACCACCTCTGAGCTCAGCCAACCTATCAGCCACCATATGCAATAAATCAACGCTCTAAACTCTCTCTCTTTCCATCTTATCTTCTCCTTTGTCACACACAGTAACCCTAGAAGCTATGATTGAGAGAGATAGAATTAGGGTTATCTTCAATAGCTAAAAGCAAACATCAAATCAAGAGTTGCAGAGAAGAAGCAGAGGGTACAATAAAACAATTCAGTCAGTTATGGTGAGTGGGTCTCTATAAATTTGTGAATTGAAGTACAATTGGGATATTTTCATAGGAATGAGAATTATGTGTAAAATCCATGCCCGGATTAGTCGGTGCACCAAGCTATAGTAATTTATATTTGTTTTCAGTATTGTTATTATCATGTTCTAATTCAGTAACTAGGGTTTAGATTAAACCCTAATCATATGTTGAGATATTTCATATTCATGTCGTTGTTTTTGTTGTGCTTATGATGAGTTAGGAATGATAGTTAGCTAATTGACCAAATGAGCCTGGGATCAGTTGTGCTGTAAGAAGACAACTTATACTAGGGGTGAGTTATGGAGATTGGTTGATAAATCATCCATTAGAGACCTCCCTGGAAGAAGATCTGTGATTCAATTGATTTAGGATTGATAGTTAGATAATGAACCAAATGAGCCTGTGATAGGTTGTACTGTAAGAAGACAACTTATACTGGGGGTGAGTTAGGGAAATTAACTGATAAATCATTCATTGTAATTTTCTCTATAAAGGAACAAGAACATAATTTGAATAAATATTTCCTTGGCGTAGGATTAGGAGGTGGATTTGACTGCCCTAGTGCCCTTTAATCTACATTCTTGCTTTCTATTTTGTGTTACATAACCACCTGCTAGTCGTATCGACAAAACAACCCTTTTGTTACCTTCATTTTGAATCTCTACACTATCCTTGTCCCTGAGGATCGACCTGTATTTGCACTATATGCAATAAGACACTGTGCACTTGCAGTCATTGTAGGTACTCTTTATATACCTACCAACATGTCATTGGCATCAGAATGATGATTCAAGGTAAGAACGACATGATCCTGAATGATGCACCCTTGGAACAAGCAAAACAAGTGCATGTATTCATCATAATGCCCAAGCGAAGTAAGAAAGCGGGAATAGCCTTGTCATAGCATGTGTGAAAATCCAAGGCATGCCTTATGCCAACACAACTTGGAAAGACAGTGATGCATGTAATAATGCATGACATAGCCTTTATGGCCTTGCACCCTTTGCAGAACAAGGGTGAGTTGGAATGGTGTGGAAGTTGTGTTTAAAGCATCATGCTTGTGGAAAATGCTTGCAACAGAAAATAGAAGTGCATTTTTCTAGCGCGAAGAAATTTTTTACGGTCTGGTAACTAACATCATGGTGGTGCATCGAGGAGTTATGCTCTACATGGTTGGGCATTGCAGATGTGATTTTTCGGTCCGTCACACTCATCCTCTTGTTTCAGAGGGTCTCGTAGAGGATTTAGACAATCTAATAGGCGTTTAATTTCTTGATTAACCTACGTAAGGATTAAGATATCCAATAGAGGTACACTTATCCTACAGTATTATGGAGCGTATGTTATCCATCCAAGGTCGGGTAGAAAGAATGAGTAGGATGAATTAAATAGATAATATCCAAGGCACAATAAGGCCTTATATTTAAGTGTATACTGCATATAAACATGCATGCATTTATTTAGAGCATTAGTAGAACAATGTATAATAAAAGTCGAAAGATAATACCGCTACGACATATTTATCGCAAAGTTAGATTTCTTAGCAGTTTTAACAAAAAACTAAAAAGAAATATTGCGAAGTTAGGTTTCTTAACTGAAAAATCAGAGAACCAATAAAAAAGACAACAACTTTGTTTTTAGAAATGTCTTATAATGAAGATAGATATCATAAACACCTTCATAAACCTTCATCTCTGAGTTTAGGTCTTAACCTAGAGATGCGCCTGCTTCTGCTTTTTCGTTTCTAATTTTATTTTTCTGCAACTGCTTTGTTGTTAGCTAAAGGAAACTCCTTAATTAAAGCAATTGTGAATCCACCAGTAAAAGTATTTGCTTAATATGGTATCACTCTTTAACCTGCACAAAAATAAGAAAAAGAGGAATATGGGTTACTAAATGCATAGAATTACCAACCAATACACCATTTTTGGTGACTGATTAAGCTTGCTTTCAACTCATCAAAATTGAACGACATCTCTCTTGTATAAGTTCATACAATAAAATTATTATAATTTCTACCACGACCATTCGAGATATGCATCATAAAATCTGAGTTAGGGAGTTTCAGTTTATATGTGAATACTTATAATATCACTAAACAATGAAACATTTATTGAGTGATTCTTTAAAAATCTAGAGGTTTTATCTTCTGAGAGTATTTTAGTGACTTATACATACAAATGTAGATTTTATAGAACTTTTGTGATTTATAGGGACCAAAAAGTATAGAATAAGTTAACACATTTGAAACAATTACCAACTTTGTAAATAGTCCAAAAGCTTTTTCTCTTATTTTTGCACACTGCAAAATAAAATAAAAAAAGATTAGTACATAATAAAATATGTGTTCATTGTCAAATTAAATCTCGTTATGCCTAAGTTATCATATCAATTATCTTTCCATTTTTTGTCACCTACAATATCAATTGTCTTTCAAATTACAATCATGAAAGAAAGGGTTATTTAACGTTTGGTACCCAAAAAATGTCCATTATCTAGCTTCAACATTTAAAATATTAAGGGTGGTACCTGGACCCGTTGGAGACCATGAAGTCAAACCATTGACCAAACAATCCGCACTAAATAATTTAAATTATGAATAAATATTAATTATTTCACGTTGTTGATTCACCGTTGTAGACAAATACTTTAACAAAAAAACTAAGTCGTTACACCTGTCTCACACCTTCTCTACCACGATTTTCTCCCTGTGACTACAAAAAATCATGTACAACAGCAACAAAGCTTCATGTACAACAACAAGAATGCTTCTTCAACTCCTACCAAAATCAGTATTACAAACCACCACCACGGCATAAAAATTGAAATTCAATTCCCCAAATCAATGCTTCATGATTTTTCCAAATCATTGAACAACAATAAAATAGTTTGAATCTAAAATAAACCCGAAATCAAAACTTGATAGAGCAGAAAAATTACCAACTACCATTAACATCCACCAAAACTAGTAACACTCCACTACCATTGCAACAAGAACACTCCACCACTACTACAATCAAGCCAATGAAATTCGGTAAAAAAACCATCCCCAATTTCACACAATCATACTTAATTCAAACCCCCATTAACGAATATTCAATCAAATCAACAAAGAGCTACAACATTTTAGCAAAATCTCCACTCAAACAATCAAACAAAATCATAAACCCCACCAAAATTCAATCAATCTTATACGCCGAATTCAGTCCCCTTTTCCAACTCAATGAACTATCAAATAATAAATCAAAATAAATACGCATTAGACTCAGACAAAAGGAAGAAGATACCAAAGTAATAATTTCTAGAATCCTACATTTTGGCCATTGTTCTTCTTCACGTACTAAGTTATTTATATATAAATATCAAAGGTTAGGGTGAGAATTGAAATAAGAATCCTAAAATTAGGTAAAAACTTACAAAGACAGATGAAAAAGGGATTTGTAGTGATGTATGGTCGATGAGGACTTTATTTTTCTTTATCTATGTTCTTGGAGGTGCAAAGAGGCAAGAAGAAGATGAATTGAAAAAGAAGACGTGTTTAGTTTTAGTGTTTTATTAGATATTATATAATCGTGGTCGTTTATTACGGTTCCGTGCTCAGATTCAGACATGTGTAGCCAATATAACTGGACTTTAAGATACAAATCGTCATTATTATAATTGTTAAGGCTAAAACAATAATAATTGATGTTTAGCTGTCTAATTTTTAATCCATTTATGTTAATGTCTTAAAGTGAGGCAACATATAATTTTAATTTTAGTTTTGTTTTACATTAGAAATACGACTGACTGGGAAGTCGAACAGTTAAGAACGAAAAAACATCTTTTAGTGATTATCGATAAAAAATTGAAGAAAAAAAAGTCGAACATGAGTTATATGAGAACTATTTGATATGGTAGCTCTAAGTTCAAAGTCTCTTGGACTATATGTTGGAGAGACTTTTGCGATGCCTATTTTTATTGAAAAATCCTCCAAAATTTATAGAAACTACAAATCCATTACTTTAAAGTACATATTCAATAAAAAAGTATGTTTGAGTGACTTTAAAAAAAATTGGTCAAACAATATGGAGTTTCTAAGAGTTTAAAATACTTTTATAAGATATATATTGACTATCAGGGGGTATAGGTCAATCCATTAAAATCTCTATTGACTAACTACTATTTAATAACTCTCTCGAAGTCCCTAGAAATTTTAGTTCACTAACCACTTGTTAATGTTTTATATCTGTATCTACAAGTCACTAATATACTCTCATACAATCACTCAAATTTTTTATATTTCCATAGAATCACTCAATAAAAAGTCTATGAAAATCATTAAATTTCTCAATTCACTAACTCCTTGTAAGCTCACCGAGTCCGGAAAACTACCCTAGCATTAACAATAAATACTAAAAAAGGAGGCAAGTGTAAGATATGGCAATATGTATTTGAAGTAAAAAGATATTGCTCCTATTGACACAATTGCAAATCTCTCTTCTCTTGAATGAAGCCATTTGAAATTAAGGAGGAAAGATACCGTAAACAGGTATAAGAGGACGCTAACCCTGAATACTTATACTTATAAACAATTAATATTTGTTGAGTTTGATTTTGAATCGTAACAAATTACATTTGCGTGAACCAAAATGCTAAACATTGTAATAATATATCGAGACCACTTTTATTTTGTTTTTATAGTTTATATCGTGTGTCCAACTTTATGAGAATGTTTTTTCCTTTCTTATTTTAATTTGTAATGCTTTGTTAACTTTGGATTTTGTAAGTGACTTTTTCTTATGTTTTTTTAATACTTTTAAAATTGCATATGCTTTATTTAACCGTTTGCAAATAATAACAATTAAGGATCAAATATAATGATTTCAATATTTAATTTGAATTGAAGGTAATAGGACAGATGAAATAATAAATTCAACTCGAAAGATGATTGTACTACGACCCACACTTTTATGGATTGCAGGGTTTATTAGCTAAAAAGGCCCTTGGGATCAGATATAAAGCTTAACAATATGGATCTAATAGATATAATGCCTAAGAGGGTTTCTGATAACCTTGGTTTTGATTTGGATAAAAAATTTGAAAACCAAGTATCATTCCGAACACAACTTTTGGTCCTACAATATAAAAAAAGGCAACTTAGTAAGTTGGATAACATTGTCAAAGGAAGGATGCCAGGAAGAGTGGCATAACGTTAATTTTACGTATGATCTATGGATAAATAACCTCCCAATCTCTGCTATTGTCAATATCAATACTAGCGGTTCCCCTAACCAGCAGATTAATGAATTTACCAATCAAAAATCTCACACTCAGGATCTAAGTGTTTTGCCTCATATTATACTTCTCAGAACTGCAAACATTAGAAATATCCAATCAATAGCTCAAGCAGTAGTAAGGACCAAATTGTTTGGTCTTACACTAAAAGTGGTCAAGTTATTATCAAGTAAGTTTATAACTTTCTAATATACAATAAGATGGGAAATCTTTGCCCTAGTACTGATTAGATGTTTATTTGGAGACTTTAGAAAATCAAATTATTTATTTGGATCCTAAGCTACAATTGACTCACTTTTCGTGAACCGTATCACAAGGGTATTGGTCCTTATTATGTTTTGTTTTGTGTAATGGGACTTTGAAATGACTCACGTAGACACGTACCATTTTTTTGAACTATATCATTGTTAAGCCTTTATTTGTTGAAATTCATATATGGATCGGTTTAATACATGAGGCAGCTATTTAGTCTTTCTTCTAATAGAATTGTGGAAAATTGGAAGCATAATTATTTAGTGTTGTCAATGGAAGTGCCTTTTACACTTTATTTTATGTTGCATATGGAAAAGTAAAAATGATTATAATTTTAATAATGGTTTATTTCATCCCATTAGGATTCTGACTAAAACCGTCAGAAATGCAATAAAGTGCATATTACTTTGGTTTGTTCGGTGATCTAAAAAAGTGTCTAACTTAAATTGTGGTTCCTTGGCTAAATCAAGAGAATGAATACTTCAAGGTAAACTATGGCAGGGTTTCCAGTGAATCTTGTAGGGATTCCGAAGAGTTGTTCGATAGGATAATATCAATTTTTATGCTTGTAGTGCATCTTCATAAATCATAATAATGTTGTTGAGGCATGAACCATTTAAGAATGTATTAATATGGATGCTAATATAGACGCTCAAATATTATAAATTGAAAGTGAATCTATCTGTGTCATTTAACTCTGCAAAGGTGAAGCTATTACTCTCCGTGGAACTTGAATGATTTTGAAAAAACAGGGGTATAACAACCACACCCAATAATTCATTCGACAATCTGTATGGACTAAACACCAATATAATTCTGAGAGCACCAACTTAAAAGAGAGACTCAATCCAGAATTATATCAAAGAGTTTATATATAATTCTCAATACAATCAACAAATCAAACAGATAGAAATCCGTGAACCTGATTGATATGAGAAATAACTTGGACGGTACCAAAGACCAATGCCCAAGTGTCAATCAAGCTCTATCCAACAAACAAGGTAGGATTTATCAAACGACGCACAACCTGTGATGTTTCAATTATATAAAAATATAATGTGGAAAATAAATAACACAGGCACCAGAAAATTTGTTAACGAGGAAACCACAAATGCAGAAAACCCCGGGACCTAGTCCAGATTTGAACACCACACTGTATTAAGCCACTACAGACTCTAGCCTACTAAAAGTTAACTTCAGACTGGAATGTAGTTGATCCCTAACCAAGTCTCACACAAATAAAGGTATAGTCGCGTTCCTTAACTCTAGTACCACGCCGGATTCTGCGCACTTGATTCCATCAGCTGATCTCACCCACAATTAAGAGTTGTTACAACCCAAAGTCGAAGATTTATAAACAAATATGTCTCCCATAGATATGTCTATTCTTTATTCTTATTTTGTTCTGTCTTTTGATATGAAAATTAAGATGAACAGGAACCAACTAATAACCCGGTCTTATACTCCCGAAGAGCAGCCTAGAAATATTAGTCACCTCACAATAATCCAACTGATTAACATGAAAAGTTATTGCAGAATCACAAGAGTCTGAGACGAAGAACTTTTGTGATTAATTTTCATATCTTACCTATCAGAGATAAATATCGAGTAAATATTAGAGAAGATAAAACTCAATACGATAAAATAAGTAAGATCAAAATACGCAACTACGGAGAAAATAGTTGGATATGGCTTCACGAATCCCAGTGAAGTCTTCAAGTCGTTAACCTAATAACGGTTTTGGAAAAAACCTAGGTTAAAGGAGAATCAAATCTAGTTTGCAACTATAAACACACATAAGTGTGGGGATTAGAATTTCCAGTTGCTAGAGTTTCTTATAATCAAAGCTAAGATAGCTTAGTAACAAAGCATTCTATATTCACCGTTAGATGAACTCCTGATTTAAGATTCAAGCTAAGTCTGCTTAGAAATAAAGCAATCAATCTACATCGTTAGATGGTATTATCTTGTTACACACAGATGAAATATACTTATATTTAGATATGGGTTAACTTACCTATACATGTATATTAAGTTGTCTATATAACAGTTAACAAAGTTAGCCATATGTACACTTTTTTCTTAGCCTTATTCATCTAACACTTACGAATCAAATATGATGATCAATCGATCATGATAGACAATCAAATGAATCTAATTGTGTTTCAAATAGAGTTGTTCAATTTTTCACTATCTCATATAAATATATATATGAACAAATTAAATCGAAATCGGTTTGATTCTTAATAGTACAAAGTACTTATACAATAATCAATTCATGAACATTAATCCACTATTTTCAAAGATTGTATTCCTTAAATCATAAATGTTTTAGTTCATGAGTATGAGAATCATACATAACAGATTCTAGAACTTTACCACTGTGTTAACAAACTTGGTACGCGAACAACAGGTCCGGACCTTGGCCTAGACAAGCCGTTCGCAAACCCGGTTCGCGAAAAACCGTTCTAGACCCAACTCAGGTAAACCCGTTCGCATACTAGGTACGCAAAAAAGAGTTCCGAACCTTCTCAGGTAAATCCGTACGCATACTAGGTACGCAAACAAGAGTTTCGGACCTGAATCATCACAATACAGTTCGCATATTGGGTATGCATACCATGTTGTATCCAGACATGGGTAATTGTTCCGAGCTCTCATTTCAATCATTGAAACATCATTAGAAGACGATTAGCTTCAAGTAATTTTCAAGTGATCAAATGATCATACGAAACTTCCCAAGCTAACATCAAATGACTGTCTCACACAAATCATGTAAGATGTTCAAGGTAATTTTCACATGATCATATTTTGACTTAACATTTAGTTTCCAACAAATAAATTGTTTTCAACTAAACTTGTCAAGAATATGATGAACATAGCTAAAGCAAAAAGCTTCCAACACGTATTTCGAGAAATAGATAAGCGAGATAAACTCGGCTCAAAATATCAAATGTGTATAATGTAAAAGTCTATATAGCTATATGACTTAGTCTCATTAAAGATAAAATAGAATAAACTTATGAGTGATAGATAAGTTTTAGTCTCCACATACCTTTTGTTGATGAAGTTCCTCCAAGCTCATCAGTATGTCTTCTTCTTCAGTTGGTGAACGCCATGAAGTATAAAGCTCAACTACACATCTATCCTAATCCGAGGCATAGCTATAAGTAGACTAGAATCAAGTATATAGATTTGATCAACTAAACTTGACAAACAAGCTTGAGATAGCAACGCTTGCGATTTTCAACCGAGCAGTGCTCTAACAGATTTAATTTCTAACATCAAGGAAAAAATGAATATGTTTGAAGCTATTAGTTTTAACGTGTATGGCTCAACGATCCCCATCTGAAATTTCAAGTTGTTTTGCATGCTAATTTACGTAGAAGAACTAAAAAAACTCGTTTAACCTAAGGCTATTTTGTTTTTCTTTAACAATGTGATAAAATAAAAAATAGGAAGAAAAAAAAACTCTAAAAAAGAATAACTCAAGTCGTACCCAGGAACTAAGAAATAAATTTTCTCCGATTGGATATGCTCTCAGGTATCCCGATGAATCATGCCCCGTATAACTAATTTAGACACCAATTACAACACCAGGGAGGTTCAGTGTATAACACATATGTAATGTCACCCTTCTCGTCCATAGTACGAGCTAGAGGTAGAGGGGATCTACGTCCTTTGTGGATAACTCATATATTAGATTTCGTTATTGAGGATGGTAGTTAGAACCGCAATAAGTTTGACCCAGCTGGCTGAAACTGATCATGGGAGTTGGGCCTAATTGTGCTTATCAAAGAAGAAAAAAAAAAGTATAATTATATATATGTTTATTTTTCATAAGTTTGAAAAAACTAAAAAGAGCCCTTCATTTCCAGGATCCTCCACAATTATCCTAATTTATAAGTCTAATTTTTGTTTAGGTTTATATAAAATTATGTTAAGTCAAAGGAGTTTGAGTGACGTTTTCACGCGTTAAGAAAATATTTGCATAGTTTCACGCTTTAAAATATTCTTTTTTCCTACTTTCGGGCGCTACAAAATGTTATTCATAGAAAAAAGCAATCGCAAATGAGACTTACAGTAATCTTACCTTTTTATAAAAACAATCCCAAACGTAACTTCAAACAATGTTACCTTTTTTATTTTTGGTTTAAAGTAAAACATTGACCAATTTAAATAAGGGTTATTTTGTTTTTGGTACTCAAGTTTTGACCAACTTTGCTGTTTGGTCTAACATTTGTCCAGCTTGGTGTTTGGTACTTGAATATGACGTTGACCCGCGTGGACTCGGCTTGACCTTGACGTGTCCACTTCTCTGTTAATTAATTAGAAAATTACTAAAAGAAAATTAACTTTAGTAACAATGACCTGTTAAGTCCTAACGTTACACGTGTACCCTAAAATCTATCGACTCATCTTATCTTCACCCGACCGAGAAGATAAGTTTTCTTTTCTCTTCCTTCTTTCTTATTCTTCTTCTTCTCTCCTTCGTTTTTTTCTTCTCCTCTGCTCGAATTCTGTTAATGGCAATTGATGCTGTTGAGATGAGTTTGTGATGAGAAAGATCAATTTAGGTACTAGGTGTTATTGCTGAGGATGAATCGATGATTTACAAAGAAGGTGTTTAGAAATTGAAATAGTAAATCACAGAGAATCATAATTAGGGTTTAGGTCGAATTTGAGAAGTGAATTGAGTTGTTAATGAAAGAAGAATTGATGGGTTCTTATTAATTTAGTGAGATGAAGTGGTTTTGATGATGAATTGAAGAATTTAAGGTTTTGAGATTGATGTCGAGTACATGTTGAAATTGATAAGTGATTCGGGTTGTTGTTGATGGGAGATGGGTTTGGTTGAATTGAGGGGTTGAATGGATGTCTTGAACTCGAATTGGGGAGTAAGAATCGATCTAGGGTTCATCTGAGGGTTGATGGTGATGATGGAGACTTAGGATTTTTATATGAGATCGAGAAGAGAAGACTATTATCAGAATATAATTGATGATGGTGTATTGCTTCAAAGTTTGTTTCAAACTCACGGGAGATGGGAATTAGGTTTCAGCATCAGTGGGTGGTTGAACATCAATTCAGGGAAGACTATTATTGGGTAAGTCTTTGTGTTGCTTAATTTCACAGTTTGAAGTTGAATTATTTAGCTTGTATGTGTTGAATAGATTCAGTTGGTTGAATGGTTTATACAAAGAAGAATAAAAGCTAAAGTTTTGATTATGATGAATTGATGATTGTGTTATTGAGACTGCAGATGCTAGCCCATTGCAGATGGTTGACGGTAATTGTAGCTGAGATGCATAATGTTAGAAAGAATCTGGTATGGAATTGAAATGGGCAATTCAGTGGTGAGGCTATGGTTACTGATTGAAGTAACACAGTTGAAGTGGAATTGCAGTTCTAGATAATTGTACTGAATTAAAAGTAGTCATGGTATTAAATTTTAGTTGTAGTTAATCTGAAGATGATGGTGATTCAGTTTAATGGATGTGTTGCTAAAAGCTACAACTGCAGGTAATTGAGTTGTATTAGTGTTTGTAATTGGATTGAAGTTGTTTTGATTGAATAATTATACATAAATCGTATGAATTTCTGTTTTGAAACTTAGGCCTGTTAGTCATCTCAGTCATATAACTGACTGATTTAACATTAGCTGACCCATTAGTCTGACTGAGTTAACTCAGTGACTCAGTGTACCTTGACCCATTGCAGACACGTGTCTAACGTCGAAGTTAACAACGTTAAGTAATTACATATTTTTAAAATTGAAAAAAAAAACTAAACAGACTTCAAAGTCAAACCGAGTCCACGCGGGTCAACGTCATATCCAAGTACCAAACACCAAGCTGGACAAATGTTAGACCAAACAACAAAGTTGGTCAAAACTTGAGTACCAAAAACAAAATAACCCTTTAAATAATGACATATTATTTTGCCGAAATAAGATACATGTATTATTTTAGGGATGAAAGATACGACATATTCATCATCTCCATTTCAAGAATCCTTTATAAATATTATACATAGTTATTATTTAGTCTGAAGCTTATGTGTTTTTGTTCTTCGACATTAAGTAAAAAGACGTTGAAAGATATTTTCACGCGTTAAAATTTAGGAGCACATTAGCTTAATTGTAAATTTTAATTTTTTCTTTTTTTTAAATATGATTCTAACCTTTAACCTATAATTCGAGAGCTTAACCCATGCCAATTGTAAAAGGTAATTTTTCATAAAAGAGGTAAAATGTTTTTTTTTTTTTTGTTTGTCAATTTAAATAAGAACTCTTTAAATAATGTGTTTATTATTTTGCTGAAATAAGGAACATGCATTTTCTAGCCTAGATATGGAATGGAGTAAGATATGAGATAAGCCCGTCACGACTATTTTGTTTTCTCTATCAAAAAGTCTTCATTTTTTTTCTTTCAAGTCGGCATCAAAACAGATTTCTTCTTAAATTCTTCAAGTTCAACGTCAAAAAAGGGTTTCTCTCCACAATCATCAGATGCAGAATTCAATCACAAACCCAGCTTTTTCACATCAAAAAACCAATACCAAACGCTTCAATTTCTCTATTTAAATTCAACGCTTTCAGAATATTTCAGTTTCAATCTCTTTTAGGGTTTTAAATGGTCAATCTCTGAAATTCTACTTCAATTGATCATCAAACAGTAATCATGGCTAACCCTTTGATGGAAAAACTTCAACACAATCGGAATAGAAAACAATCACTCAGTGGTTCTTCTCCAGGAGGAACAATCCCATCATCTTGTGGGCATCATTCAAGAACTGCAGTAATTGACGTTGTGATTTTGATTGCTGTAATTGGTGCTTGTGGGTTTTTAGTATATCCATATGTTAAGATAATATTTGATTGGATTGTTGAAATTGGTGGATTTACTTGTGATGCTATGAAAACTGAAGTTATTAGAGCTCCAATGGTTTATGTTTTTTTAGGACTAAGTATGTTCTTTACATTCATGGCTGCATGGATGATTTATAAATGTTCTAGTATTAAATGTGGAAAGCGTAATTGTCTTGGCCTGCACAAGGCAGCGGAATTTGATATTCAAATTGAGACTGAAGATTCTGTGAAGAAATCATCGAATTCGAGTTCTTCTGTTGTGAAAGAAGGCAGTGGTGGTAAGGGTTTGTTGCAATTGTCTATTGATCGCCATAGAGAATTGGAAGCTGAGTTGAGGAAGATTGCGCCGCCGAATGGAAGAGCTGTTCTTGTGTTTAGGGCGAGGTGTGGATGTTCTGTCGGGAGAATGGAAGTTCCTGGAGGGCCTGAACCAAAGAAGCAGCTTCGGAAAGTCAAAAAATGAGCTGGGGTATGGCGTGTCTTCTTGGAGGTGTGGCTGTTCTGTTCTTATGTTAGTTTTTATTTACCTTTACAAAAGTTATAATAATTTGCTTTAAAATATTATAAGCTACTTTTAAATACATATACTGTATGCATGTAAGAGTTACTCCTGTTTTACTCCGCAATAGAAACAATTTCAACTTTTCAACTATCGGCTGATTCTGTCATGCTGTGTTTATAAATTTGTCATTGTTGGATGTTAGCATTGTTCCTTTTAAAATCTTGCAGTTTGTGATGATGATATTTCTGTTTATTTGGTTTTGATATTAGTTGGATGTATGCATCCTTTTTCTATTTATTCATTCTGTAGGGTATGAATTGGTTAATGTTTTGGTCATGTCTATTCTAAAAAATACGGAGGAGTGGTGCTTATATGCAATTGGTATCATAAATGCATCAATAATCTTTAGCTATGCCCACTTATGTTAATATCTGGCAACTTCTTGGCAGAAGTCTCTTCAAGTCTTCATTGCGTGGTAGTTCTGCATTTCCTTCTGTTGGTTGACATTCCACTTCTGGTCATTCACAGTTCAGACCATCCAAACATTAGTCTAGTGATTGATGGTGTGTACTGTGCAGAAATAAAGGCAAAAGAGGATGTGTAAGTAGAGTTGTTAAACATCTGCCAAATTTTTTATTGGATGGTTCACCAAATACTACCTTCATGTTTTCGAATTGCAAAGGAATTTGGACTCATTCCTAGTATAGTTTGTGCTGCATGCTTGCATGTGATTATTATAGTTGTTGTTGTCAGTCAAATCACCGCACAGTTGATATGAAATGTATTTGGACATGGATGAACCTCTATTCTTTTGACTACCCTTTAGTTGCAGGAGTCTGTTACCTAAAAACCCTGGGGTGAAGACCCGAGAACAGTGTCTAAAATTTTTATTTGGTGGACAATGTGATCCTAGATTGGGTAAGATAGTAAGATATGATTATGCAAAATCCATATTGAGTTCATTGATGAACAAATATACGGATTTTCTTGTTGTTTGTATCCTATTATGTGGCCAGCCGAACACTTATCTAGTTCATGTTAGCAAGGGATTATGATCCTATTCTCTAAAGCCACAGTACATCTTCATATTTCTGCAGAAACCAGAGTTTAAGTAAGAAAGCAAACAGGTGTACCAACGGTTTATGCTCTGTCTATATGAGATACCTGTAGTCAAATTAACAAGACCCGTGTAAATTACCGCATGATAACCATTCACATAGAAGTCCAGCTTCCTCAATGGACCATACACTGGTGACCAAGTTTTTCCAAACATGCCAACCAGTTCAACAGTTTGTAAATTCTGAAGTAGTACAGCCTCAATGGAATATCCTAAACTAACAACTTCACACATCTAAACTTACTGTTGCAGCTCATCTTGATAAATTGATTATTCTGGTTCGTTGAGTGAAGTGTGGATTACTAGTGCTTGATACATCCCTCTCACTTTAACTGATGTGCCTGTCTCACACATCGTTTTAAAGAAGATAAATGTGACACTTCAACTATTGGATGTTAAATTTTTCCCGTTGCAGTTAGTTGCTAATACAATGCCTCTTGTACCCATCTTTCGACACATATAAGAGTAATAGTTTCTTTACGATTTTTAGCTCTGGACTGAAATGTTCAGTTCAACTTTGATTATGTCCTGTGCAAGTTGTTCAAATTTAAATTCTTGGCTTTAATGTGGTGATTGAAGTCACTGTATAAACAAGATCCACTTTGTATATGCTCATACAGATGCATTGGTTAGTAGTAGGCTTCCTTTCGATGCAGCTGTAGCATGAATGTTTGTGTTATTATCATAGTAGTGTTTCAGGAAAGCTCACCAATCATCATTTTTTATTACAACCTTCTGCACATGTTTGCTGGTTCAACCATCCAGTTTGTATGCTCCTTTGTGTAGAATGAGTGGTCGCGCATTGGAACAGTGAAATTCTGATCGCCTTTTTTATTCAAATCCTGTCATTGAAATTGTGCAGAAAATGAGCCATGTTGTTATTTTGTCTGTTGTCTCTTGCAGATCGTCATTTCTTTCACTACTCATGCACAGACAGACTAGATACCCTGATTATGTACCGTTAAGAGTGATAGACAACTATGTTTTTAAGTGACATATTGCTAACATCATTATCTCCAAATAGATGATTTATTGCAAGTTGCAATCATACAGTTGAATTATTTTACATATGGTGGGATGCTGACTAGTTAGTTTTTCATCTTTTGCTCTTTTCCTGATTCCTGAAGCAATATTATTCTCATCTTCTTTTCATGCTTTTCGATCTGTTAGATCTTCATGTGATGGACCCCTACCAGAATATTAATTATTGACATGGTATCCTTTGTTAATCTCTATCGATTTAATGGATTTTGCTTATACGACTTTTGATTCACCAGAGAGCTTCTCCTACTGATCTAAAACATAGCCAAGGTTTTGTTTTGTCATTAATCCAGAATCTATTTTGTTACTTTGGAATATATTAAAGCGAAAGAAAGCAGGTGGAAGTACAGCAGATAGTTAAAGAGAAAGGTACTTCTACTACTTTACTTTTCTTGTTTTTCAACAGATATAGACATCCTTCTCTGTTCTCAGATTCCTCTATTTGTATTTGAGCTAACAGCTACAAGGAACTAATAATTGCTTGGCAATCTTGCCTTGGGATCTGAAGGTGAGGAGCCCATCTTACTTTTTCTTAACAAACATTGCTTCGATAACTTTCGACTTGTTTAAGTAGTTCCCTTATGCTTCTCAGACTACCCCATGGTATTATAAGATTCTTGAGAAGGACCCCAAGTAATATGTTCGAAGGTTTAATTGGATAAACGCGGTGATATCTATTCTCACCTTAGTGCTGAATTTCATTCCTCTAGTTCCTTACGATTCATTGAGTGGTACTGCATCGCAAGCAGATGCAGTATCTGAAGTGGTATATCAGATTATACTTTTCTAGGTTCGTATGTGATGGGTTTGCTCCTGTGTAACCTTTATCTTTTCGTTTAATATCTTTATCCAATCTTTTTTGCTAGTGGATTAATTGAAATAGTTCTTCTCCATCCAGGAAGATGACTCAAACTATTCATTACGGGGACTTAAAACTATTCACTAGGTGTTCATACAGGTACCATGTTAATAAAAACTGTATTTGAATTCTATTCTTTTTTTGTGGGTCGTTATGGCTTTCCTCTCTCTTCCTGACCTTTAACCTTTATCATCTAATCCGATATTAGTCGTTAGTGAACAAATTAGTAAAGCTCTCAGCTTCAGCCCTGATATTCTTTTAGGTGTTGTTTTGCACTGCTTAAAATACCTTTGGTGTATATCCATGAAATACAATACATTACTTGTGTTTGGATTGCTTTGTGCTTTCTTTGAACCTTTATCTTTTGCTTAAAGACTAGCAATAATATCTGATAATCATCTTAATGATTTTGATTACGAGTGTTCTTCATGTAGCAGACCAACTGAATGTGTGGCCCTCGGATGAGAACACTTTAGATCTCCAATCATTGAATTTTGATTCCAGCGATCTAGCGCAACCCAAGGAAATAAACCCCGATCGATGCGATCTGCCGACTTTTATGATTTGTTGTTGGCCATTGTAGTTACCTATCCTTTTTTTTTTTTTATCTCAGTCATTTTTCTTAAGATGTGGTGGGTTACAGAATAAAAGCTCTTTTTAATAATGTTAAGTACTGGGTTTCCCTGTTGTGGTATGGGGAGGAAAAGTTGAAGCTCTGTAGCTTGTTTAGTAAAAGTGTAAAACGAATATTAGGTTTATGACATGAAACCATTTTGTAACTTTTTCAGCTGGCTGGCCTTCCACTAGCTAACCTGTCCTAATTTGTGGGTTGCGATATTACTAGATCAAAAATGCTCGAGCATCATGGGAGCAATTTTTTTTATTTTTTTATCTATGGTAGTTCTTTCCTAGTGCTGTTGAGACAATGTCAGTATTTAAACACCAACTTTTTTTTCATGATTATTTTCTGGGCTCTGCTGCATAGAAAAAAGAGTGACCTAACAGTCAACTCATAGTTTAAGGATATTAGAATCTTTAACATCTAAAATTCCATGCTGCAGTAATGAAGAAGACAATGTCATTGACAGGTCAAAGAAGACATATTCATAGCCTAGCAGGAGTTCAGATCCTTTGCAGTTTTAGGGTTCACAAAAATATGTTTAAACAAAGAGTCATGCCTGACACTATGATTGATCATCAAATATGTTCATAGAAACCCCTTTAGAAAAGATTTCAAAGTTGAAACCTTGTAAGCAGGATTTTAGGTATTGAATTGGTCATATTTTTTTTTATTTTTTTTTGCATTCCCTTTCCATAAAAAGAATAATCAAGTGATTATATTTTGGCTTACTCCCTCCACCTCCACTATTAGAGTATTTATAAATATGCATTAAGAGAAAGAGAAAAAAGGGTTGAAGAAGATAAGTTTGTCTTAAGATCTAAAGACTAGATTCTTTGATTCCTTTACCCCTCTAAAAGAACAAAAAGAATCTGCCAACCACTCCAACACCTTGTTCAAAAAACAAAGAAAAGAAAGCAAACACAATTGATTTTGAAAAAAAATCAAAATTCAATGCAGACCCATCCATTAAGCTTTTCTTGAAAGCTTCTCACTGTGATAAAGAGAAAACCATTATTCATGATGGTGGGGGCAAATGACCTAATGAAGAGAGTAGTAGTAGAAGAAGAATCAAGCAAAGTTGGGTAGAGGGATAGAATTGGGTAAATAAATTTGAGCATGAGGAAAAAAACAATCTATTCACTTTTCTTTTTTCTCTCCTTTTGAGAGACTTAATGTTACTTTTTTGTGTGTGTTTTTGCTTCTTCAGAGACTCTCTGTTCCCCTTTCAAGTCAAAGAAGAAAAGAAATTTTTGTTATAATAAAGATGATATGAATTGGAGAAATTTTGAAGAGAGGAAGAGGAAGAATATTAACCCACAGCTCATTACATATATTCTCTTCAACATAACCCCCATTTCTTGCTTTCATATGTGGGTAACCAAGATTATAAATACAAGTACTACTAGCCTTTGCAAGTTGCAGTCAATTCAAGGAGAAGAAGAAGAGTTTTATAAGTTAGAATTTTGCAAGCCTGAATTTTCTTTTATAAAGATAGGTGAAAATGGGTAATGAGAGAACAGAAAACAAAGAAATGGATTTGGTGTTGTCAAGTGAAGCTAAACCAAGACTGAAATGGACTGCAGAACTTCACCGGCGATTCGTCGATGCCGTTACTCAACTTGGAGGGTCTGAGAGTAAGTAATGAGACCCCTGACTATCCCATCTTCTATGATCATGAATTCTTTTGTTCATTCTAACTCTTTTGTATTCTTTTTGGGGTTGTTTTGATTTGAACAGAGGCGACACCAAAGAGTTTGATGAGGTCCATGTCTATTCCTGGACTGACTCTATATCATCTAAAGAGCCATTTACAGGTACTAACTTTGTCTCTAAAGATTCTTGATTTAAATATTCATTGTTTGCTATAATGCAAACATCCCTATTAAGTTTATTAATGTTCGCAGAAGTACAGACTTATCGGAAAGAATCAGAGATCAGAGAGTTGCAGCCATAACGGACCAGAAGGTAACCTGCTTTTTCTGAAAAGAAAAAAGATAAGGTATCTTGAGATTTCAATGAATTCAGTGTTGACCGGGTTTCTGTATTCTGGTACTGCAGAGGTTGATTACAGAGACTTGGAGATTAAAAGTGATCATGTCAATGGCGAAGGCACGGGTAGACCTGGAACAGAGATGGATGAGTAAGCAGTTGACATAGAACTTCCTGTTATTTTATCTGACTAATTGATGGTTAATAGTAAGTTATACTAATCAAGAGCTCTTTTTGTCAGAAGCCTGCACATAGCTCAAGCATTGCAGGTACAATTGGAAGTTCAGAAGAAACTGCATGACCAGCTCGAGGTATGATCTCAATGACACTCATTTTCCTCTTTAAACTGCCGTGAGTCTTTAACAGTTCGCATTTGAGTTTCATCTGGCTTAACAATTCACTGTATTCTTTAGGTGCAGAAACATTTGCAATTAAGAATCGAAGCACAAGGGAAGTATTTAGAATCAATTCTAACGAGAGCACAAGATAAGCTGCTGTCTAACTACAGTACTTCCAGCGCATTGAGAACTCAAGTTACAGAATCGTTAGATACCCGAAACCACAGCTCTTCTACATCCGAACTGACTGAAATACAAGGATTCAGCTTAATGAGTTCAATGCAGAGGACAGTGAGAAGAGGCACTCTCACTGACTGTTCAGTGGATAGCTCACTTACATCATCTGAAAGCTCTGGAAAAGAAATTGAGAAAGTACGAATCGATTTAAGCAAAGACGACGATGAAGAAGAAGAAATCCGTAATGAATGCAGCAAAGGTATTCCATTGCTTTCACTGATGGAAACAGAAAATTCTTCTAGCTCTAGAGTTACAGGGAATAAGAAAAGAAGCAATAGCTGCAGCATTTCTAATGACACTACTAGCTCTGAGCAGCAACCATTAGCTAAGAAACCAATCATTCAACCAGCTGGAGAAATGAGGAAGTATAATTTTGGTGTCAAAGAACTTGATCTGAATTGTGAATACCAAGTGGATTCTGAATTTTAGAAACAACGATGAAGAGAAGAATCTGAATCACAATTTAGATGCAGTAGCTCCTGAGGTATATATACTACTTATAATGAAGATAATAATAGGTCTCATCTTATAGTTTTCAAATTCCAATTCGAATCTGAATTACATGATTTTCTTTGTCTATAGATATGTACAAGTCTAGATTTTGTTATATAAAGATTATTATAATATAAATTGGATTTTGAAATGAACCCTGAAATCCATATCAGATAAACAAATTCTGTTCTTTTTGAGTTAGATGACACGTGGATGACACCCACACAAGCCCCCAGTTTGTGATTGCCGTGTGTTCACCCAAGATTCTTCAGACAAAACCCAGTAACAATTACAGGTTTAATGGAATCCTAATCATCAATTCAACTCAAAACCCTAGGTTTCATGAACCCCAAATTGGTGGTGTTCTCCGTTGTCAAAGCTTTGTTTTTGATTTGATAGAGAACAGAATTTTGAACACAAAAAAGAAAAAAAAACAGGAAATTTGAGAAATTAACACTGTGCATTCATATTTCATCAACTTGAAAAACTCTTCGTACAAAAGACTACCTAAAAAAGAAAAAAACAATCAAGAAATAATCAAATTAAAAAAATAAAAAAAATCATTGGTTTTGAGCCTATTTACAAAATTGTGCTGTTCTTCCAACTTCTTTCTTGATTAATTTGCCCCCTTGACTAAATCACATCAGAGTTGGTTGAAGAAGAAGGGTTTCTTCTGGTAACAGATAGAGTAACCCAAATCTCACCAACACCCCTTCTTTCACCCCTCTCTGGTTCTTCACCACCAGCACCGCCGTTGTTGGTGTTTCTCTTCATACCTTGGTCATCTTCATCAACAGGCATTTCAAATCTACAAACAGGGCAATTCCCATGAATCCCTAACCATTTCTCAATACAATTTCCATGATACTTATGTTTACAGGGCATTTCTCTTGCTTCAGTCCCACTTTCAAACCCATCTAAACAAATCGAACACTCTAAATCTCTCTGCATCTCTTCTGTAATTACCACCTTCGGCATAGCATCAATTGATGCTTTTGTTGCCGGTGCTAAACCTTGTTTTTCTGAAATTTCACGGAGAAAATCTTCAAAACCTCTTCCACCGCCACTACCACCGCCTTCGATCACAATCATCCCTTGTGTAAATGGGTTGATTAGTATGATCCGTTCTTGATTTCTTCCTCCTGTCTCTTGATTAGGGTTTGGGTTGTTGTTGTTGGTTCCTTCTGGAGAAGAAGAAGAAAGCCCAAATAGAAAGGGAAGAAAAAACGAAATATCTCTGTTTCTTGAACTGATTAGTTGCTCAAGGAAATTAGCTTCTGATTCTGAATTAGCTGCCATTGCTGATCACAAAAACTGAAAACAGGAAGAAAAAATTGAAGATTTTTGACAGAGAAATAGAGAAATTTAGAGAGAATATGAATATGAAGGTTGATATTTTTGAAGAAGAATGGTTTTTATGAAGGTTGAGTGGAGGTTGAGAACAGCCCACAGGAAAGTTGTAGAAAGATCTAGAAAGTGGAATTCAGTGTTTATCCGTAAGGAAATTCCTTTATTTTTAAGAAAATGATTATTTTTTGATGTGAAAAGGGATTTCAGACGTACGTGTGTTAGATGATTAGACAAGTGGATATGATCTGAGGCGTTTATTAATTTTTGGTCCTACTCATTAAAGTCTTCTGGGCCTATGATGGTTTGTGTTGCCAACGACTGTTTCGGCTCCAGATGTTTCCGGCCGGGAACTACATGTTACGGCCGGGAATGATTGTGTAGTGCACATCAAGTGGTTGGGAGGGTTTGAACTTTGAATGCAACATGACAAGGAGCTTGTCAAAGTTGTTCTTCTACTCAATTGGTTTGTGGCTGAGAAAAACAGGATGCATTAACTTACAAACTCAATTCAGTTTTTATAAAGTCGTTGAATTTAATGTTTTTTTTGGTTACTATATATATAATATATATTTTCCTCTATCTGAAGAAGGAAAGAGGTGATCTCTCAATTTCATTGATATAGAAAGATCGTATACATCATGTTAAGATACATCAGTGAGAAAATATAATAATAAAATACAGATTTTTGTATTACAATCAAGTAAATTGCGATACAGACGTATTTATTACATGAATTTCAAAACGGAAACTGATGATACTCGAGGGTTATCTTTGAATTAAAATTCTGTCATTTGGATTTGAATAATTTGGATTTTTCGTCGTTATCTTCTTCATTTAGATGAAATTGCTTCATAAGAGAGTAATAAGCACAAAACACGATCATCACAATCAAATCCGGTAGGTATTGATCTTCATGCGAATGTAGAATCATGTTACGCCGGAAGAAATTGTCCTTGATGTATTTGAAATAATTGTAACAATCGTCAGAAACACCTAAAAGGCTATGGGAAATCTTTGTCGGGTTTGAGAATACCATGCGTAGGTGTAAATATTCCACAGATCCAGGTGGAACGATCTTAGGCCATGACCCACCAATAATGGGGAAAGTATGAAGTATCAAATCATCCTATCTAGGCCCGGCGCGAGGAAAGAGGCACCAAGAGAACCCGTGAAGACAGTACGTGTAAAGGTGAATCTCGGATGTGACGCCTGTAGTACTAGGGTAATAAATGCTCTGACAAGGTCGTTGAGAAGATAAGAAGAATCTGGTCAAAGTAAGATTCGGGACTAATGATATCGGGCCAGGATGAAGGACGATATCGACCATAACTTACTAACAATCAACATCGGACAGTAGGGAGAAGACCTCACTAAGCTCGGCTCACCATCTCGGAAGGGACACCACTCATCGCCGGAGAAGAACAACAAGAAAGATGTGCCTGGACTAACACTGTAACTTGGATGTATCATCTTGTGCGACTATAAATAGAGAGCTTTGTAAAGAGTTGAGGACCAAGTAATTCAGTGAGAAAGGAGAGAAAACTAAGAGCATTGTGTTGAGAGTAGAGAGTTTACTAGTGAGATACATCCCTTGTAACTTTGAGTCAAGCAATAAGATCATCCCTTTACCCTCGTGGACGTAGGTAATCATACCGAACCACGTATATCTTGTGTTCTTGAGCATCTCTTGTTTGTTTACTTCAATGTGTGTGTGTTTATGATTCTTTGGATGTAAAAGTAGGTTTTTCCATATCTACACCATGGATGAAATTCAAGTAGGAAAAACCTACTACCAGAAACATTTACTTATTGTATCAAATTTATTCAGATAATATCCAACGGATTTGGAGTACTATAGTGAAGAACAAAAAATTTAGAAGATTTATTTACATAAACATTACTAGGATTATATCTACCGCATGTTTGGTTACTAGACGAGGAGTTGTTTGACAAGTTTAGTCGAAAAAATATTATTATTATTTTATTTATTTATTTTTGGCAAAGTATAGACTCATATATTACTGATAATGATAAGGGCAATTTGGAAATATAGGCCTTTTTTTGGCGTATTCAAACATATGCACACTTTTTTGTTCTTTTCGCATATAGGCTTGTTTTTACTTGGTCCCACTACGAATTCCATCAAGTTAAGTGCAAGGTGTAAGTTATCTCACCTATTACAAAGTCTTATTTACCCCTGAACCAAATCTCCTTTGTGCAAGGTAGATTTCCCATAAACTAAAAACTCTGAACCCTTAAATCGGAAAACCTTAATCCTGAACTTGGGATGATGAACCTTGATTTGAAAAACCTGAACCCTAAACCTTAAACTTGCGAATGATGAACCCTTTTGGAGAAAAACCTAAACCGAGATCAATGAACCTGAAAATGTGAAACCTTCAAGTAGGAAAAGCCTGAAAATCACATAGAATACCAACATCGTACGTAATATAACTACTAATAGAAATATTTACGTATTGTATCCAAATCTTGTTGGATGATTTGAATAAATATTCAGATAATGTCCAACAGATTTGGATTACAATAGTGAATAACAAAAAAAAATTAAGAAGATTTGTTTACAGAGAAATTCTTGGAAGAACGATTATGGGAGAGAAGAGAGAACTTTACTACGATGATATCTACCGCCTGTTTGGTCACTAGGCGAGGAGTTGTCTCATAAGTTTAGTCGAAAAGTTATTATTATTTTATTTATTTTTCGCAAAGTATAGACTTATATATTATTGGTAATGTAAAAAGAGTATGAGTTATCAGTTACATGCCCAAATTGTTGATTAACTTGAGGATCATACCAAGTATTAACATTGATGGTATCCAATTTATTCAATACACTCGGAATTATACTCGTATTTTTCTCTTCGTAGTTTGAATTTTCGAGAAATCCTCTTTTCGCGCCATCCTTTGAGATACTTCTAATCATGCTCCTATTTATTCTTCATAAGACAAGATCATGATTATTTCTTCTGTCTCCATTGTAGGTGTCAACATTATCGAGATATTCTCGATCCGTTTCTTCGCAATTGTCATTATTCCAACTGTTTTCCTCAATAAAATCTTCTTTATTGGTATTTCTTGTCATGTTTTCAATATGTTGTGAGAAATAAAAACTGGAACTAACGTTTGTCTTCACGTTTTGGTATCAAACCAATTTTACATATTTATAACTTCCGTTGTTGTCCAGGACCGATATCTATCAAAGGCAATTATAATCTTATACATATTTACGAGAGCAGAGTTAATTATCACATTGTTACATATTTTGACTTATGTTGAAGTAAAGTCTTTAGGCACATGGTAGAATTCTGAAATCCTGCACATAACAGGTTAGATTTTTGTTTTCTTCCCAAAAAATTGAGTCTCCTGACTGTAGTTACCTAAAATTGGTGAGAGAATAAAGTGAGATTCTAGGGTTTCTAAGATTGAACATGAACGGTCTTCGCCTAAACAATGCATAATGGCCGTCCAAAGGCTACTTGAGTCACAGGAGAGGTTAGGTATGGTCTTAGAGAGGGAAGCAGATGAAGAGAGAGATCAGATAATTATAAGGTTTGAATAAGAATTTCTCCAAGAGTTTATGATAAAGTTGTTGTTATCTTGAAGAAATAGATGACCTATTTATAGATAAATTCTGTAATCTCAGGTCGGTGAAGATAGGGGTTGCTTGCCGTGTCGTATTGGTCGTTTTGATATTGTCTTGAGTTATACTTCATCTCCTTGGAACGACCAATACTTCGCATATTGTTCCATAGACAACCGTGCTCTTGCAATCTTCATATTTTCATCATATCATGTCTAAGACGTAGTTTTAAGGAAGATAAATGTGACACTCAACTATTGAATGCTGAATTTTTCCTGTTGCAGTTAGTTACTATCTCTCATTTACCCATTGATCAACATATACAAGAGTAATAGTTTGTCTTTTATTTAAATGTTCACTTCAACTTTTGTGTCGTGAGCAAGTTGTTCAAATTTGAACTCCATGGCTTTATTATGGTAAATACAGTCATTCTGTAAACATGATCCATTTTGTATATGTTCATACATATCATCGATTAATAGGCTTCCTTTCAAAGCAATTGTACCATGAATGTTTTGTGTAATTATCATAGTAGTATTCAGTAAAGAATCAGTAATTATCATTTTTTTACTACAACCTTCTACACATGTTTTTTTACTACAACCTTCGCGCTTTAGAACAGTGACATCTTTATCTCCTTTTCTTTTTCAAATCCCTTCAGTGAAATTGTAAAGAAAATGAGCCAAGTTGTTATTTTGCATGTTCTCTCTTGCATATCGATATTCCTTTTGAAAGGAAAGGGTACCAAGTATCCCACCAAATTTTTTCATTCGACAAACCTAGATCTACAGAAAAGATCCTTCTATTTGATTATAAATACGGTTTCTCTATTTCTCTGACACAATCAACATGTAGATACCAAAGGTCCGGGTACCTGATTGTGCAAAAGAGTTCATGGACGATCTCAAAAACCCATATCCAAGATCTTTCTAGTATGTACCCAAATTTTTACAAGATCCGGCCAAATCCAACAAGAACACGTTTTGTAGGATCCCAATCAATTAGGGATTGAGACTATCTAGATTGATTACGTACTACTTGTGATATTCATGTTATAAATATAAACAACATAATGTAGAAAAGATATGTTAGAGCACTGCTCGGTCGAACTCGGGTGCATTGCTATCTCAAGTATGTTTGTCAATGTTAGTGATTAAAACTATAAGTCTTGATTTCTAGCCTATTTATAGATGTCTCGGACTAGGACATAGATTGTGTAGTTGAGCTTAGTTTTCACGACGTTCATCATTTGAAGACGAAGAACTACTAAGGGGAGCTTTTGGAACTTCATCGGCAAAAGGTATGTGGAGACTTAAACTCATCTATCACTTGGAAAGTCTATTTGTACTCTATCTCCTATATTGAGACATAAATCGTATTACGATATAGTTTTCTGTATACACATTTGAGATTTCGAGCTGAGTTTAACTCGCTTACATATTTCTCGAAATATGTGTTGGAAAGCTTTCGTTTCGACCAAGTTCATCTTTGATGTAGTTTTTTAAGTGGTAAATAAAGTTCGTTCAACTCGGATTTGTGTAGACTCAATTTCAGACTTAATAATAGAAAACAATAAAAATAAAGAAAATATAAACACAAGGTTTGTCACAATGTCGAGAGATTACTGAGACTCAAGATTCCACCAAACCTCATACCATGTGGTTCAAAAATCAATTCTTAGACAATTATAGCTCTTGTTTATTGACTTTAATTCTTTGCCAGGGTAGATTTTAAAAATATTAACTGTAAATCACTAGCATGATGCATCAAAAGCACTTAGACCAAGCATACATCATCATACAACTTCAAAAATAATTAAGAAAAATCATAAAAAGAATTAAATATAATTACCACATGTATGAAATATGGCTTCCTCCGTCATCCCAGTGTTGGGGTTTAGCTCCTCATATTAATCATGATCTCAAAATATGTGTTTGTTGCTCAAAGATGATTAAAAGAGTGAAAAGTAATAACACAGACTGTTTGCAACAGTGTATTGGTGTTGCAAAACAGTTGTTACAGAAAAACCGTTGTTTTGTCGCTGATTTTAAAAGCCTAGAATAAGACTGCCCTGAACATCTTAATGTTCTTCAGCTGTTAAACAGCGACACTTTTCTGCGACTGTCTACCGAGGGTCAATGTTCTTCAGCTGTTCTTCTTCTTCAACAGCAGCAGCAACAGAAACAGAGTTTGGTAAAGCTCTGATTTCTTCTTCTCTGGCTCTTCTTAGGTTCCCAAACTCTCGACCCCTCTTTTATATGACCCAAGACATCTATTTATATCAAAAATACCGATTAAATCTCTCCCAAATCTTCCAAAGTCTCTTTCCTTCTCTCCACGGCCAAGTTGCGACAATTTCTTGTTTTAGGATTCCTACGCGTTTCTGAGCTTTCCTTTTTATTATAAACTCTTCCTTAGATAGATACAAATCTTTGAGAAGGTTTACAGCAGTTTTAATCACTCTAAAATTCCCTAAAAAAGGTCACACACGTGACTTTCCATATTTTCTTGTTGTGAGAAAAATCCGTCGTTTGAGCCCAATCTAATCGATTTAAATACGCATATCAGATTCCTAGACCCATAAGGAGTTTATCCTATGAAAATCAGAGGTTTAATCGACCTCAAACTCCTCCAAATCACAATTGCCAAAACTGCTCTTTAACTACACTTTTTTCCCGCCAAAACCTGATTTTTGAATGTTATAGATGGTTTCCCCTTATCCAG
This sequence comes from Papaver somniferum, assembly GCF_003573695.1. NCBI lineage: Eukaryota > Viridiplantae > Streptophyta > Magnoliopsida > Ranunculales > Papaveraceae > Papaver > Papaver somniferum. The sequence goes on along the minus strand of NC_039367.1, from coordinate 35,950,892 downwards.
AGTAGGGTGCGATTAGCAGATGCCTGGAAATGGGATGCCCCTTAGTAGTTAGGTTACCCCTTATCCAAAGTGAGGGTCCGAATAGCAAATGTCCTCCCATGAACGCAAAAAACACTTTCGAGCCAATTTCGCCGCAAAATCTTATTTTTCCAAAAACACCTACAAAGACATAAAAAGCCAAAATAAATACAAAATCGAGCACTAACAATATATATAATTGAGATTATATCAGACACAAAAATGTGTCTATCAAATACCCCCAAACCTATTATTTGCTAGTCCTCGAGCAAAAATAAAATAGAAATAAAATCCTAACTCACTGTCGCGGGCATCGTCGATTGCATTTAGCGTATGCAATAAGCCTTTAAACCCCTAGGTGTCCCTAGTGGAGGAGTGTTGTCTCCGGAGGGCTTACCATAGGTATACCCACAAAACCTTTTTACTCCAAACCCTAGCTATCTACACAGAATCTTGGAAGGCACTAAAGAATCTCCTTGGTTGGCATACTTATTGACTACAGGAGGAAATACCCTGATGTGAAATTCCAATTGTTGTACACGAGTTTGCACTCAAGCATACTAAAATTCACGAGTTTGCACTCAAGCATACTAAAATTCATATGAAGTGACAGAGCTCTACTCAGATAGTCGCACTATGGACATCAATATTTGGAGTCAAAACTAATCACATGGATAGATCAAGAAGATGGATATAGAAAAACATATATGGTTTTAATGTTTACTAGGTGAATGGTGTTTCTCATATCTGTCTGAAGGCCTCCGCCAAAATGAACCTATCCTAATGGACTGAGATACTAGTCTGACTAATATCAACACACTGGCATATACAAGGGAACCAGTGATTGATAATACTAACTCTAGGTCAACACAACTGGCATATACAAGGGTTCCAATGTCGACTTTATTGAATTTATTCCAGTTGGTCTGATGGTCTGGTCTTTTTTTTTTTTTTTTTTTTGTATCTCAATCTCTCTAATTCACCCTAGCATTGGTAACAACTTGAATCGTGATCCCCACCTAATCACTTATAGAAACATAGTTTAAAAACAAAATAAAAACATAAGTGAAAAGGACTCAACGAGATATGGTGAAACTATCATGTTATTTCTAACGCCTGAGCTCTGTGCTTTTATGAATAGACTCTTTAGATGTTGCCATCTAGTCAGATTGTTTCCTCAACTCCTACAACCAAAATGCTTCCATCCACTTAGACTGGTTAGTGCCATCCTTAATAAGCATAAATTTCTAGGCTCTGGAGTTTAATTGTGCAACTAAAAAGTTTCTCCTATACCCCCAAACTTAAATCTAACATTGTCCTCAATGTTCTAAAGATCAAATTAAAAGCATGAACAAGGAGAAATTGTTACCATTCGAAGCAAAAGAGATAAGGAAAGATATTACAGTGTTTCATGAGAATGGTTACCTCCCAAGAAGTGCTAAGTTTAATGTCTTCAGCCAGACTAAGAAAGGATTAGTCACCTTATAAAATCATAAAGTAATAGCCGAAATATCTACGGGTCATCAAAACCAAATAGAGCTATCACAAGTAAAAGGAATCTGCAACATGCCAAGAAAATGAACAAATAAAGCACACCCTTGTCTAGTTTCCTGTTTAAGACAGCTACATCTAGTTGTGGTTCAGGTTCAGGATCTATAACTGGGTCCAAATAAAATATTTTCATGGGTTGCATTTCCTCATAGGTTAGATCCAAATGTTGAGGTTCTAGAGTCTGGAAAAACAAAAATACAAACTTAGAAGCACATAATAATAACCTGAATAATTGAGGATCCTCTAAGTCAATCAGATTTGACTTACACAGCTGATCACAATGAGAGTGGTGATCTTCCTTAAACAAGTATGTCGACTCTAATCTCCTAAAGTAATTAGGTTTAGTCTCAAAACTTAATATTCGACACATTTGAAAATCAAACATTCCCACATTTGGAAGAAAAATATTTGGTGGGAAAACAAAGTCAATCTGGGTATCATATCCTGGGGTAAACCACATCAACCATAAGATGGGTTTCTAATAACTGAAATTTCTTGTGGACATCACTAGGTTCAGGAAAACGTGTATGAATATAATCTTGTAAAATGGTTGAGGCACATATGTCAAGTCCCAAGTGAGGGACCTTTCTAAGAGTTAAATCACATGGAGAATGATAATTACCCCCAAACTTAGAGTTTTCAGTGTCTCTAGAAAGACTAGTCACAACTTCCCTAATTTCAAGGTCATCTAATTCATGAAAATGGTCAATTGATTCTTCTAAGTCGGGTACATCCTCACTCATCTCGACGAGTTCATTTTCTTTTTCTAAGTCTATTGTTTCTAATCGCTAGACTCAAAATATACTCGTTCCTCTAAACCATTATTAGTTTCGTAATCAAAAGGAAATACTACATCGTCTAAAACGGGGGTATCTCTAGTCAAATTCTCGTCCTTTTGAATAAGTGAATAATTATTAAAATTATTTGGATTTGAACTAGAAATAATATTATTATTAAGCTCAGTTGGAGTAGCAAATTCCTGATCACTATGCCTATTTATTTCAAATTCTTCATCAACACTATCCTCATCATAATCATTATAATAACATGAAAATGGTTGAACCTCATCTAAACAATAGTGTACCAATTTATATCCTCGTCATCTGTGTATGCAAATAACTATCCTCATTTTCAAGGGTATTATTGGAGACACTATATTGAAAATTAAGATTATTTCGAGCAATTCTTTCGTTCGTCTCAGCTATCAGCTTGAGGGATTCCTCTAAAGAAAGTTTTCTTTCGTCATAAACTAAGTTATTCATCTCAGCTATCCTACGTGTCGACTCTTCTAATTCCTGAGAGACTCTTCTAAAGGAGAAATATAAGAATTTTGCTCATATGACCGGTGCGTATGTGGATAGTAATTGGGCTCACCATGGTATGGACCATAATCTTCAAAAGGCTGATGTTCCCAACCACTATTCACACTATGGTCAAAGTAGTAACGTCCATTTTGAAACTCAGTCGGATATTCGTTGTATTGGCTATTGTAATACCAGTTCGACATTCTACTGCAGGGGTGTGAGTTGTCACACAAAATAAAACCCACTGACAGGGGATTCGTGGGTGGATAGAGTCTTACCTCCCGTACCAGACGGGCGATGAACCGTTGAAGTCGACTCAGGCCACCGACTCCTATGTCAGTGTACGAACCCGAGGGGCCGAGACAGTATCGTAACTGTCGTCCTTCCCTGCAAACAGTTTATATTTAATTTTAACCCTTCCTTAGGGTTTCAAAATAATAATGTCCTCCAAAAATAAGTCAAAAAAAAATGTCCAAAAAGGAAAAGAAAAATTACAAAAATAAAATCCTATTTACAGTTTCTAAAAATAAACAAAATAACTATATACAAAATCTTCTTCTTCACTCCTTTCAGATTCCTCTTTTCTTTCCTTCTTTGGCGATGCTTTCCTTTTATAGTACTTTTCTTTCCTTGTAGCTTCGCTCCAAATCTGAAAAGAATCGAAAAATACCAAAACGCGTAAAAAAGAACAAAAATAATAAAAATAAAATAAACCTAAAACAAATCTAAATACAAATCCGCGTCGGCGGCGCCAAAAATTGATGTAGTTTTTTAAGTGGTAAATAAAGTTCGTTCAACTCGGACTTGTGTAGACTCAATTTCAGACTTAATAATAGAAAACAATAAAAATAAAGAAATATATACACAAGGTTTGTCACAATGTCGAGAGATTACTGAGACTCAGGATTCCACCAAACCTCATACCATGTGGTTCAAAAATCAATTCTTAGACAATTATAGCTCTTGTTTATTGACTCTAATTCTTTGCCAGGGTAGATTTTAAAAAGAACTGTAAATCACTAGCATGATGCATCAAAAGCACTTAGACCAAGCATACATCATCATACGACTTCACAACTAATTAAGAAAAATCATAAAACGATTAAATTAATGCAAAAAGTCATAAAAAGAATTAAATATAATTACCACACGTATGAAATATGGCTTCCTCCGTCATCCCAGTGTTGGGGTTTAGCTCCTCATATTAATCATGATCTCAAAATATGTGTTTGTTGCTCAAAAGATGATTAAAAGAGTGAAAAGTAATAACACAGACTGTTTGCAACAGTGTATTGGTGTTGCAAAACAGCTGTTACAATGGAAAAAAACTGTTGCTTTGTCGCTGATTTTAAAACCCTAGAATAAGACTGCCCTGAACAGCTTAATGTTCTTCAGCTGTTAAACACGACACTTTTCTGCGACTCTCTACCGAGGGTCAATGTTCTTCAGCTGTTCTTCTTCTTCAACACAGCAGCAGCAGAAACAGAGTTTGGTAAAGCTCTGATTTCTTCTTCTCTGGCTCTCCTTAGGTTCCCAAACTCTCGACCCCTCTTTTATATGACCAAAGACATCTATTTATATCAAAAATACCGATTAAATCTCTCCCAAATCTTCCAAAGTCTCTTTCCTTCTCTTCACGGCCAAGTTGCGACAATTTCTTGTTTTCGGATTTCGACGCGTTTCTGAGCTTTCCTTTTTATTATAAACTCTTCCTTAGATAGATACAAATCTTTGGGAAGGTTTACAGCGTTTTAATCACTCTAAAATTCCCTAAAACAGGTCACACACGTGACTTTCCATATTTTCTTGTTGCGAGAAAAATCTGTCGTTTGAGCCCAATCTAATCGATTTAAACACCCATATCAGATTTCTAGACCCATAAGGAGTCTATCCTATGAAAATCAGAGGTTTAATCGACCTCAAACTCTTTCAAATCACGATTGCCAAAACTGCTCTTAACTACACTTTTTTCCCGCCAAAACCTGATTTTTGAATGTTGAAGATGGTTGCCCCTTATCCAGAGTAGGGGTGCGATTAGCAGATGCCTGGAAATGGGATGCCCCTTAGTAATTAGGTTACCTCTTATCCAAAGTGAGGGTCCGAATAGCAAATGTCCTCCCATGAACGCAAAAAACACTTTTCGATCCAATTTCGCCGCAAAATCTTATTTTTCCAAAAACACCTACAAAGACATAAAAAGCCAAAATAAATACAAAATCGAGCACTAACAGTATATACAATTGAGATTATATCAGACACAAAAATGTGTCTATCAATCTTATATCATGTGAAAATTGCCGAGTAACATCTTACATGGTTTGTGTGATACAATCATTTGGTGTTGTCTTGGAATGTTTCGCAATGATTATTTCAATAACTTGAAAATTGCTTTGATGCTAATAGTGTGTGAAAAACGACTATTGTCATCCTCTAAGAAAGTTTCAATGATTGAAATAAGAGTTTAGAACACTTAACCATTATTGGATATGTCATGTTGTGTACTCTTGCACATATGTAATCCATATCCGCGAACCATAGTACACGCACCCGTTTGCGTACCTGTTGGTTTGAGAAATCCGGGAACCTAAGTATGCATACCTGTTTGCGTACTGGCGTACAAGTTCATGTCCGAGAATTTCTGCTGGGATTTGAAGTTTGCGTACCCGTTGGCGTACTGGCGTAACTCAATCTTAGTCCGGGTATTTCAAGTATGCGTACCCGTTTGCATACTTGAAGGTTAAAGTTCTAAAATCGGTTTTAAACATGAATATAAATATTTATATAATAAGGAATGCAATCTTTGCAAACCGTGGCTATAATGTTCATGATTGATTCGAGTGAATCAAACAGATTTTGCTTCAATTGTGTTCTTGTATAATTCTATGGGAATATAGCAATTGAACAACTCTTTAACTAGTTTCATTTGAGTCATTTGAACTAGTGGTTAAGATGAATAAGGTTGATATGAGAGTAATCATATGGATAACCTCGGTTAACTTGCGCTATTGATTTTCTTTGGTATCCACTTCTGAGTGGGTTTAGAAGCAAATGGTCTCTTTTTATTCTCAACGTCTTTTTCAAACTTCCTTTGGGGAATATTGGAAGAACTGATCTCTTGCAAGTCAGTTTTCTCCCAGTTGGGAACATCAGATCTAATCCACTTAACTAATTTGGATGTTGGTTCATTTCTTTTACGAAATTTGTATCTCCTTTCAAATGACATGGTTTTCCATAATGAAATCAATTTTTAGTAGAACGAGAAAAATGATGCCTATTGTTTAAGTGGTTGTGTATGTGCTTTCTTTGGACATTAACTGGTGGTGGGGATACTTCAATTTTGTCGTTAGTGAAAGCTTCTAGTTAAGAAGAATCTTTAGCCTTGACAAAATTTACCTCTTTCCAAGTACTAGGAGCGTCTATTCCTTTATAGTCCAATTCTCGTGATTTTTGCATGCTCCCAATATCGAGGTAAATGTATTTGAGCTATTACTGAGAATTGAGCTTTCTTCTAAGATCATATTTTACTTCCAACCTTTTGATCTTTTTGAGTACATTAGTTAGATCATCCTTAAATGATTTGAACTTTGAGATCTTCTTGTTATGAGTTAAATAACAAGTTATTCTCAATTTTCTCCAAATTATCCACTTTAGCTTGAAGTATCTTCTCTCGATAACGACCTTGTCATGTACTTGCATGGTGGTATTTAGCTGAAGTTTGTAGTTATATTAGCACATTCTGTAAAGGTAGTTTATGTAGATATCATGGTTAAGTATTATTAGGTTATCTTCCCCGAGTTTCGTATTTCCAGCTTGATGTAATAATAGTTGTTTGATGCAGTTATTACTAATCGGGATATTTAAGTCCAATCATTGAACTCGCCTGATTTTTATCAATAAAAAATTAATGTTGCTTTCAGTTGAAAGTTAGGCTCTGTTCTAGAGAGAGAAAGTAGCTTGCTGCCAATTATCGCTTCCTCAATATTGTAGTTCTACATCATCACACTACAATTGGTATCAGATTCAATTCTGGGACCTCTCATCATGTCTCTCCATGATAAACCCACCACCAAAGACCTAGCCAGTCATTTTAATCAATACTCTGAAATTGTAAATGAATTGAAAACTTATGTTCATCGATTGGATTCATATGTTTCTATTATCAAGAGTGATATCATTAATTTGAATACCAACCTTGCTGGTCTTTCCAAATTGCTTGGATTTGACCCGCAACGGCGATCATCATCAACTAGATCCGGCTTCAACTGTTGAATCTCATCTCTATCCAGAAGATTCTTTTAATGGGTTTCTTGATCTCATCAAGAATATATCTCATAGAGAACCTGATAAGTTTACTCTTACTTCAAAAGTCTATCTCCCGAGATTAAATGTTCACCAATCCTCATGGTTGGGTCTTAAGTGCGAAAGATATTTTTATCTTCATAGATTTACTGATGAGAAACGAGTGGATATGGCTGCAATTTATTTTGATTCTCCAGTTGATCCATGGTTTATGAACTATCAGCAAGGTAAACGGTTTATTCCATGGGATACTTTTTTTCCAGGATTTATATGCTAGGTTTGAAGATGTTGCTCATGATAATTATGTAGGAAGTTTTAATAAACTATCACAAACTACAACTGTTGAGGATTATTACGATAAATTTGAACATTATAAAATTTTCATGCAAAAAAACCTTCTTACCCAGAGATTTTTTACACCCTAAGGTTCATTAGTGGGTTGAAAGAAGAGATACGTACCACGGTACAAATGTTTAAACCAGAAACCACTTTCTCAAGTATTTTACTTAGTTATAATGCAACAAGCTTCAATGTATCACCATCCTAGACCACTCAAATATTTTTCAAAACCATTTGCACCCTCACCTTTATCTGTTTCCCACCCACCTTTTACTATCAAACCATTTTTATCTCCTTCAAGCAATCACAACAAAAACCATATTTCATCTTCAAATCCCATTGTGACCCATCCCACTATACCCACTACGACCTCATCTGATAATTCCTTACCACCTGCAAAACGGCTCACTCATGCTCAAATGCAAGTTAGGAAGACAAAAGACGGTGTTGTAATTTAGATGAATTTTACAGACAAGGTCACAAATGTAAGACTCAACAGTTAGTTATGTTGATTGTTGATGATGAAATTTATGAGAAGGGGACATTATCTACTGAAGATGTCAATGATGCATATCCTTCTCGCGGTGAGTATACTGTTGAAATTTCTTTACATGCTATAACATGGAACATTATCTCTCATGACATTATTCGCATTTCTGGTCACATTAACAAAATTCCTAGTATGGTTCTCATTGATAAAAGTACACATAGTTTCATTAATACTACTTTAACCACTAAGCTTGGTCTTCATGTACCTCCTACTGGACAGATGGTTGTTACAGTTGCTAATAAAGATAATACAATACAGTAAATGGATATGTCAAAATTTCAATTGGGAAATGCAAGGGTGCCAATTTTCAACTAATTTGAGAGTTCTTCCACTTGGTGGTTGTGACATGGTGTTGGGAGATGATTGGCTACGAAAACTTGGTGATGTTCTCTTTAATTTCACAAACTAAAAATTTCTTTTCTACACCAAGGGAGCCATATCACACTTCAGGGTATAACTCTTCTTAACCTTCTTTTAGTTTAATTAGTGGGTCTTTTTTCAAGAAGTTTCTTAAAAGTATTGCTCCAACTATCATTGGTTAGTTCTTTTCTATTACTACAACTCTTGTAGTCCAATACCACCCACAGTTTCTACTCTACTAGAGATATTTGTAGAACCATCTAGCCTTCCACCCTATAGATCCTTAGATCATAAAATCCCATTAAAAACTAGATTCAATCCTACTTCTGAACGACCTTATAAATTCCCTTATATTCACAAGTATGTGGTTGAATCCTTGGTTAAGGATATGTTTTCTACTGGAGTAATACAACAGAGCCATAGTCCATTTGCTTCTCCTATCCTTAATTTTAGTCAAAAAGAAAGATAGTACCTGGAGATTTTGTGTCGATTACCACAAGCTAAATGACCTTATGATCAAGGAAAAACTCTCAATTCCTCTTATAGACGAGTCATTAGATGAATTGAAAGGTTTCTACAGTTTTTTCAAAGATTGATCTACGTTCAGGATATCATAAAATCATAATATATGAACTTTGAAAATCCAAAGATTGATTTTCATACCCATCATTTCCATTATGAATTTAGGGTGATGACATTTGGTATTACTAATGCTTCTTCAACCTTCCAAGTACTTATGAATGAGGTGTTTCAACCATATCTTCCAAAATTTGTGCTTGTGTTTTTTAGGACATTTTGATTTATAGTCCATCTCTTGAAGATCATTTGGAGCATCTACAACTTACATTATCCTTACTGAGAAAGCATTCCTTGTTTGCTAAATTGTCCAAGTGAACTTTTGCTCAACCACAATGAGAGTATTTGGGACATATCATTAATGCTCAAGGTGTAACTGCAGATCCTGACAAGATTGATGCTATGTTAAAGTGGCCTCGACCTACAACATTGAAACAACTTAAAGGGTTTATAGGCCTTAAAAGATTTACATAAATTTCATTCAAGGTTATGGGACTAAAAAAACGAAGGTCTAACAACCACACCCAATATTTCGTTTAGGTAATCTGTATGGACTAACTCCAATATAATTCCAAGAGAATCAACTAGACAGTCAGAATAAATCAAGGAAAACATATCCAAGAGTTACATCTCAATTTCTCAAATCAATCTGCAATCGAACATATAGAAATATGTGAGCCGGATTAATATGAGAAATAACTTGGATGGTACCAAAGACCAATATCCAAGCGTCAATAAATTTCAATCAACAACCAAAGGTTGGATTTACCAATTGATTGAACTATGCACAACCTTTGATATTTCAATTATATAGAAAATATCATTCGGAAAAGAAATAACACAGACACCATAAGTTTTGTTAACGAGGAAACCGCAAATGCAGAAAAACCCCGAGACCTAGTCCAAATTTGAACAACACACTGTATTAAGCCGCTACAGACTCTATCCTACTACAAGTTAACTTCTGAACGGAATGTAGTTGAGCCCTAACCAATCTCACACTGATTCAAGTACTGTCGCGTTCCATACGCCTCTAAATCCCAGCAGGATTCTGCGCACTTGATTCCCTTCGCTGATCTCACCCAAAACTAAGAGTTGCTACGACCCAAAGTCGACGACTTGATAAACAAATCTGTCTCACATAGAAAAGTCTATTGAATAGATAAATCCGTCTCCCACAAAAATTCCTACGAAGTTTTTGTTCTGTCTTTTGATAAATCCAGGTGAACATGAACCAATTGATACACCGGACTTATATTCCCGAAGAACAGCCTAGTAATATCAATCACCTCACAATAACTTAACTATATGGTAGTAGAACAAGTTATTATGGAATCACAAAGAATGATACGAAGATCTTCGTGACTACTTTTTATATCTTACCTATCGGAGATAAATCTCAAGAAAATCTTAGAGAAGATAGTACTCAATACGATAGAACAAAGTAAGATCAGAACACACAACTACATAGAAAATAGTTGGGTATGGATTAAGAATCCCAATGAAGTCTTTAAGTCATTAACCTATAATGGTTTTAGGAAAAACCTAGGTTAAAGGAGAATCGACTCTAGTCGCAACTACTATCACACATGAGGTGTGGGGATTAGGTTTCCTAGTTTCTATAGTTCTCCCTTATATATTCTTGAAATCAGGGTTTGCAATCAATGTTACCTTGGTAACAAAGAATTCAACATTCACCGTTAGATGAAACCTGATTTAAGATTAAAGTTAATATACTTCCACCGTTAGATGGTCTTTATATTGTTACACACAAATGATATATACCTTCATTTGGGTATGGGTTGTACCTAAACGTGTATATTGAGTTGGCTCGATAACAGTTAACCAAAGTTAGCCATATGAACACTTTTTTCTTAACCTTGTTCATCTTAACACTTGTAGATCAATTGATAATCAAATAAATCTAATTGTGTTACTCATAGAGTTATTCAATTGTTTATATTCTCATAGAAGTATACAAGACACAATTGAAGCAAAATCGGATTGATTCAAAAGAATCAGTTCATGAACATTTTAGCCAAGGTTTCCAAAGATTGCATTCCTTAATCTATAAATGTATTTGTTCGTGAGTATGAAATCATACTTTACCGATTTAAGAACTTGAAACACTTAAATTTGCAAACGGATACACGAACTTAAGTTCCAGACATTTTTCACAAGTCGACAGTTTGCAAACGGGTATACAAACTTTAAATCCGGACCGAATTCAGTTGAAATCATTTGCGAACGGGTACACAAACTTGTTTCCCGGACTTCAACAGTTAAATCAGTTTGCGGACGGGTATGCAAACTTAAGTACCCTGACTTAAACAGTTGAATAAGTTTGCGAACAGGTATGAAAACTTCCGGTCCTGAATTCCGTCAAAACAGTTCGTACACTAAGTACACAAACCATAATGTATCCAGACATGGGTTTAGCTCTTAACTCTTATGATTGAAACATTCTTAGAAGACGACAATAATTGTCTCACACAAACTATTATCTTATAAGCAATTTTCAAGTGATCGAATGATCAATACGAAACATTCCGATCCTACATCAAATGACTGTCTCACACAAATCATGTAAGATGTTACCAGGTTATTTTCACATTATCATCTTTTGAATTTCTTCAAGAATAATGATGAATGTGGTTAAAGCAAAAATATTTCTAACACATATTTTGAGAAAGATATAAGCGAGATAAACTCAGCTCGAAAATATCAAATGTGTATAATGTAAAGTCTATATAGCTATACGACTTTTGTCTCTATAGGAGATAGAATTGAATATACTTCTGAGTGATAGATGAATTCAAGTCTCCACATACCTTTTGTTGATGAAGTTCCACAAACTCCTCTTAGTAGTTCTTCATCTTTAATCCATAAACGCCGTAAATTCTAAAGCTCAACAACATATTCTATCATAATCCGAGACATAGCTATAAGTAGACAAGAAATCAAGACTTATAGTTTTGACAACTAAACTTCACAAACAAGCTTGAGATAGCAAAACTTGCGAGTTCGACCGAGCAGTGCTCTAACAATACATATGGATTACAAAATAAATAAACTTTGTAGATTCTCATCCAAATCCTTGATTTCCTTGGTTCTTCAACATTCCTTGAATTCTTCGTCACTCCAAGTACTCTAGTGATTCTGAACGTGTTCAACTCAGCATCATAGTTGTTGAAGATCCGTAGCCATAACAATAAGAAAACAATTATTCTCAATTACTGGTATACATTGTCATAATATTATTACACCATATCAAAGTTCAATTGTATCACAACTTTGACAATAATACTACGATGATATGTATCACTCCCCCTTAGTCAATACTTCATCTCACAATGAAAACCACTCCCCCTTACATAATGATCCGTAAACCATATTTATATGTAGTGAGAACTACAAAATAATTCTCCCCTTTTTGTAAATATAAATTTACAAAGGTACAAAAACTAGCAGTATCATAACGAAATTCTCATAGAGACACTTCATGACTAAAATGGAACATGTCGACTTTGTTTCGATGATTTCACATAGTGGAAACTTAGTGTATTCATTAAGGAGTTTACAAAGATACAAGATAACTCCTACAATATTCCACAGCGGCACTCCCTGCAAAAATTTGGAAATTAAGCACAAGTTCAATTAAGAACTCTCCCCCATAAAATGTCATTCCCGAAATATGAACAAGAGCGACCTTACTTTTACAAGAAAAGAAGGATTTCTTTGGGCATTAACAAATCACATAAAACATGAATTTGTATCCAGTAAACTCAATTAAATTAACCACAAAGGAACCTTAATGATTAATTTAATCGGAAATGCTTAACATAAGAAAACTTACGGAGCCATACAATACTTTCACATAGACGTGGATCAGAAAAAGATCAATATTGCGGAATATTCAAAGATTCATTCTATTTTCAATATTTGCATAATAATACCATAGACTTAATCTTTGAAATTCAAAAGTTCATTCTATTTTCCATCAATATTTGCATAATGACACAACATACTTAACTTTTGACAAATATGTTTATCTAAACTTCTTATCGATTTAACACATTTAGCAGTTTAATTGAAAGGTAAATCATTCAAGGCTAAAATACTATTAAAGTCATTACAACCATTAAAAATAACAGTTTAAAAAATTTGACATAAGAAGTTCAACAGAAGATAACATAAGAAACATCTGAAATTGACATAATCAACATGAAGAAAAGAACACTAATCCAGATTGTGATAGTAATCCTCAGCAACCTTAGATATTGGTTTAGCTAGATCTGGATGAATCGTCACAACATAAGTCAACTATCTCTCCAAGCACTCACTACTTTGTAGAAGAAGAGCAACTTCAGGATTCACAAGTTTCTTCATCTTGTTAATGTCTGTCTGGCTCAAGGGAGATGGAGTACCAACACAAGTTCCAAGATGAGCAATATTAAATTGACTACAAATTCGGCTGATGAGGCATGGAAAACCAGGTTTTTTTTGTGAAACCATGTGTATCATTTGACGAACAATTAATCCACATAAATAAACCTCTTCATCAGAAACAAGATGGTAAACCAACTCAGACAGAGTTCTGCTCCAAAGATTTTTGTTGAGCGTACTGGGAATTAAGTTAGCCACAGTCATCTTACCAAAAATATTCAAATTAAAGCTTATATTGACCACGGGAATTTTGCTTTGTATCCATGGCACATTCTTTCCTAAGAGCAGTTCCGACAACTGATTCTTATTTGGTCTTTGCCCTTCTGGTTGAGGAAAAACAAATGAATGATGGAGAGGCAAGTTTAATGACCCAGATATAACGCTACGTTTAACCTCAAACATTGTTCCTTTGACCATAGTCTTAAAACAACAGTTGGTCTTGTTGGGTGCATGTAAGTTTGCATAAAATTCGCAAGTCATTTCAGAATATGATTCCCCCAAACCCTTATGAATATCGCCCCACTCAAAATGGTTCATGAACATGTGAAAGTATGGTTCCTGAACTGATCGATCATATGCCCCTTCCATGACAAAATGACCACTATAGAGTTTATTATATCTATCCTGGCAGAAATGTTTATAAAGCTAATTCGGTGGCTAGCATCACAATACGGTTTGCGAACGTTTACACCGCTATCATCATCACTATCAACAACTCTCATACTTGAACTTGCACCCCCGTTATACTTCCTTCTAGACATGCTGATAAGAAAAAAAGAAAATAACACTAGCTGTTTAATAACTTACTTGGGTAACCGAACTGTTGCCAATGGTGAAGTTCCGAAAAGGTGACCAACCCAAAATACATTCTTAACCCATAGCATAAAAGCTTATCCTGATTTAAATGGACCAAACTAAACAAAAAATGGTTAAGAAACGAGAAAGAGGTAGATGATGGAATGCGAACCTTGGATTTTTCTCTTTCGTTCTCGAGATGTTGAGAATAGGAGGTGAAAAGAACGAGAATCACTCATTCTCTTTTTATGTGTCAAACGGTGGTATGCAAACTAGATAATAATGTTATGGAACGCGGTTCAAACACGTAATGGTTATGAGTTCAGAGTACGTGAACCGTACACGTGCAGGCAAGGGCTCGTTTAAACAAAATATGGAAGAGCGATTTGGAGCAAGACTCAACAAATCTCTCATGAGAAATTCTTTCAGAGTTAAGAAAAACATCCTTGCACAACATGACACCAAGAAAGAGTTTCTTTCAAACTACTCTTGCATCTTACAGTATTGAGAGACACCTAGAGGGATGTCCATACAAGTTTTTCAAAGAACTTTAAAAGAACACAAGAGAATTTGTGTTCCTGATTTCTTCGTTTACAACTTAGAAAGAACAATCTCTCCCGATAATATTAATTACTTCATAGGGAAACTCTTTAGGTGAAAAGAGACATCCTGACTTTTTCACAAAAGACAACAATACTGAAAAAGCGGGGGTCTAACAACAACACCAAATATTTCGCTTAGCAATCTGTATGGACAAACTCGAATATACTTTTAAGAGAATCAACAAGACTCAATCAATTAAAAGTATATCAACGAGTTTATATCTCTCTTCTTGATTTGATTTACTCAAGCAGGAACTGCGAGTTCTAATCAAATGAAAAGAATAACTTGGATGGTATCAAAGACCAATATCCAAGGATCAATCAATGATAATCAACAACCAAAGGTTGGATTACTCTAATTGATGATCTAAACGCATAACCTGTATTATTTCAATTATAAAGATAAAACAATATAATGCGGAAATTGAAATAACACAGACACCAGAAATTTTGTTAATGAGGAAACCGCAAATGCATAAAAACCTCGGGACCTAGTCCAGATTGAACACACAAAGTATTTAAACCGCTACAGACACTAGCCTACTCCAAGCTAACTTCGGACTGGACTGTAGTTGAACCTCAATAAATCTCCCACTGATCCAAGGTACAGTTGTACTCCTACGCCTCTAATCCCAGCAGGATACTGTGCACTTGATTCCCTTACCTAATCTCACCCACAACTAAGAGTTGATACGACCCAAAGTCGCAGGCTTTGACAATAAACAAATTTGTCTCATACGGACAAGTCTATCAAAGGATCAATTTGTCTCCCACAGATAAACCCTAAAGGTTTTGTTCTGTCTTTTAATAATAATCAAGGTGAATAGGAACCAATTGATAATCTGGTCTTATATTCCCGAAGAACAACTTAGAGTTATCAATCACCTCACAACAATCTTAATCGTATGATAGCGAAACAAGATGTTGCAAAATCACAAACAATGAGACGAAAATGTTTGTGATTACTTTTTATATCTTGCCTACCGGAGATATCAATCTCAAGCCAATCAATCTGATTGTACTCGTTCGATAGAAGATGCAAGATCAGATCATACAACTACGATAAAAGTAGTATCGGTCTGGCTTCACAATCCCAATGAAGTCTTTAAGTCGTTAACCTAGTTTTAGAAGAAGAAAACCAAAGGTTAAAGGAGAACCGACTCTAGTATGCAAACTAGTATCACACGTAAGGTGTGGGGATTAGTTTTGCACAATACTAGATGTCTCCTTTATATAGTCTTTCAAATCAGGGTTTGCAATCAATGTTAGCTTAGTAACAAAGCATTCAATATTCACCGTTAGATGAAAACCTGATTTAGATTCAAGCTAATATTTCTCAACCGTTAGATCAAAAACTTAGCTTGTTACACACACTTGACAATGTACGCTTCTAGACTTTTTAACCGTACCCAAACGTATGCACTTTTTGGTTCAACAATAATTAACCAAAAGGTTAGCCATATGAGAATTTCATATCAACCATGTTCTTCTTCATCATAACTAGTTCAAATGACTTCAAATGAACTAGTTAGAGTTGTTTAATTGCAAGGAAATCTTATGTACTACACAAGACACAATTGTAACAAAGATGATTTGATGCACTTGAATCGGTTCATAGAACTTTTATAGGCACGGTTTGCAAACTGCATTCTTTTGTCTTTTTAAGTTTAAGTTCAGAAATCATCTTCAGATATATAACCTTCTCAAGTTCGCAGACTAGGTTCGCGGACTTAAGTTACCGGGAAGAGTTTACAAACTCCAGGAGAAATTCTTGGGCATGAGAACTTCGCCGGTTCGCGGACTGGGTTCACAGACTTATCTTCACGCAAGTAGTTTGTCAACTCCAGCAGAAATTCTCGAGTTTGAGAACTTCGGCTGTTCGTGGACTTGGCTCACGCCATTATTCTGGTTCTCTTGATCAACAAAGTTCGCAAACTTTGGTTCAAGGAATGGGACTTATACATAAATGTGTTTCCACAACAATGCTTATGTCCACCATTGGTTATGTAATCTAAACTCTCATTTCAATCATTGAAACATTCTTAGAGGACGTTATATAGTTGTTACACCATTTCTCGTCAAAGCAATTTTCAAGATGATTGAAACATATCATGACTTTCGTCACATGGTAAAGATAAACTTGATCGAAGCGAAAAGCTTACCAACACATATTTCGAGATATAGATAGGCGAGGTATACTCAGCTCGAAATACCAAATGTGTATAATCCAAGTCTATATATATAGCATACGACTTCTTGTCTCAAAGAGTAGGAGATAGAGTAGATAGACTTTTGAGTGATAGATAAGTTCAAGTCTTCACATAAATTTTTATCGAGTAGTTTTACCGGTTCCTTGAGTAGTTCTTCTACTTGTATGATGAATCTCCATGAAGTCCTTGAGCTCAACTACACTTTCTATCATATTTTGAGACTTAGATATAATAGACTAGAAATCAAGACTTATAGTTTTGATCACTAACATTGACAAACATTCTTGAGATAAAAACGCATGCGAGTTCGACCGAGCAATGCTCTAACAATATCCCCTTTTGTCAATTTTAGTTACAAAACTATCAATATATATGAAATACAAAAAAAGTTAAGAAACTTTTGTAGCTCCTATTCCACATTTCTAATCTTCAACATTCCTCGAAATCTTCGTCACTTCCAAGTACTCCAATGATCCCAAAGGTTGTAAGTTTAGCATCACCGCTGTTGAAGATCCATAGCTATAACAATGAGAAAGCATAGATCTCGATTATTGTTATACAGTGTCATAGTATTATTACACAACGTCAAAGTTCAATTGTATCACAACTTCAACAATAATAGTGTGGTGATATGTATCACGCCCCCTTAGTCAATACTCCATCTCACATGGAAACCACTTCCCCTTACACAATGATCGGAAAACCATATGTATTTGTAGTGTGAACTACATATTAATTCTCCCCCTTTTTGTCAATAAAATTGGCAAAGGTACAAGAACGGGATCATAATGAAATTTCCGAGAGAGACATTTCATTACAAAAGGAAAAATACATACCAACTAATTTAGATGCAATCATAAAGCCGAGGCTAAATGCATTCATCAAGGAGTTTAAAGATACAAGATAACCCCTCTAAAATTCCGTAGCTGCACACCCCTCAAGATATGACCATTAAGTACAAGTTCAAAAGAACTCTCCCCCATTTGATGTCATTCCCGAAAAAACAACAAGAGCGACCTTAATTTCAAAAGAAAAGAATGACTTTATTGAACACCAAAAATCATGAGAACGATTTTCTATATCCAAAAAACTCAATTAAAATTAATCACAAGTAAACCCATGATTAATTTAATCGGAATACACAATCAAATTAAACAGAAGAGGTGATCAATTCAATTGATTATGCTCAACATAAGAGAACCTATGGAGACATGAAAAATACTCAACTAGATTAATTACAAGAGAACCCATAATTAATCTAATTGGAATACACAACCAAACTAATCACAAAATTAATCAATTTAATTGTCATTTGTTTTGCTCGACATAAGAAAACTTACGGAGCAATAACTAAATAACCAAACAAGATGATTAATTTAGTTCAATACGCTCGACATATCATATCTCGCGGAACACCAACTAAGCTAAAAGATCAACTTGGTTGTATAATGCTCAACATAAGATACATTACAGAGCCTCACAGTAATACATAAAATATGGATCAGGGATGATCAATACTAAAGAATACACAAGGATTCATTCTATCTTCAATCACTATTTTCATAACGACAATTAATATACATAATCCTTGAAAACAAAAGATTTTAACCTATCTTCCATCGAAGATTGACAATATAAGATTAACTTTTGTATTTGTCAAAAGTCCATTCATTCTTTTACCAGTACGTGAATACCGAACACGAACGACTTTACTTTTGACAAAGTATGGGACAAACAAATTTCACGGACGTAAACACCAAAATCCCATAACAAATTGCAATATGACAAATCATAAAGATTAATACTGCAATACATCATCCTCCAAATATTTTTAGAATTTAATACCAAACAAACCTAAAAAGAACAAGAAGATTAAACACAATAGCTATGTGTAGTCACAATTATTGCTATTCAAGCACTAGTTATTCTTCCAACTAAATCAAAAAGAAGACATACTAGGCAACAATAAACCAAGCTAAAAACAGACTCCAGTGCTATCCCGAACACGAACTAAGATCATATGGACGGTTCAGAATCCTCACGAGACAAAGGGTATTTTAGCTTGTGATCAACAACGTTCATTGCAACATCAGATAGGTGATTCTATTTGCGAAGATCATTGATGTACGACTTTATGAGACCAAGGTCAGCAGTAACCTTTTCCAACTCAGTTTTCAATGCATCAAGATTTTTCAGAGTAACAATGAGCTCTTATTTTGCTTCCCCAAGGTACTTAAGAAAGTCATGAACAACTTCAGCAGAGATCATATCATCATTTTCAGCATCCTCATGAACATAGGCAAAATAACATGAAGCATTAGGATGATCTTCATATATAAGGGTTCTTTTCTTCTTGGACTCAACATCACGACCTTTGTCAAGGAATCCTATTGCAAAACCACCATAGCAAGATGAAGAACAAGACATTCTTGACAACCCAGAAGACAACCTAGAGTATGCGTACGTGACTTTCGTAACCCAATAGGTTGATATTTAAGGGTCTCTTAGGGAAGGGATTCTAGGGTTTTCTTAAACAGTTGACTCGTCCCGGAACACGAGTATCCGTTCGAGTACAACATGACTCCCCAAAAAAAAATAAAGCCCACAAGGGAATTTTGCAACAAAAGACTCAAAAAATTCCATAACTCAGGAAAGCAATTTTGAGCATAGTTGTAGCAAGAACCAAGACTCAAACGAGGACTTCCTAAAGAAAAAATAACAAAAATAGACACAAAAATACTTTTAGCATAGCAAAAATTTTAGCTATGGAAAATAAGAAGATAGCTCAACTCAACAGATGCAGATGCCAAAAGTATACCTGATTATTAACACATCTTACTCAACAGGGTTTTTATGAGTAAGATATTCAAACCTTGTGATTAATTAGCACAAGTATGAGCCATGAGCTCATCAAGAGATTTGTGTTTATGGTCAAGTCACTTTTTCCTACTTAATCTAGAGAGGGACCCCTTTTTATGTGAGAAATTATCATAAAACTTACTGTCATCAAAATACGAGACATAGTTTGAGTTCTTACTAGAAGATCTTGGTTTGAGAAGGAAGACAACCTGTTGACGAATTCTTTATACCCTTTAATTATCTCTTTCAGATTATTTCTCATTTCATTAATTTTTCTTTCTTCTAAACTTCCTTTCTCATCAGGGGCAATGTTATTTCCAGAGACCATGACACGATCTTCCTTTAGACGATGTTTATTAAGACGTCTGTTTTGTTCTTGAGTGTTCGAGGAACTCATTGAACTGACTTTCCTGGTAACATACACATGGTAGGTATGAAAACCAATTGGTTTAGTCATACGAATGTCAGTTACACCTTTAAGAGTTAAATCTAAAGTGTGTTGAAGTTGAAACAAGGATTTTTTTCTTCAACCTAGAGGTTCCCTTTCGTTTAACAGAACTCTTTATCTCACAGAAAAGACATATCTGATCATTAGAATGATTAGTTAGTACAGTCTTAATATCATCGTTAGAAGATTTCTTCCCTCCATTTGATGTACAACATCCTTGAATGATGGTGACTTCAGGCACATCCGTTTTACTAGAAGGGGTTTCCGTTTTTACTTCTGAGCATGAACCATCTTTAGTTGTGTCAGAAGTACTTGGCATATTGGATTGTTTTGAGCATCCTTGAATAGAGAGCTTACTCAAGAGATGTTCAATTTCCAGGGCATCCTTTTTGAGGCTAGCCTCAAGAGTCGTGCACGAAGACTGATCTTCAGCATCGCCTTTGGATTTGTAATCACTTACTACACCAAGAAGAGTATTGATATGGTGCTTCAACCGATTAAATCTATCAGCTTGAATTATAACAAGATTTAGAATCAATTCACTCTCTTCAGCTGAATCATGATCATTGCTAGAGAAGCTCTCTTTTGAAGGGTAATCGGGACCACACATGTCGATATTAGTCTGTCTCGTCAGAACACACGGTTTGTCTATATTCGAGATTGAAGAACCTTTCTCTTTAATAGAATTTGACGAGATAGAATTTTTATTTCTGGCGACACGTTTATTAGAGATAGTACTCTTGTCCATAGAGTCATATCACTACAACACAGACTTGTATGGTCTTGAACGTGTTTGCGTGCTTTAATACCAATTGAAAAAGCGGGGGCCTAACAACACCACCAAATATTTCCCTTACCAATCTGCATGGACAAACTCGAATATACTTTTAAGAGAATCAACAAGACTCTAAAAGTATATCAACGAGTTTATATCTCTCTTCTTGATTTAAATTCCTCAAGAAGGAACTGCGAGTTCTAATCAAATGCAAGGGATAACTTGGATGGTTCCAAAGACCAATATCCAAGGATCAATCAATGACAATCAACAACAAAAGGTTAGATTACTCTAATTGATGATCTAAACGCACAACCTGTATTATTTCAATTATAAAGATAAAACAATATAATGCGGAAATTGAAATAACACAGACACCAAAAATTTTGTTAGCGAGGAAACCGCAAATGAGAAAAACCCCAGGACCTAGTCCAGATTGAACACACACTGTATTTAAGCCGCTACAGACACTAGCCTACTCCAAGCTAACTTCGTACTGGACTGTAGTTGAACCCCAATCAATCTCCCACTGATCCAAGGTACAATTGTACTCCTACGCCTCTGATCCCAGCAGGATACTGCGCACTTGATTCCCTTAGTTGATCTCACCCACAACTAAGAGTTGCTACGACCCAAAATCGCAGGCTTTGACAATAAAAAAATATGTCTCACACAGACAAGTCTATCAAAGGATCAATCTGTATCCCACAGATAAACCCTAAAGATTTTGTTCCGTCTTTTGATGATAATCAAGGTGAACATGAACCAATTGATAATCCGGTCTTATATTCCCGAAGAACGGCCTAGAGTTATCAATCACCTCACAACAATCTTAATCGTATGGTAGCGAAACAAGATGTTGCGGAATCACAAACAATGGAACGAAGATGTTTGTGATTACTTTTTATATCTTGCCTATCGGAGATATCAATCTCAAGATAATCAATCTGATTGTACTCGTATGATAGAAGACGCAAGATCAGATCACACAACTACGATAAAAGTAGTATCGGTCTGGCTTCACAATCTCAATGAAGTCTTTAAGTCGTTAACCTGGTTTTAGAAGAATAAAACCAAAGGTTAAAAGATAACCGGATCTAGTATGCAAACTATTATCACACATAAGGTGTGGGGATTAGTTTTGCACAATACTAGATGTCTCCTTTATATAGTCTTTCAAATCAGGGTTTGCAATCAATGTTAGATTAGTAACAAAGCATTCAATATTCTCCGTTAGATGAAAACCTGATTTAGATTCAAGCTAATATTTCTCAACCGTTAGATTGAAAACTTAGCTTGTTACACACACTTGACAATGCACTCTTCTAGGCTTTTTAACCGTACCCAAACGCATGCACTTGTTGGTTCAACAGTAGTTAACCAAAAGGTTAGCCATATGAGAATTTCATATCAACCATGTTCTTCTTCACCATAATTAGTTCAAATGACTTCAAATGAACTAGTTAAAGAGTTGTTCAATTGCAAGGAAATCTTATGTACTACACAAGACACAATTGAAACAAAGATGATTTGATGCACTTGTATCGGTTCATGAACTTTTATAGGCACGGTTTGCAAACTGCATTCCTTTGTCTTTTTAAGTTTAATTTCAGAAATCATCTTCAGATATATAACCTTCTCAAGTTCACAGACAAGGTTCGCGGACTTAAGTTACCGGACAGAGTTTACAAACTCCAGCAGAAATTCTCGGGTATGAGAACTTCGCCGGTTTGTGGACTGGGTTCGCGGACTTAGCTTCATGCAAGTAGTTTGTCAACTCCAGCAGAAATTCTCGGGTTTGAGAACTTCGGCAGTTCGCGGACTTGGCTCACGCCATTCTTCCGGTTCTCTTGATTAACAAAGTTCGCAAAATTTGGTTCAAGGAATAGGACTTATACATAAATGTGTTTCCACAATAATGCTTATGTACACCATTGGTTATGTAATCTAAACTCTCATTTCAATCATTGAAACATTCTTAGAGGACGTTATATAGTTGCTACACCATTTCTCGTCAAAATATTTTTCAAGATGATTGAAACATATCATCACTTTCTTCACATGGTAAAGATAAACTTGATCGAAGCGAAAAGCTTACTAACACATATTTAGAGATATAGATATGTGAGGTATACTCGGCTCGAAATACCAAATGTGTATAATCCAAGTATATATATAGCATACGACTTCTTGTCTCAAAGAGTAGGAGATATGGTAGATAGACTTTTGAGTGATACATAAGTTCAAGTCTTCACATACCTTTTTGTCGAGAAGTTCTACCGGTTCCTTGAGTAGTTCTTCTACTTGTATGATGAATCGCCATGAAGTCCTTGAGCTCAACTACACTTTTTATCCTAGTCCGAGACTTAGCTATAATAAACTAGAAATCAAGATTTATAGTTTTGATCACTAACATTGACAAACATGCTTGAGAAGCAACACATGCGAGTTCGACCGAGCAATGCTCTAACAAATACAATTATCTTGAGAGGGTGTATCAGGATTTGACAGATGAAACAAGTCATGTTTTGAGATGAGACTAACTGATAGATGAGGTTTAGACTCTTCTTGTACTGTATCTAGTTTGTCTTTTAGAATACAAGAAAGCGGCGTATTGCACTCACTAATAAATAGATCAATATCAACCTCAACATGAAGATTATTCATCATAACTTGATTTAGTTTATCAAGAGAGTTTTGTTCCTCCTGGAAATAAAATTCAACATCGAGATATAAACCTTCAAGTTGTTTTCCCATTTCTGAAAACACTTCAGGGGATTTTATACATGGAGGAGGTCGAGAGAGAATATCTTCTACAGATTTAATAAAATCAATCATAGA
Organism: Papaver somniferum; assembly: GCF_003573695.1. Classification (NCBI taxonomy): domain Eukaryota; kingdom Viridiplantae; phylum Streptophyta; class Magnoliopsida; order Ranunculales; family Papaveraceae; genus Papaver; species Papaver somniferum. The sequence continues at coordinate 35,926,919 of NC_039367.1, read as the reverse complement.
AGGAAATTCTGAGTCCCCTGGATTTGGTGGTACATTTATAAAGACTTTACAATCCATAGAGTCAGATTGCTACAAACACAGACTTATGAGGTTTTAAACGTGTTTGCCTGCTCTGATACCAATTGAAAAAGCGAGGGTCTAACAACCACACCCAATATTTCGTTTAGGCAATCTGTATAGACTAACTCCAATATAATTCCAAGAGAATCAACTAGACAGACAGACTCAATCAAGGTAAATATATCCAAGAGTTATATCTCAATTTCTCAAATCAATTTGCAATCGAACAGATAGAAATCTATGATCCGGATTAATATGAGAAATGACTTGGATGGTACCAAAGACCAACATCCGAGCGTCAATCAATTTCAATCAACAACCAAAGGTTGGATTTCCCAATTTATTGAACTATGCACAACCTGTGGTATTTCAATTATATAAAAAATATAATGCGGAAAAGAAATAGCACATACACCAGAAGTTTTGTTAACGAGGAAACCGCGAATGCATAAAAACCCCGGGACCTAGTACAGATTTGAACACCACACTGTATTAAGACGCTATAGACTCTAGCCTACGACAAGTTAACTTCGGACTGGAATGTACTTGAGCCCTAACAAATCTCACATTGATTAAGGTACAATCGCATTCCTTATGCCTCTAAGTCCCATCAGGACTCTACGAACTTGATTCCCTTAAATGATCTCACCCACAACTAAGAGTTGCTACGACCCAAAGTCGAAGACTTGATAAACAAATCTGTCTCACACAGAAAAGTTTATTGAATAGATAAATCTGTCTCTCACAGAAATACCTACGAAGTTTTTGTCCCATCTTTTGATAAATCAAGGTGAACATGAACCAATTGATACATCAGACTTATATTCCCAAAGAACAACCTAGTAATATTAATCATCTCATAATAACTTAACTATATGGTATTAGAACAAGTTATTGTTGAATCACAAAGAGTGAGACGAAGAGCTTTGTGACACCTTTTAATATCTTACCTATCAGAGATAAATCTCGAGCAAATATTAGAGAAGATGATAATTAATACGATAGAAAAAAGTAAGATCCGAATACGCAACTACAAAGAAAATAGTTGGGTTTGGATTCAGAATCCCAATGAAGTCTTTAAGTCGTTAACCTATAATGATTTTAGGAAAACCCTAGGTTAAAGTGGAATCGACTTAGTCGTAACTAGTATCACACAGAAGGTGTGGGGATTAGGTTTCCCAGTTGCTAGAGTTCTCCCTTATATAGTCTTCGAATCAGGGTTTGCAATCAGTGTTACCTTGGAAACAAAGCATTCAATATTCACCGTTAGATGAAACCTGATTTAAGATTCAATCTAATATCTTTCCACCGTTAGATGGTCTTTAGATTGTTACACATAAATGAGATATACCTTCATTTTGATATGGATAACCGTACCTAAACGTGTATATTGAGTTGGATCGATAACAGTTAACCGAAGTTAGCCATATGAACACTTTTCTCTTAATATTGTTCATCTTAACACTTGTAGATCAATTGATAATCAAATAAATCTAATTGTGTTACTCATAGAGTTGTTCAATTGTTTATGTTCTCATAGAAGTATACAAGACTGAATTGAAGCAAAATAAAATTGATTCAAAAGAATCAATTCATGAGTATTTTAGCCATGGTTTGCAAATATTGCATTCCTTAATTTATAAATGTATATGTTCATGAGTACGAAATCATATTTAACCGATTTAAGAACATGAACCACTTAAGTTCGCAAATGGGTACACGAACTTAAGTTCCGGACATTGCTCACAAGCCGACAATTTGCAAACGGGTACGCAAACTTTAGCTCTGGGCCGAACTCAGTTGAAACCGTTTGCAAACGGGTACGCAACATTGGTTCCCGGACTTCAACAGTTAAATCAGTTTGCGAACGGGTATGCAAACTTCCGGTTCTGAGTTCCATCAAAATGTATCCAGACATGGGTTTAGCTATTAGCTCCCATTTCAATCGTTGAAACATTCGTAGAAGACGACAATCGCTGTCTCACATAAACTATTAGCTTATAAGAAATTTTCAAGTGATCAAATGATCAATATGAAACATTCTGAGCCTACATTGTTAGAGCACTGCTCGGTCGAACTCGCATGCGTTGCTATCTTAAGCATGTTTGTCAATGTTAGTGATAAAAACTATAAGTCTTGATTTCTAATCTACTATAACTAAGTCTCGGGCTAGGAGAGAAAGTGTAGTTGAGCTCAAGAACTCCATGGCGATCATCATACAAGACGAAAAACTACTCAAGGAATTGGTGAAAATTCATCAACCAAAAGGTATATGGAGACTTGAACTTATCTATCACTCAAAAGTCTGTATACCCTATCTCCTATCTTGAGAAAAAGTCGTTTAGATATATAGACTTTGATTATACACATTTGCTATTTCGAGCCGAATTTATCTCGCCTATCTATTTCTCGAAATATGTGTTAGTAAGCTTTCACTTTGGCCAAGTTCATCTTACCAGTGACGAAAGTCATGTTATGTTTCAATCACTTTGAAAATGGCTTTGACGAAAAATGGTTTGTGAATAAATACTATATAACTTCCTCTAAGAATGTTTCAATGATTGAAATGAGAGTTTAGATTATATAACCATCGTTGGATATCAGCATTGTGTGGAAACACATATATGTATAAGTACTTATTCCTTGAACGAAAGTATGTGTACTTTGTTGATCAGGAAAACCGGAACAAGAGCTGTGAGCTCAGTCCGCGAACTTAGTCCGCGAACTGGCGAAGGTACTCATCCCGAGAATATGTGCTGGAGTTTGTGAACTCCTTCCGGGAACTTAAGTCCGCGAACTTGAGTTGTTTATATCTAAAGACGATTATTTGTGAGCTTATATTTATATTAACTAAGGAATGCAAATTGCTAACCATGGCTATAAAGTTCATGAATCGATTCGAGTGAATCAAATCGTTTTTTTCTTCGATTGTGTCTTGTATACTTCTATAAGATATAAGCAATTGAACAATTATTTCATCTGAGTCATTTGAACTAGTTATGGTGAAGAAGAGTATGGTTGATATGAAAGTGCCCATATGGCTAACAATTTGGTTAACTACTGTTGAACCAACAAATGCTCATGTTTGGGTATGGTTACACAAACCTAAAATCGTGCATTTCATTGTGTGTAACAAGCTAGGTTTTCGATCTAACGGTTGAAAGATATTAGCTTGAATCTAATCAGGTTTTCATCTAACGGTGAATATTGAATGCTTTGTTACTAAGCTAACATTGATTGCAAACCCTAATTTGAAAGATTATATAAGGGAGAACTCTAGCAACTAGGAAACCTAATCTCCACACCTCCTGTGTGATACTAGTTGTATAATCTAGAGCGTATTCTCCTTTAACCTTAAGTTTCTTCTTAAATACCAGGTTAACGACTTAAAGACTTCATTGGGATTGTGAAGCCAGATCGATACTACTTTCTCGTAGTTGTGTGATCTGATCTTGCTGATTATATCGTGTTGAGTACAATCGTAACAATTGGATTGAGATTAATATCTCTGATAGGTAGGATATAAAAGTAGTCACAAACATCTTCGTGTCATCGTTTGTGATTCCATAATATCTTCTTTCGTCGCGTCGATTAAGATTATTGTGAGGAGATTGATAATACTTGGCTGTTCTTCGGGAATATAAGTCCGGGTTATCAATTGGTTCATGTTCACCTTGATTTATCAAAAGACAGAACAAAACTTGTAGGTATTTCTGTGGGAGATAGATTTATCTATTACCGTAGACTTTTATGTGTGATACAGATTTTGTTATTAAAGTCTTCGACTTTGGGTCATAGCAACTCTTAGTTGTGGGTAAGATCATCTAAGGGAATCAAGTGTGTAGTATCTTGCTGGGATCAGAGATGTAAGGAGCGCAACTATACCTTGGATCAGTGTGAGATTGATTGGGGTTCAACTACAGTCCGTAACGAAGTTAGTTTGTAGTAGGCTAGTTTCTGTAGCGGCTTAATACAATGTGTGTTCAATATGGACTAGGTCTCGGGGGTTTTCTGCATTTGCGGTTTCCTCGTTAATAAAATTCTGATGTCTGTGTTATTTCTTTTCCGCATTATATTTTTTTATATAATTCAAATATCACATGTTGTGCGTTTGGATCAATCAATTGGAAATCCGACCTTTGTTTGTTGATTGAAATTGATTGATACTTGAACATTGGTCTTTGGTACCGTTCAAGTGATTTCTCTTGTATTCAATTATACTCGCAGATTTCTATTTTCTTGAGTAAGAATTGAATCGAGAAAGAGAGGTATAACTATTTGATATACTTTATTAAGAAGTTACCAAGTCATTTTCGCAGATTGCTAATGGAAATATTGGGTGTGGTTGTTGTACCCACGCTTTTTCATACATCAAATGAATGTCACACACAAAACATGTAAGAAGTTACCAGGTCATTTTCACATGATCATATTTTGACTTTTGTCAAGAATAATTGTTAGAGCACTTCTCGGTCGAACTCGCAATCGTTGCTATCTCAAGCTTGTTTGTCAATGTTAGTGATCAAAACCATAAGTCTTCACTTCTAGTCTAGTTATAGTGATGTCTCGGACTAGGATAGATTGTGTAGTTGAGAATTAGATTTCACGGCGTTCATCAATTGAAGACGAAGAACTACTAAGGAGATCTTGTGGAACTTCATCAACAAAAGTCTATTTCTACTCTATCTCCTATATTGAGACATAAGTCGTACTACTATAGTTTTCGATTATGCACATTTGAGATTTCGAGCTGAGTTTAACTCGCTTACATATTTCTCGAAATATGTGTTGGTAAGCTTTCGCTTCAACCAAGTTTATCTTATATTCTTGATGAAAGTCAAAAGATGATCATGTGAAAATCGCCGAGTAACACCTTACATGGTTTGTGTGATACAATCATTTGGTGTAGACTTGGAATGTTTCGTTATGATTATTTCAATAACTTGAAAATTGCTTTGATGCTAATAGTGTGTGAAAACGCATGTTGTCATCCTCTAAGAAAGTTTCAATGATCAAAATAGAGTTTAGAACACTTAACCAACATTGGATTATAGACATGTTATGTACTCTTGCATATATGTGATCCATGTCCGGGAACCATAATATGCATACCCGTATGCATACCTGTTGGTTTGAGAAGTCCGAGAACCTAAGTACGCGTACCCGTACGCATACTGGCGTAAGGTTCATGTCCGGAAAATTCTGCTGGGTTTGGAGGTATGCGTACCCATTCGCATACCGGCGAAACCAAAATTGGTCCGACTATTCAAGTATGCATACCCGTTTGCATAATTGAGTGGTCAAAGTTTTAAAATCGGTTGTGCCATGAACAAATACATTTATATAATAAGGAATGCACTATTTGCAAACCGTGGCTATAATGTTCATGAATTGATTCGAGTGAATCAAACCGATTTTGCTTCAATTGTGTTCTTATATACTTCTATGAGAATACAACAACTGAACAACTCTATAAATAGTTTCATTTGAGTCATTTGAACTAGTTATGGTTACGACGAATAAGGCTGATATAAGAGTGTTAATATAGCTGACCTTGGTTAACTACTATTGAGCCAACATGGTGTACACGTTTAGGTACAGTTACATAAACCTAAATGAGGGTACATTTCATTTGTGTATAACAAGATAAGTTCGATCTAACAGTTGAAAGATATTAACTTGAATCTAATCAGGTTTTCATCTACGGTGAATATTGAATGCTTTGTTACCAAGGTAACATTGACTGCAAACCATGATTTGAAAACTATATAAAGGAAAACTTTAGCAACTGGGAAACCTAATCCCCACACCTCATGTGTGATAATAGTTACGACTAGAGTTGATTCTCCTTTAACCTTAGGCTTTTTACGAAACCCTGTAGGTTAACGACTTGAAGAATTCATTGGGATTGTGAAGCCAGACCCAACTATTTTATCTGTAGTTGCGTGTAGTCACAAACATCTTCGTCTCATCGTTTGTGATTCCACAATATCTTGTTTAGCTGCCATATGATTAATATTATTGTGAGTTTATTGATAATACTAGGTTTTTCTTCGGGAATATAAGTCCGGTTTATCAGTTGGTTCATGTGCACCTTGATTTGTCAAAAGACGGAATAAAACTCGTAGGTATTTCTGTAGGAAACAGATTTATCTATTCCAATAGACTTTTCTGTGTGTGATATATTGGTTTATCAAGTCTTCCACTTTGGGTCGTAGCAACTCTTGGTTGTGGGTGAGATCAGCTAAGGGAATCAAGTGCGTAGAATCCTGCTGGGGTTCAGAGACGTAAGGAGAGCAACTGTTCCTTGATCAGTGTGAGATTGATTAGGAATCAACTACATTCCAGTCCGAAGTTCATTTGTAGTAGGCTAGTGTATGTAGCGGCTTAATACAGTGTGGTGTTCAAAGCTGGACTAGGTCCCGGGGTTTTTCTGCATTTGCGGTTTTCCTCGTTAACAAAATTCTGGTGTCTGTGTTATTTCTTTTCCGCATTATATTTTGTTATATAATTGAAATATCACAGGTTATGCATTGAACTGATCAATTGGTAAATCCAACCTTTGGTTGTTGATTGAAATTGATTGATCCTTGATCATTGGTCTTTGGTATCGTTCAAGTTATTTATCTTACATTTAATCGGGATCGCAAAATCCTATTTGTTGATTACGGATTGAATTAAGAAATAGAGATATAAACTCTTTGATATACTTTTCTCTAGATTGATTCTGACTGTCTAGAGTTTGTCTATTCAGATTTCTAAACGAAATATTGGGTGTGGTTGTTAGACCCCCGCTTTTTCAGTAATGATGAACGTGGTTAAAGCAAAAATATTTCCAACACATATTTCGAGTAAGACATAAGCGAGTTAAACTCAGCTCGAAATATCAAATTAAATGTGTATAATTTAAAGTCTATATAAATATACGATTATTTTCTCAAAAGAAGACAGAATAGAATAGACTTCTGAGCGATAGATGGGTTCAAGTCTCCACATACCTTTTGTTGATGAAGTTCCACAAGCTCCCCTTAGGAGTTCTTCGTCTTCAATCGATGAACACCATGAAGTATAAATCTCAAATACACATTCTATCCTAATCCGAGACATAGCTATAAGTAGACTAGAAATCAAGACTTATAGTTTTGACAACTAAACTTGACAAACAAGCTTGAGATAACAACATTTGCGAGTTCGACCGAGCAATGCTCTAACATGAACCATTTTCAAACCTCTCACTGATATGCTTAAGAAGGATGCTTTTTGTTGGAGTGGTGATGTTATTACTGCTTTCTACACACTCAACTCTGAAATGTCTTCTGCACCAGTTTTTGGTCTTACCAGACTTCTCCGAACCTTTTACATTGGAAACTTATGCTTACTCTAGAGGTATGAACGTTGTACTTATGCAGGACAATAGACCAATTACTTTCTTCAGAAAGGCTTTGGGTCTTAGCTTTATCCACTATGAGAAGGAATTTTTGGTTATTGTCATGGTTGTCCAGAAATGGAATTATTACCTGAGCATTTAGCAGTTCATCTTCAACACAGATCATCAGAATTTGAAGTACTAACAAAAGTTGTCTACTACCTCGCAACAAAAGTGACTTAGTAAACTCATGGATTTTGATTATGTTATTAAGTATAAAATAAGAATGGATAATAAGGTTGTTGATGCTTTTTCTAGACTACCAGATGCTTCATTTTCAGTTATTTCCTTATCTTAACCTTAATGGGCCCAAGACATTCGTTATAGTTATGAGTCAGATGCTTCAGCTCAACAACTCATTTCTCAGCTCCTTGTGACTCCAACTCTGTAAAACTATTCTTACAGTCAAGGTATTTTGAGGTTTAAAGGCATCAACTCTGCAAAATTTACGTTGGCTCAGGTAAACACATCATATCTTCAATTTTGCATTCCTTGCATTCTTCTGTTGTGGATGGCCATTCTGGCATCAATTGTACTTAGCTAAGACCTCCTTCTTTTTGGCATAATATGAAACATGACATCATCCAATTTATAACTACTTGTGATGTTTGCAAATGTAACAAGGGTGAAAATTATATTCCTAGTGGCCTTCTTTAACCTCTCCCTAACCTTGACAATGCATGGCAATACATTTCCTCATATTTCATAGAAGGATTACATGTTTCTTTCATGGTGGTTGTGGATAGACTAACAAAATATAGCCATTTCATCCCTATTGGACATCCATTTATGGCTCTCACAGTTGCAAAATAATTTCTTTCTAATGTGTTCAGGATGCATGATATTCATATCTTTATTGTCAGTGATAGAGATACAATATTCATCAGCCAATTCTGCAAAGCTCTCTTCGAGTCTTTCATAACTACATTGAAGCTTAGTACTGCTTACATCCTCAAATAGATGGAAAAACTGAGAGGACAAATTCTTGTGTTGAAAAGTACTTAAGATGTATGACAATCTCTCATCCTAATCAATGGGTATAGTGGTTAGATCTAGCTTAATGGAGGTTCAACACCAATTATCACACTAGCTTGAAGATGTCCCATTTTCAAGCTTTGTATGGCTATCACCCCCTCATTTGAATTTTTCAATTCTTGTTTCTACTTCTGTGGCAACTGTAGAGAATTATTTGTAGGAGAAATATATTATGTTATAACCACTCAGTGATGAGATTTCAAGCTCAAAATAGGATGAAATTTTTCGCAGAAAAGAAAAGGTTAGGGGGTTTTTGAAGTTGGTCACATAGTATTTTTAAAGTTACAATCTCATAGGCAAAATTCAGTATATGTGAGGAAGAACTTCAAACTTTCTTCAAAGTATTTTGGTCATTTTGAAATATTACAGAGAATTGATGTTATTTCTTATTAGACCAAACTTCTTGTAGGGTCAAGGATCCATCCATTTTTCATGTGTCCCAATTAAGGAAGAAATTGGGATCACAAGCACTATGCTACCTCAGTTTCCATTGGTAGATCATATATACATGTCATTTTGTGATTGAACATGTTGTTTTCCTGAATATCATAACTACCCTAAGATTTGATTCTCAGATCCCACAAATTCTAGTTCAATGGTCTAATACAACTCCAGAGGATGCAGCGTGCATGGAAGGATACAACACACATCAAATTTGAATTTCCAGACTTTATCCTTGTGGAAAAGTATCTCTAAATGGGAGGGGCAATGGCATGTACCTGCAGGGTGCTATATAGCTGAAAGTCTGTATTTCAATTAACACCTTCTGCAAGGGTGGTTTAGGTTGAAATGAGGGTTAAGTGTTATTAGGTTATCTTTCTCGAGTTTCTTATTTCCTGCTTCATTTAAAAATAGTTGTTTTATGCAGTTAATATCGATTGTGCTATTTAAGTCCAATTGTTGAACTTGCCTGATTTTTATCAATGAAAAATAAATTTTTCTTTCAATTGAAAGTTAGGCTTTGTTTTACATAGAGAAATCAACTTTCTACTAACTATCCCTTCCTCAATCTTGTAGTTGTACATCAATACGCTACAGACCTTCAAAGATTTCTTCCTTAACCTTTTGTATTTTTTTAGAAATAATCACTTGTACCCACAGAATCAAGTTGCTTTTGCAAGTATTTATTCTCACTATGAAGTCTGTCATATTCAAAAAAATACTGAATAAGGAGCTTTCAGTTTCAATTTTTTTTTGATGACATTCCTTAAGAAGTTAATTAGAAACTAGATCTTCACTTTTTCGTCAGAGTCAAAATCTACGTGAAAAAAATCTAATAGCATAGGAAACCTCGTCCGTCGTACACTCTTGATAATAATAATCGCCAGGATATCATCAAGAGTTGCAGTATAAGATGTTTATATGTAGTCTTTGATAGCGCATGCAGATGATAAATGCCTGAATCCATGAAAATCGAAGCATTCAACATCATCAACAACACAAGTGCGTGACTTATGATAAGGATACGATGTACCTTTAGAAAAACCCTTTTTCTTTTTTCTTAAGAATTTTCAAATTGTCATGGAGTATCATCCTTAGTATATAACACACTAGAGTTACCCTCGAAGGAACTAGTGTTCTTACAGATTTAATAGAAATACATATCTTTTTCTTTGTAGAATGGTGCTCAATAATAATGATCTTTAATTTACCAACTAGATCGCTCCTTATTAGATTTGAAAGATCATTTTCTCCTGTAATGGCATGTTTTTATACTCGTATTTTGATGGTAGAGACCTGAGAATCTTGCAAAAAATATATTTCTCATAAATATTTATTGTAAAGAATGTGAGGAGTTGATTATGTAAGGGAGTTTTTGGTTAAATTCATCAAAAGTATCATCATCCGGTGTACGAATTTTTTCCCAGTCAGATGCTATGTTTTGAGGCCTTGCTTCTTTTTCTATTGTATTCCCGTCGAATATGGTTTCTAATATATCCCAAGCTTCTTTCGAATTTTCCCATATAGTCACGTGATATTGTAAAAATTGGCTTATGGCATTCAATCCATCAGAATTATGCCTTGCGACACTGATTAATGCGTTATATTCACCAATATCCTTGGAAGAGGTTATATTTTTATAGTAACAGTTGGATGATTATAACCTTTTACAACCTTCACCCAAGTATCGAAATTGTTAAATCATCCCTCGGTCGAGCTCGCAAGTTTTGCTATCTCAAGCTTGTTGTCAATGTTATATGTAAAATATTATATCTTGATTTTTAGTCTACTAAAGTTTCAAAATAGGATTAGATCAAGTATGGTAGTTGAATATCAGACATCACCGAATAACCCTCAAAGATTGAAGACTGAAGAACAAATGAAAAAATTTGTGAGAACTTCATCTGTTAGAGCAATGCTCGGTCGAAATCGCAAGCGTTGCTATGTCAAGCTTGTTTGTCAAGTTTAGTTGTCAAAACTATAAGTCTCGATTTCTATTCTACTTATAGCTATGTCTCGTATTAGGATAGAATGTGTAGTTGATCTTTAGACTTCACGGCATTCATCGATTGAAGACGAAGAACTACTAAGGGGATCTTTTGGAACATCATCAACAAAAGGTATGTGGAGACTTGAACTCATCTATCACTCAAAAGTCTATTCAATTCTATCTACTATTGAGACAAAAGTCGTATAACTATATAGACTTTACATTATACACATTTGATATTTCGAGCTGAGTTTAACTCGCTTACATCTTTATCAAAATATGTGTTAGAAAGGTTTTTGCTTTAACCACGTTCATCATTATTCTTGACGAAAGTCAAAATACGATCACGTAAAAATCACCTGGTAACATCTTACATGATTTGTATGAGACATTCATTTGAGTAGGCTCGGCGTGTTTCTTATTGATCATTCGATCACTTGAAAATTGCTTATAAGCTAATAGTTTGTGTGAGACATCTATTGTCGTATTCTAAGAATGTTTCAATGATTAAAATGGGATTTAAGATCTAAACCCATGTTTGGATACATTACGGTTTGTGTACTTTGTATACGAACGGTTTTAACGGAATTCGGGACCGGAAGTTTGCATAGTCGTTCACAAACTTATTCAAATGTTTAAGTCAGGGTACTTAAGTTTGCATACCCGTTCATAAATTGATTTAACTGTTGAAGTCTGGGAACCAAGTTTGCGTACTCGTTTGCAAACGGTTTCAAGTAAGTTCGGTCCGGAGCTAAAGTTTGCGAACCCGTTTGCAAACTGTCGGCTTGTGACCAATGTCCGGAACTTATCGCGTACATGTATGCAAACTTAAGTGGTTCAATTTATTAAATCGGTTAAGTATAATTTCATACTCATGAACAAATACATTTATAAATTAAGGAATGCAATCTTTGCAAACCGTGGCTAAAATGTTCATGAACTGATTCTTTTGAATCAATCCGATTTTACTTCAACTGTGTATTGTATACTTCTATGATAATATAAACAATTGAACAACTCTATGAGTAACACAATTAGATTCATTTGATTATGAATTGATCTAGAAGTGTTAAGATGAACAAGGTTAAGAGAAAAGTGTTCATATGGTTAACTCCGGTTAACTGTTATTGAGCCAGCTGAATGTACACATTTAGGTACGGTTACCCATATCTAAATGAAAGTATATTTCGTTGTGTGTAACAAGTTAAAGACCATATAAAAGTGGGTAGATATTAGCTTGAATCGTGAATCAGATGTCATCTAACAGTGAATATTGATTGCTTTGTTCCAAAGTTATCAAATCCTGATTTTTAGACTATATAAGGGAGAACTCTAGAAACTGGAAAACCTAATCCCCACACCTCTTGTGTGATACTAGTTGTGACAAGAGTCGATTCTCCTTTAACCTAGCTTTTTCCTAAAACTATTATATGTTAACGACTTAAAGACTTCATTGGGATTCTGAAGCCAGACCTAACTATTTTCTCTGTAGTTGCGTGTTCTGATCTTACTTTGTTCTATCGTATTAAATATTATCTTCTCAAAGATTTGCTCGAGATTCATCTCTGATAGGTAAGATATAAAAAGCAGTCACAAAGCTCTTCGTCTCATTCTTTGTGATTCCACAAAACTTGTTCTACTACCATATAGTTAAGTTATTATGAGATGATTGATATTACTAGGCTGTTCTTCGGGAATATAAATCCAGTGTGTTAGAGCACTGCTCGGTCGAACTCGCTGCGTTTTTATCTCAAGCATGTTTGTCCATGTTAGTGATCAAAACTATAAGTCTTGATTTCTAGTCTACTATTAGCTAAGTCTCGGACTAGGATAGAGAGTGTAGTTGAGCTCAAGACTCCATGGCGATCATCATACAAAGACGAATAACTACTCAAGGAACTGGTGGAACTTCATCGACTAAAAGGTATGTGGAGACTTGAAGTTATCTATCACTAAAAAGTCTATCTACTCTATCTTCTATCTTGAGACAAACGTCGTTTTGTTATATAGACTTCGATTATATACATTTGCTATTTCGAGCCGAGTTTATCTCGCTTATCTATTTCTCGAAATATGTGTTGGTAGCTTTCGCTTTGACCAAGTTCATATTTACTAGTGACGAAAGCCATGATAAGTTTCAATCACTTGAAAATGGCTTTGACGAAAAATGGTTTGTGAACAACAACTATATAACGTCCTCTAAGAATGTTTCAATGATTGAAATGAGAGTTTAGGTTATATAACCATTGTCGGATATAAGCATTGTGTGGTAACTCATACATTTATAAGTCCTTATTCCTTGAACCAACGTATGCGTACTTTGCTGCTTAGGAAAACCGGAACAGAGTCCGTGAACCCAGTTCGCGTACTGTCGGAGGTTCTCTTCCCGAGAAAACCTGCTAAAGTTTGTGAACTATTTACAAACTTATTCCGGGTACTTAAGTCCGCGTACTTAAGTTGGTTATTTTATAAAAAACGATTATTCGTGAACTTAAACTTATATAAACTAAGGAATGCAAGTTTGCAAACTGTGGCTTTAAAGTTCATGAATCGATTCGAGTGAATTAAATCGTTTTTGTTTCAATTATGTTTATTATAAAGATCTAAGCAATTGAACAACTTTCTAGCTAGTTCATTTGAGTCATTTGAATTAGTTGTGGCAAAGAAGTATATGGTTGGTATGAAAGTGCTCATATGGCTAACCATTTGGTTAACTACTGTTGAACCAACTAGATGTACATGTTTGGGTACGGTTACACAAACCTATATAAACATGCATTTCATTTGTGTATAACAAGCTAAGTTTCGATCCAACGGTTGAAAGATATTAGCTTGAATCTAATCAGGTTTTCATCTAACGGTGAATATTGAATGGTTTGTTACTAAGCTAACATTGATTGCAAACCATGATTTGAAATACTATATTAGGGAGAACTCTAGCAACTGGGAAACCTAATACCCACACCTCCTGTGTGATACTAGTTGTATTAGTTACAGTCGATTCTCCTTTAACCTTAGTTTTCTATCGAGACCCTTTATGTCAACGACTTGAAGACTTCATTGGGATTGTGAATCCAGACTGATACTACTTTCTCGTAGTTGTGTGATCCGAACTTGCTGTTTCTATCGTACTAAGTACAATCTTAAGGATTGGCTTCAAATTGATTTCTCCTATATGCAAGATATAAAAGTAGTCACAAACATCTTCGTCTCATCGTTTGTGATTCCACAATATATAGTTTCGCCATCATATGATTTAGATTATTGTGAGGTGATTGATATGACTGATCTGTTCTTTGGGAATATGAGTCTGGTTTATCAATTGGTTCCTGTTCACCTTGATTTATCAAAAGACAGAACAAAAACTCATAGGTATTTCTGTGAGACACAGATTTATCTATTACCGTAGACTTTTTTGTGTGATACATATTTGTTTATTAAAGTCTCCGACTTTGGGTCGTAGCAACTCTTAGTTGTGGGTGAGATCAGCTAAGGGAATCAAGTGAGTAGTATCCTGCTGGGATCAGAGATGTAGGAGCGCAACTGTACCTTGGATCAGTGTGAGATTGACTGGGGTTCAACTACAGTGCAGACCGAAGTTAATTGGTAGTAGGATAGTGTCTGTAGAGGCTTAATACAGTGTGTGTTCAATCTGGAATAGGTCCCGGGGTTTTTCTGCATTTACGGTTTCCTCATTATCAAAACTTCTGGTGTCTGTGTTATTTCTTTTCCGCATTATATTTTGTTATATAATTGAAATATCACAGGTTGTGCGTTTGAATCAATCAATTTGGAAATCCAACTTTTTGGTTGTTGATTGAAATTGATTGATACTTGAACATTGGTCTTTCGTACCATTCAAGCGACTTCTCTTGTATTCAATTAGATTCGCAGATTTCTATTTGCTTGAGTAAGTATTGAATCGATAAAGAGAGATTTAACTCTTTGATATACTTTTATTAAGATTGAGTCTCATAATGTGATTTTCAATTGAGTTGTAGTAAATAGGTTCGTTAAGACTTGTGAAAGCAAAAGATTCTAGATTTAATTTTAAGATTAAAAATATAGCAAACTTAAATAAAAGTCATATGAAAAATATAGCAGAAATGGTAGATCTGCAACTCGATTTTTCTTTGCATTGTGGTGTTCTAAACTCTCCCAAACTCTCTGTAGTCTCTCACTGCTATCCCAGCATCTATTTATCACCCAACAACACCGAAATCTCACGTAATAATTTCCAATAATTCTCCGATCAATCGACAGTAATTAATATCTTCTCGGGAATATTTTTTCCCATTCTTCTCTTCTCACGTTGTCAATGAGTGCTGAATCTTCCTTATTTAACTCGCACACGCTTTTGCAACGTCCAAGCTCTATCCAAACACGAGAAGCACACGTAAAATCATGCTATAATTCCGTAATTATCTCATCCGCACACGTACTCCCTGCTGTGTAGAAAATCCACGTATGCATCCCACGTTTTTCGAATCTGAAGGACTTACCAGTCATGCACTTTCCCGCCAAAACCACGTTGAAGAAGGGTGTCCCCCTAATCAAACTGGGGGTGTGAATAACAGTTGCCTAGCTGAGGTACCCCTTATCCGAATTGGAGGTTCATTTAGCAAATGTCCTCCGGGGTCCAGAAAGCACTTTTCGAGCAACTTTTTCCACAGAAGTGTATTTCTCCAAAAACACCTATAAAAACATAAAAACACCATAATTAATACGAAATTCAAGCACTAACAATACAGACATTGAGCACAATTTAGACACAAAAACGTGTCTATCAAATACCCCCAAACTTATTATTTGCTAGTCCTCGAGAAAATCTAATCTAGAAAAATAAAAATGACTACACTTAGCACGTGCAGCAAGCCGTTAAACCGCTAAGTGGCCCTAGCGGCGGATTGTTATCTCCGGAGGGTTTACCAGAGGTGTACTCACAAAATCTTTACTCCAGACCCTAGCTATCTACGCAGAACCTTGGAAGGCACTAAAGAATCTCCTTGGTTGGCATACTCTCATTGACTACAGGAGGAAGTACCCTGATGCGAAATTCCAATTGTTGTACACGAGCTTGCATCCAGCATACTAAAATTCATAAATAAATGACAGAGTCTACTCAGATAGTTTATGGAAATCATAACTGGAGTCAACCAATCACATGGAAATATTAAGAAGATGGATAAAGAGAAAAAATGTAAATGGTTTTGATGTTGACTAAGCTGAACGATTTTTCCCATATCTGTCTGAAGGCCTCTGTCAAGGTGAACCTATCCTAATGGACTGAGATACCAGTCAGACTAATATCAACACAACTGGCATATACAAGGAGACCGGCGGTCGATAATCCTAAATCTAGGTCAACACAACTGGCATATACAAGGGGACCAGTAGTCGACTTTATTGAATTTATTCTGGTTGGTCTGATGGTCTGGTCTCAATTTTTTTTGGTATCTCAATCACTCTATTTCACCTAGCAATGGTAACAACTTGGATCGTGTGCCCCACCAAATCACTTAAGAAATAAAAACAGAAGGGATTAGGATTTAACGAGATATGGCGAAACTACCATGTTTTTTTTTAATTCTAACACCTGAGCTCTGTGCTTTTATGAATAAAATCTTTAGATGTTTCCATCTAATCAGATTGGTTCCTCAACTCCTACAACCAAGATGTTCCCATCAACTTAGATTGATTAGTGCCTACCTTAATAAGCATAAATTTCTAGGCTCTGGAGTTTATTTATTGCAACTAAAAGCTAACAAAAAGTTTCTTCCCCACCCCCAAACTTAAATCTAACATTGTCCTCAATGTTTCTAATAAAAAAGCAATACCAAAAAGGAAAGTAACATGAGGAATCAGTAAAGAGAGAAGTCGGAAAGATAGTACCTGGGTGAAGAGAGAAATCAAAAAATAATATACAACATATAATCGCCTCGATGGTCAATCAAGGGTAAACAGGGTCCTCCAGAGGGACCTCCTCAACATCACCTGTAGGAAAGGGCTCTAAAAAGGGTTTCAATCTTTGACCATTAACCTTCAAAGAACTACTACCATCCGTTGTCTAGATCTCAACAGCTCCATGAGGAAAGACATTGCGAACAATAAAAAAGGACCCGTCTACCGAGAACGTAACTTCCTAGGGAAAAGATGCAAGCGGGTATCATACAGAAGAACTTTTTGACCTGGAGAAAATGACTTTCTTAAAATATTCTTATCATGCACAAGTTTTATTTTGTTCTTATACTCCTTAGCACTATCGTATGCATATCTACGAATTTCTTCCAACTCAATTGAGCTAGAGTTTCTTATGGGCTCCTGCCTTGTCGAGTGAAAAATTTAGCTGCTTAACAGCCCAATATGCTCTATGTTCTAACTCAACAGGTAAGTAACATGCCTTTCCATACACAATTCGACAAGGTGACATTCCAATGGGGGTCTTAAACACAGTACGGTAAGACCATAAGGCATCAGTAAGCCTAGACGACCAGTCTTTTCGATTAGGATTAATTATTTTCTCTAATATACGTTTTATCTCCCTATTGGAAACCTCTACTTGACCACTACTCTGTGGATGATACGAGGTAGCTACCTTATGTGTAATACCATATTTCTTCATCAAAAGCCTAAAAGGTCCATTACAAAAGTGCGACCCTCCATCACTAATTATAGCACGCGGTGTACCAAAACGTGTAAGTATATTATCTTTCAATAACTCAACCACAACCCTATGGTCATTGGTTTTACACGCAACTACCTCGATCCACTTAGAGACATAGTCTACAACGACAAGGATGTATAAGTTACCAAAAGAATTAGGAAACAGACCCATAAAGTCAATACCCACACATCAAAGACCTCAACAATTAAAATCGGGTTCAAGGGCATCATGTTCCTAAGGGAAATGGTTCCTAATTTCTGACAACGCTCACAAGTAACACAGTAACTATGGGAGTCTTTAAACAACGAAGGCCAATAGAATCCACAATGCAATATCTTAGCAACAGTCTTCTTAGCACTAAAGTGACACCCACAAGCATGATCATGACAAAAGGAAATAATACTGTACTGGTCAATCTCAGGTATACATCTCCTAATAATCTGGTCTGGACAATAGTTAAACAAATAAGGATCATCCCAAAATAAGTGCTTAACCTCGGCTAAAAACCTAGAACGATCTTGTTTACCTCAATGTTGGGGCATTCAACCAGTAACAAGATAATTCACTATATTCGCATACCAAGGTGTTTGGGTAACAAAGAACAGTTGTTCATCAGGAAAACTATCCCTAACATGAGGATAATCATTAAGGGTATCCACAACAAGCCTAGATAAGTGGTCTGCTACTACATTTTCTGCACCTTTTTTTATCTCTAATGTCTAAGGAAAATTCCTGCAACAATAAGATCCATATAATCAATATAGGTTTAGTATCCTTCTTGGAAAGAAGATACTTCAAAGCAGCATGATCAGTAAAAATTATGACCTTAGAACCTAAGAGGTAAGATCTAAACTTGTTTAAGGAAAACACAATAGCTAATAGTTCCTTCTCGTAGTGGTATAGTTCAACTGGGCATCATTCAGAGTTTTGCTAGCTTAGTAAATCACATGAAGTAACTTATTTTCTCGCTGACCTAGCAAAACACCAATAGCATAATCTGAAGCATCACACATGATCTCAAAGGGTAGGTTCCAGTTGGGTGCCTGGACTATTGGGGCGGTAGTGAGTAAAGTCTTAAGCTTCTCAAAAGCCTCTAAACAAGCATCATCAAATACAAACTTAACATATTTTGCAAGAAAATTGCAAAGAGGTATAGAAATCAAGCTAAAATCCTTAATGAATCGACGATAAAAACCTGCATGCTCTAAGAATGACCTAATATCTCTTACGGTTTTTGGGACCTGTAAAGTTTTAATAAGGTCAACTTTGGCTTTATCTACCTCTATACCCTTCAAAGATATGATATGCCCTAGAACAATTCCTGAACGAACCATGAAGTGAGATTTCTCCCAATTAAGCACTAAATTCTTTTCTTTACACCTAGTCAAAACTAATGACAAATGATGCAAACACTCATCGAAAGACGAACCAAACACTGGAAACCTCTAAGAACCGTTCTACCATGTCAGAAAATATGCTCAACATACAACACCGAAAGGTCGCAGGGGCATTACATAGTCTGGAAGGCATGCGTGTATACGCAAAGGTACCAAAGGGACGGGTAAAAGTGGTTTTATCTTGGTCTTCTGGGTCTATGAGAACCTTATTATAACCGCAGTATCCATCTAAAAAGCAATAATGGCTACGTCCATCTAATCTCTCTAGCATTTGGTCGATGAAGGGAAGGGGAAAGTGGTCCTTCCTAGTGACCTTGTTCAATTTCCTAAAGTCAATACAAACACGCCAACCCGTGGTCACTAGGGTTGGGATTAACTCATTGTTATCACTCTGGACTACAGTAATACCGGATTTCTTGGGAACAACCTGAATGGGGCTGACCCACTTATTTTCTGAAATGGGGTAGATAATGCCTGCATCTAACAGCTTAAGAACCTCGGTTCGAACTACTTCTTTCATATTAAGGTTCAGTCGACGTTGCATCTCCCTAGAAGGTTTGGTGTCACTCTCTAAATAGATATGATGCATACAATGAGTAGGACTTATACCCTTAATGTCTGCTATGGTCCACCCTAAATCTTCCTTTTTATTCTGAAGGACGGTCACTAGCCTAATTTCCCGATCACTATCCAAGTCGGATGCTATAATCACAGGTAAAGTTTCAGATGGGCCTAAAAACACATACTTCAGGGTATCTGGTAATGGTTTAAGGTCCAACTTAGGAGTCTTTTCTAACGAAGGAACTAGGGTAGACTTAGAAACGGGTAGAGGTTCGAACTTAGGTTTCCATCCAGTACTAGTGTCTATCAAAGGGGTTGAATCTAACAAAGCATTCACCTCATTAATCACATCGTCATCATCAAAATTAATCCCAAAGTGGGCTAGGCATTTCTCTAATGGATCTTCTAACAAAGTGTTTGGTAATGACTCCTCGACTAATGTTCCTATCATGTTCACCTCTTATATGCTTGAATCATCTAGTTCAGAGGGAAGCTTACTAATATTAAAAATGTTCAGCTCAATAGTCATATTACCAAAAGAAAAATTCATAATACCATTTCGAAAATTAATGATCGCATTGGATGTAGCTAAAAACGGGCGACCTAAAATCACTGGTATGTGGTTCTCTGGGTCAAGGAAAGGTTGGGTATCTAGGATAACTAAATCCACCGGGTATATAAACTTGTCAAATTCAATAAGAACATCCTCGATCACACCACGATGAATTTTAACAGACCTATCAGCTAACTGAAGTGTCATCTGGGTAGGTTTCATCTCACCAAGTCCTAGCTTAAGGTACACATGGTATGGGAGTAAGTTCACACTTGCTCCTAAGTCAAGCAAAGCTTTCTCGACACGGTATTTACCTATTGTGCAAGAAATAGTAGGGGACCCTGGGTCTTTATACTTAGGAGTAGTGGTATTCTGAATAATAGAACTCACATGACTAGCTAGGAAGGTTTTCTTCTGGACACTAAGTTTTCGCTTTCGCGTACACATATCCTTAAGAAACTTGGCATAAGCGGGAATCTGATTAATCGCATCTAACAATGGGAGGTTGATAGTAACCTTCTTAAAAACCTCCAGTATATCATTAAAGTTGGACTCCCTCTTAGTTGGAACTAGCAGCTGGGGGAACGGGGCTCTGGGAACAAAGCCGGTCTTAACAGGACCCTCATTGGTCTCTTTGGAGACTCTATTAGTCTCCTCATTTTTTCTGGCTCAGAAGGGTGAACTACAACATGTTCACTATCAGGCATGGCAACCTTATTGTCAACTTTCTTTCTACTCCTAAGGGTTGTAATAGAATTCACATGATTGTACGATTTCTCTCCTTTAGGGTTAGGATCAGTTTGACTAGGGAACCTTCCGTCTTCTCTTTCACTAAGAAACTTAGCTATTTGGCCGACTTGAATTTCTAATTTAGCAAAAGACTGGGAATTATTCTTAAAATTCTGCCTAGTTTCTTCTTGAAAACCATAGTGGTTCTTTGATAACATATCATGGTTCTTTGATAACATAGTAAGGGTTTCTTCTAAGGTAGAGATCTTTTTCTCATTTTGAAACTGGGGTTGACATGAAGAGTTCGTAGCATAACCAAAACCTGTGGGAGGCTGAGAATTACTAGACTGTCCTTGATTCTGACCCTTAGACCAAGAAAACTTAGGATGGTTTCTCCAACCAGGGTTGCAAGTTTCTGAATATGGGTCAAACTTTTGACGGTTCTCAAACCTAGCATTGTTATAGACAGCCTGGGATTGCTCTTCACTAACCTGATCTTCCAAAAACGAGTTATTGGGTTCTACTCCACAACTAGACACTTGAGAGGCTCTAAACCTATCATCAGGTTCAACAAGAGACCTATGTTTAAGATTATTCAATTCCAAAGATTCTAACCTTCTAGACAAAGCATCAAACTTAGCATCTGACCCGAAGCTTGTATCTACCAAATTGGTGCTACTTCTATTGACCAAGAGTCTTTTGGGGGGTTCAACACAAGACTCCCACAGTTGGGATTTTTTAGCGACAACTCCTAAGAAGGTAAAAGAATCATCAACACTTTTACTAGTGAACTCACCAGCGCACATAGACTCGACCATGGCTTTGGTTGAATAATCTAAACCATCATAAATAATCTATACGAGTTTCATATTATCAAATCCATGGTGAGGACACTGGGATAGGAGATCATTGAATCTCTCTAAAAACCTATAAAGAGACTCTCCCTATTGTTGCACACTAGCACTAATTTTCTGCCTAAAAGCTGCAGTTTTATGCTTAGGGTAGAATTTCATATAGAAAGCAGCAATAAGTTCCTGCCATGTTTCAATGGATTCAGATGGTAGGTTGTTCAGACAGGTCTTGGCTTTATCTCTTAAGGAAAATGGAAACATCTTAAGTTTCAAGACTTCATCAGTAAGGTCTTCTATTCTAATTTTACCACATATTTCCTCAAAGTCCTTAATATGAAAATAAGGGTTCTCATCATCTTTCCATAAGAATATAGGGATCATATGAAGAATACTAGGTTTTATCTCGAAATTAGCCGTAGTGGCTGGCAATTGAATGCACGAGGCTCGGGTGGACCTAGTTGGGAACATGTAATCTTTCAAAGTTGCCATCGCTGGCACAACTGAAGTATTAGGGGTATTTTCCTCACAAAGAGAAAGATTCTCAAAACTGAAGTTTCCAAAAACAGGGCTCTCAAAAAAAGAGTCTTCGAGCTCCCCGCTTCCACAAGAAGAACTACTAGGTTTTTCACTAATCAATCGACCTAGATTATCTCTTTTCCAAGCCCGTTCTCTAGTGACCTCGGGAATATACTAGGAAAACAAATAAAAGAAATAAAAGATCCTAAAGGAAGGGAGGTTCTAAGCAAACACAAAGCAGGATGACTCCACCAAATCAAACCTAAAGATTTCTAGCAAACAAAAAGCATGATGGCTCCACTTAGATTGTTTCTAGACCAGCTTCTATTTTTTCGAAAAGGAACTCGTTAAAATTTGAGCAAACCTCTCTGGAATCAATCCGAGTTAAAATAAGTTGAATAGAGACGAGGGAAGCTGCGTGGAGCTTTGATACTCAAGGCCTCCGGGGTTACAACGCGGCGTATTCAACTCACAAAAACCATCATGAACTTCAAAGTATGCTCAAAAGAGTAACCAATATTTTTCGAACGACTTTCCTATTAAGCTCGTTACCTTATAGGTCTCATTCTAGTCAAAATTTTAGGCTTAGGTTCGCGTTTGGTTTCGTTTTCCTAAGGCGGGCAAGAAGAGAACGGTGATGAAATCCGAACCCTTATCTTGTATGGCCAGTCCTTGCCAGTTACTAGGAAATTAAAACAACCGTTTTCAATTCATAATCATATATGCAAACGAAGGAATACAATAACCCGCTGACAGGGGATTTGCGGGTGTTTCGAAAAACTTACCTCCCGTACCAGACGGACGAAGAACCGCTGAAGTCGACTCCGGCCACAACTCCTGTGTCATGTACGAACCCGAGGGTCCGAGGCGATATAGTAACCGCCGTCCTTCTCTGCAAACAAATTATATTTAAACTACCCTTCCGTAGGGTTTTTAAAAAAAATAAAGTCCCAAAGTCCACAGTCCAAAAATATAGTGCAAAAGAAAAGGAAAGTCTTAAAAAAATAAACTCTAAAAAATAAAAATAAAATAAAATGTCTCTCTCTCTCTCTCTTTCTTTTTTTTTAATTAATTTTTCTTCTTCTTTTCTTTCGCTCCTTTCGCTTTGCTTTTACTCCAAATCTTTAAGTATTCACCAAAAGATTTGGAAAACTTTTCTGTCGCTCCAAATTCCAAAATCTGTAAGGAAAATATAAAAACCCAAAAACATAAAGAAAAGCAAATAAAAATCTAAAAACTCTAGCCTAAAGACAAGTCCGCATCGGCGGCGCCAAAAATTGATGTGATTTTCAATTGAGTTGTAGTAAATAGGTTCGTTGAGACTTGTGAAAGCAAACGATTCTAGATTAAATTTTTTAAGACTAAAAATATAGCAAACTTAAATAAAAGTGATATGAAAAATATGGAGAAGATTGGGGCTATGACATCCACTATTAACCAATATCAAAGTGATTTATATTCTCTAATTATAATCATGCAAATCATGCATTCAAATTGATTCTTAATATTGCAATAGTTGATTTTTTAGAAATAACAATTGTAGATCGATAATATGGGACATCAAAACCCTAGGCTAGCATGCTCCATCAATTGAAATGACAATTGTTTAACAAAAACCATTTTATCAATTTATTTATCAAGGAAAATAATCATATAATAATTGCATAAATTAGATATTACCACTTTTCATTGGTGAAATAGCTTCCTCCTTCGCCCAGAGGATGGGTTTAGCTCATCATTGTGTAAACACTCTCAAAATATTTGTTCATTGCTTCAAAAAATTGTTTACAAAGATGAAATGAAGAGAAAATGATGAAAATCGGGTGTTTGCAACGTTTTTAATTGTTGCAAAACATTGTTACAGAGAACGATAAAAGGAAACTGTCGTTGTTACTGTAGATTCTAAGACCCACGCCTCTGTGTCGTTAACATTGTTGATAAACGACTGTCTTGGTTGGTCTGTTCTTCGTGTTCTTCAGTTATGCAGTAGAAGAAATGGTAGCTCTGCAACTCGATTTTTCTTTGCACTGTGGTGTTCTAAACTATTTCTAACTGTCTGTAGTCTCTCACTGCTATCCCAACATCTAGTTATCACCCAACAGCATCGAAATCTCACGTAATAACTGCCAATAATTCTCCCATCAATCGACAGTAATGAATATCTTCTCGGGGATATTTTCTTCCCATTCTTCTCTTCTCACGCTGTCAGTGAGTGTTGAATCTTCCTTATTTAACTCGCACACGCTTCTGCAACGGCCAAGCTCTATCCAAACACGATAAGCACACGTAAAATCACGTTGTAATCCCGTAATCATCTCATCCGCACACGTACTCCATGCTGTGTAGAAAATCCACGTATTCATCCCACGTTTTTCGAATCTGAAGAACTTACTAGTCTTGCACTTTACCTCCAAAACAACGTTGAAGAAGGGTGTCCCCCTAACCAAACTGAGGGTGCGAATAGCAGGTGCCCAATTGAGGTGCCCCTTATCCGAGTTGGGCGTCCGTTTAGCAAATGTCCCCCGGGGTCCAAAAAGCACTTCTCGAGCAACTTTTTCCACACAAGTGTATTTCTCCAAAAACACCTATAAAAACATAAAAACACCATAGTTAATACAAAATTCAAGCACTAATAATACAGACATTGAGGACAATTTAGACAAAAAAACGTGTCTATCAATACACTGTCTAGTTGATTCTCTTAAAAGTATATTGGAGTTAGTCCATACAAATTTCTAATCGAAATATTGGGTGTGGTTGTTAGACCCCCGCTTTTTCAATTGGTATCAGAGCAGGCAAACACGTTTAAAGACTTTGAAAGTCTGTGTTTGTAGCGATCTGACTCTATGGACATGAATTCTATCTCCATAAACGTACCACCAGTCTTCGATGGCTCAAACTACCTATGGTGTAAAATTGCTATGCGTGCTTTTCTTCAAGATCGTGATTTTCAAACATGGGTACGTGTTGTTAATGGCTATGATCCTCCGATTAATACAGAATGAAAAAGCAGGGGTCTAACAACCACACCCAATATTTCGCTTAGCAATCTGTATGGACAAACTCCAATATACTTTATATAGAATTAACTAGACATTCAGACTCAATCTAGATAAAAAGTATATCAAAGAGTTTATATCTCAATCTCTCGATTTGATATATACTCAAGCAAATAGAAATCTACGAGTCTTTATCAAATACTAGAGAGATAACTTGGATGGTACCAAAGACCAATATCCAAGTGTCAATCAATTTAAATCAACAACCAAAAGGTCGGATATTCTAATTGATTGAACAACGCACAACCTGTATTATTTCAATTATACAAACAAATATAATGCGGAAAATAAATAACATAGACACCAGAAATTTTGTTAACGAGGAAACCGCAAATGCAAAAAAACCCGAGACCTAGTCCAGATTGAACACACACTGTATTAAGCCGCTACAGACACTAACCTACTCCAAACTAACTTCGGTCTGGACTGTAGTTGAACCCCAACCAATCTCACACTGATCCAAGGTACAATTATGCTCCTACGTCTCTGATCCCAGCAGGATACTACGTACTTGATTCCCTTAGCTGATCTCACCCACAACTAAGAGTTGCTACGACCCAAAGTCGAAGACTTTAATAAATAAATCTGTATCACACAGAAAAGTCTACGATAATAGATAAATCCGTCTCCCATGAATATACCTATGAGTTTTGTTCCGTCTTTTGATAAATCAAGGTGAACAGGAACCAATTGATAATCCAGACTTATATTCTCGAAGAACAGCCTAGTATTATCAATCACCTCACAATAGTCTTAATCGACGCAGCGAAAAAAGATATTGTGGAATCACAAATGATCAGATGAAGATGTTTGTGATTACTTTTTATCTTGCCTATCGGAGATAGAAATCTCAAGCCAATTATTACAATTGTAATCGTACGATAGAAACAACAAGATCAGATCACACAAATACAATAAAAGTAGTATCGGTCTGGCTTCATAATCCCAATGAAGCCTTTAATTCGTTAACCTGGTTTAGAAGAAGAAACCAAAGGTTAAAGGAGAATCTACTCTAGCTTATCACAACTAGTATCACACAGAATGTGTGGGGATTAGGTTTCCCAGTTGTTAGAGTTCTCCCTTATATAGACTTTCAAATCAGGGTTTGCAATCAATGTTAGCTTGGTAACAAAACATTCAATATTCACCGTTAGATGAAAACATGATTTAGATTCAAGCTAATATTTATCAACTGTTAGATCGAAAACATAGCTTGTTATACACAAATGAAATGCACGTTCCTGGGCTTGTGTAACCGTACCCAAACTTGTACATCAGTTGGTTCAACAATAGTTAACCAAATGGTTAGCCATATGATCACTTTCATATCAACCATATTCTTCTTCACCATAACTAGTTCAAATGACTCAAATGAACTAGTTATAGATTTGTTCAATTGCAAGGAAATATTATGTACTATACAAGACACAATTGAAGCAAAAACGATTTGATTCACATGAATCGGTTCATGAACTCTATAGCCACGGTTTGCAATTGCATTCCTTATTTTATAAAGATAAGTTCACTAAACATCATTTTTATACATAACCTACTCAAGTTCGCGGACAGGGTTCGTGGACTTAAGTTCCCGGATGGAGTTCACAAACTCCAGCAGAAATTCTCGGGTTTGAGAACTTTGCCAGTTCGCGGACTGAGTTCGCGGACTTAGCTCACGCACTTATCCGGTTCACTTGATCAACAAAGTTCGCAAACTTCGGTTCAAGCAATAAGGACTTATACATATATGTGTTTCCACAACAATGCTTATATCCTCGAAATGGTTATATAGTCTAAACTCTCATTTCAATCATTGAAACATTCTCAGAGAACGTTATATAGTTGCTATTCACAAACCATTTTTCTTCGGAGCAATTTTCAGAGTGAATGAAACATAACATGACTTTCGTCACTAGGTAAAGATGAACTTGGATAAAGCGAAAGCTTTACCAACACATATTTCCAGAAACAGATAGACAAGATAAACTCGGCTCGAAATACCAAATGTGTATAATCTAAGTCTATATAGCAAAACGACTTTTGTCTCAAGATAAGAGATAAATAGACTTTTGAGTGATAGATAAGTTCAAGTATCCACATACCTTTTAGTCAATGAAGATACACCAGTTCCTTGAGTATTCCTTCGTCTTGTATGATGATTTTCGTGGAGTTCTTGAGATCAACTACACTTTTTATCCTAGTCCGAGACCTTAGCTATAGTAGACTAGAAATCAAGACTTATAGTTTTGATCACTAACATTGAAAAACATGCTTAAGATAGCAATGCATGCGAGTTCGACCGAGCAATGCTCTAACACAGAAGGCGATGTATCTATACATAAGGATATTGGTAGACATAGTCCAGAAGAAATCCTTGCTGCAAAGAAAAATTCTGACGGCTTAAATGCTATCATACATGCCATTACCCCAGATTTTCAGCACCATGTGACTACATGCACTAAGTCTAAAGAAGCCTGGGATATCTTAGAAACCGTATTTGAAGGAAATACCAGTGAGAAAGAAGGTAGACTTCAAAATCTAAATTTTGATTGGGAAAACCTTCGTATGGCAGATGAAGAAACATTTGGTGAGTTTAATCACAAAGTGTCTGAAATTGTTAATGCATCTTTTACATTGGGTAAGACCATTCCTGAAAAGGACATTGTGATGAAAATTCGCAGATCGTTGCCTTCTAGATACGATTCTAAGAAGCATGCCATCATTGAAGGAAATAATCTCGCAACGCTGTCCAGAAATACTCTGGTTGGGAAGCTAAAGATCTTTGATCATGAGCACACATCCAAGTCCAGTAAGGATGTTGCTTTCAAAGCATTAAAGAACACTAAATTACTTGACAAAAATAAAAGTATTTACATCTCTAAAGATGATCTTTCTGAGGCTGACTCATCAGATGAAGATCTTGACAAGTCAGTCTCGTTGATCACAAGACAGTTTAGGGATCTTCTTTTGAAGAGAAGTAAACGGTTCTCCAGAGATAAATCCAAGTCATCAGATAAACCACATAATCGTGTTCCTCCTAAAAATAGGGATAATGATGAAACTGATGACGAGGATATGCTGTTTTAAGTGTAAAGGCTTTGGTCATTTTTCAAATGAGTATCTTAATTGAAAGAAATACACTGGGAACAAAGGTCTTGTTGCAACTCTTGATGAAATGTCTGACAACTATGAATCTAATGAAGACGAAAAATCAAGTGTCGCACTTCTTTGTGAAAATATTGATTTTGATAATTGTAGCAATACATACATCAATCTTGATATTATTTCATAAGAAAACTCAACCAATATGGAAGATAAAACTGACCTTTCTATTGGAAACTTTGTGAATAATGTTTCAGGTTCAACTATGTATCTAGCAGCTTGCACATCTCAGATGCCTGAGTTATATTCAAGATTTACATGCTCATATTGTTCTCTCAAAGGTCATGAACTATCAAAGTGTTACAAGTAGAAACACAAATTGAGACATGTCAACAAAATTCAACGAAGAGCAAATCGATTAGCAAACAAGCTCAAACCTGTTCAAAAGACCGCTGAGGTATTTAAGATTTTATCTTCGTCTAAGAAGTTAGTTTCCAAGAATAAAACAAGACCATTAGAGAATAAAGTATGGTCCAATCGTTTTGATAGACAGAGGTCTATAGATTCCTCTCAAGAGGAACATGGTGGACAGATTATTTTTCACCGCAACACAACTTGATCGTGTTGTTTTGTAGATCTTGTCTCATGTGCCTGATCAAAAGAGACAAGGTTGTGCACCTCTCAGGCTTTCGGAAAAGTTTTTTTTTTCTTTTTTTTTTCTTAGTTTTGTTTTGATGCGAAATTGGAATTTCTTGTCTATCAATAAAGGAGGGTTATTCTCGACAATTCTACTCTCTCTAAGGTTCAGAATTGTGCGTGCACGAACCTATTAAAGGTTGCGTAACCCTACATTCCTTTTTCCTTCCCTGAAACTTATTTTTATCTTTATCTTAAGACTGCTTGTTGAGTTGAATTGTGATTTCCTCTCACAAACCCATACGTTTATGGATACTCCAAGTATTATGTCTTCTGATGAAAAAGATGTCAATATGATTGTCAAGCCTTCAATCATGAAGGGAAAAGAGAAATCTCCGTTGCCTCCAACTTTGAAAATAAAAAGAAGGAATGTGAGGAAGCCAAGAGCTATTCCTTCAAATTCTCAGAAGTTTTCTGATGTTCTTGAAGTATTTAAGGAGACACGAAAGAAGATTCAACAGATAAAGGTTGTTGTGGTCAAGACTCTTGAGATTCAGAAGGCCCTAGTTCGACATCAGTAAAGAAGGTTTATTGATATTAACTCCTGTATTCATGAACCTTATGTCTCAATGACTGTTGACGACAAGGAGTTCTGGGACGATAAAGAATTCTTCAAAGGTCTTAATGTCTAGTAAATTTTCTTATGAGAATTTTATTTTCTTGTTTTGATTAGAAGAATAACTAGAGTTTGGAATAGGCATTATTATGATTACACATAGCTATGTCCAACATTTTCATCTTCATGTTTTTAGATTTATTTGATTAAATTCTAAAAAAATTGTTTGGAAGATGATTTTTGCAGTATTAATCTTTATGGTTTTATATATTGCAAACTTGTTATGGGATATGTGTGTTTGCATCCGTGAACTATGATTGTCCCATACTTTGTCAAAAGTTAAGTCTTTCATATGTCGATATGCATGTATTGATAAAAGAATGAATGAGATTTTGAAATTACAAAAGTTTTAAGCCTATTATGTCATTATGCAAATATTGATGGAAGATAGCATGAACTTTTGTTTACAAGGATTATGTCTATTGTATGTGATTGTGCAAATAGTGATGGGAAATAGAATGAATCCTTGTCTATTCCGCAGTATTGATCTTCCCTGATCCATATTTTATGTATATACTTTGCGGATCCATAAGTTCTCTTATGTTGAGCATGACCAATTGAATTGATCACACTCTTGTGGTAATTTAGTTGTGTATTCCGATTGAATTAATCATGGGTTTTCTTGTGGTCAATTTAATTGAGTATTTTTGGATTCAAATTCATATTCGTATGTGATTTTTTATGTCCAAAGAAATCCTTCTTTTCTGGTGAAAGAAAGGTCGTTCTTGTTATTCTTTCGGGAATGAAATTTTATGGGGGAGAGTTCTTAATTGAACTTGTGTTTAATTGCTAAATCTTTGTGGAGAGTGCGGCTGTGGAATATTATAGGGGTTATCTTGTATCTTTATAAACTCCTTGATGAATGCATTTAGTTTCGGCTATATGATGGCATCTAAAAAGTTGATATGTGTTTGCTTTTGGTCACGAAATGTCTCTATGGAAATTTCATTAGAATCCCATTAGTTTTCGTACCTTTGCCAATTTTATTGACAAAAAGGGGAGAATTAATGTGTAGTTCGAACTACAAATACATATGGTTTTCGGATCATTATGTAAGGGGGAGTGGTTTCCATGTGAGATGGAGTATTGACTAAGGGGGGAGTGATACATATCACCATAGTATTGTTGTCGAAGTTGTGATACAATTGAAATTTGATGTTGTATAATAATATTATGACACTGTATAACAATGATTGAGAATTCTTGTTTTCTCATTGTTATGACTACGGATTTTCAACAACGGTGATACTAAACTTACAACCTTTGGGATCATTGGAGTACTTGGAAGTGACGAAGATTTCGAGTAATGTTGAAGAACCAAGAAGATCAGGCATGTGGAATAAAAGCTACAAAAGTTTGTTTATCTATTTTTGTATTCCATATGTATTGATAGTTTTTTCACTAAAATTGACAAAGGGGGAGATTGTTAGAGCACTGCTCGGTTGAATTCGCATGCGTTGCTATCTCAATCATGTTTGTCAATGTTAGTGATCAAAACTATAAGTCTTGATTTCTAGTCTAATATTAGCTAAGTCTCGGACTAGGATAAAAAGTGTAGTTGAGCTCAAGACTCCATGGCGATCATCATACAAAGACGAAGAACTACTCAAGGAACTGGTGGAACTTCATCGACTAAAAGGTATGTGGAGACTTGAACTTATATATCACTCAAAAGTCTATATACTCTATCTCCTATCTTAAGACAAAAGTCGTTTTGCTATATAGACTTTGATTACACACATTTGCTATTTCGAGCCGAGTTTATCTCACTTATCTATTTCTTGAAATATGTGTTGGTAAGCTTTCTCTTTGGTCAAGTTCATTTTTACTAGTGACGAAAGTTATGATAAGTTTCAATCACTTGAAATGGCTTTGACAAAAAATGGTTTGTGAACAACAACTATATAACGTCCTCTAAGAATGTTTCAATGATTGAAATGAGAGTTTAGATTATATAACCATTGTTGGATATAATCATTGTGTGGTACTCATACATGTATAAGTCCTTATTCCTTGAACCAAAGTATGCGTACTTTTCTGCTCAGGAAAACCGGAACAGAGTCCGCGAACCCATTCCGCGTACTGTCGGAGGTTCTCTTCCCGAGAAAATATGTTGGAGTTTGTGAACTATTTACAAACTTATTCCGGGTACTTAAGTCCGTGTTCCAGTCCGCGTACTTAAGTTGGTTATTTTCTAAAAACCATGATTCGTGAACTTAAACTTATATAAACTAAGGAATGCAAGTTTGCAAACCGTGGCTATAAAGTTCATGAATCGATTCGAGTGAATCAAATCGTTTTTGTTTCAATTGTGTCTATTATAAAGATTTAAGCAATTGAACAACTTTATAACTAGTTCATTTGAGTCATTTGAATTAGTTGTGGTAAAGAAGAATATGGTTGATATGAAAGTGTTCATATGGACAACCATTTGGTTAACTACTGTTGAACCAACTAGATGTACATATTTGGGTACGGTTACACAAACCTAGATAAACGTGCATTTTATTTATATATAACAAGCTAAATTTAGATCTAACAATTGAAAGATATTATCTTGAATCTAATTAGTTTTTCATCTAACGGTGAATATTGAATGCTTTGTTACTAAGCTAACATTGATTGCAAACCCTGATTTGAAAGACTATATACGGGAGAACTATAGCAACTTGGAAACCTAATCCCCACACCTCCTGTGTGATACTAGTTGTATTAGCTAGAGTCGATTCTCCTTTAAACTTAGGTTTCTACCGAGACCCTGTAGGTTAACGACTTGAAGACTTCGTTGGGATTGTGAAGCCAGGCCGATACTACTTTCTCGTAGTTGTGTGATCTGATCTTGGTGTTTCTATCGTACTTAGTACAATAGTAAGGATTGGCTTGAGATTCATTTCTCCGATAAGCAAGATATAATAGTATTCACAAACATCTTCATCTCATCGTTTGTGATTCCCCAATATTTAGTTTCTCCATCATACGATTTAGATTATTGTGAGGTGATTGATAATACTGAGCTGTTCTTCGGGAATATAAGTCTGGTTTATCAATTAGTTCATGTTCACATTGATTTATCAAAAGACAGAACAAAAACTCGTAGGTATTTCTGTGGGAGACAGATTTACTATTATCATAGACTTTTCTGTGTGATACGTATTTGTTTATTAAAGTCTTCGACTTTGGGTCGTAGCAACTCTTCGTTGTATCCTTCTGGGATCAGAGACGTAGGAGCGCAATTGTACCTTGGATCAGTGTGAGATTGATTGGGTTCAACTACAGTCCAGATCGAAGTTAATTGATAGTAGGCTAGTGTCTGTAGAGGCTTAATACAACGTGTGTTCAATCTGGACTAGGTCCCAGGGTTTTTCTGCATTTGCGGTTTCCTCGTTAACAAAACTTCTGGTGTCTGTGTTATTTTTTTCCATATTATATTTTGTTATATAATTGAAATATCACAGGTTGTGCATATGAATCAATCAATTTGGTAATCCAACTTTTGGTTGTCGATTGAAATTGATTGATACTTGAACGTTGGTCTTTGGTACTGTTCAAGTGATTTCTCTTGTATTCAATTAGACTCACAGATTTCTATTTGCTTGAGTAAGTATTGAATAGAGAAAGAGGGATATAACTATTTGATGTACGTTTATTAAGATTGAGTCTGGCTGTCTAGTTGATTCTCTTAAAAGTATATTGGAGTTGGTCCATACAGATTGCTAATCGAAATATTGGGTGTGGTTGTTAGACACCCACTTTTTCACGGTGTATCAATTGGTTCATGTTCACCTTGATATCAAAAGACGGAACAAAAACTCGTAGGTATTTATGTGGGAGACAGAGTTATCTATTCTAATAGACTTTTCTATGTGAGGCAAATTTGTTTATCAAGTGTTCGACTTCGGGTTAACACCTCTTAGTTTTGGGTGAGATTAGCTAAAGGAATCAAGTGCGTAGAGTCCTGCTGGGATTTAGAGGCGTAAGGAACACAACTGTACCTTAATCAGTGTGAGATTGTTTAAGACTCAACTACAGTCCAGTCCGAAGTTAATTTGTAGTAGGCTAGAGTCTGCAGCGGCTTAATACAGTGTGGTGTTCAAATATGGACTAGGTCCCGGGTTTTTTTTTGCATTTTACAGTTTCCTCGTTAACAAAACTTATGGTGTGTGTATTATTTCTTTTCATATATTTTCTATATGATTAAAATATCACAATTTGTGCGTAATTCGGTCAATTGGTAAATCCAACCTTTGGTTGTTGATTGAAATTGATTGACGCTTGGATATTGGTCTTTGGTACCATCCAAGTTGTTTCTCATATTAATCCGGCTCACTTCTTTCTATCTGTTCGATTGCAGATTGATTTGAGAAATTGAGATATAAATCTTGGATATATTTTCCTTGATTGAGTCTGACTGTCTAGTTGATTCTCTTGGAATTATATTGGAGTTAGTCCATATAGATTTCCTAAAGGAAATATTGGGTGTGGTTATTAGAACCCCGCTTTTTCATCATCAACAAAAGAGGCATGTGAATATTGACCTATCCTCTTTACTCATGGCATATACCATTCTATATTATGAGACTATGTTGTATGATTTTTTAGATTTAATATTGCAAAGAAGAAATTTCAAGTTCAAGCTTGTCTTTGTTAAACTCTCGGAATATGATTCAACTATTGGATGTTCGTAGATCCTTAGTAATTTTAGTTAGAACAATTTGTTGTTCACTAATTATTTTTATGTCAAGTTGATCATTTGGAAATTGTCCAAGAAGCAATGCATATTGTCTATGGCTATTGGATATTTTAAATTTAATTATTAGAGATTTAAAACTTCTCTGCGCAAGGTACACATACTTTTATATATTATCTAAATCAGTCTGAATTCTGCGAATATTGTAGGTTTGCAAACCCAATTTGCAAATCCTTTACATCTGAGTTCGGGAATGAGGTAGGTTTCCAACACCGGTTTACAAATCCGGATTTCAAAACCATATCTTCTGACTTCGCGAACTGGCATAGATATGCAAACTCGGTGGGCAAACCACTATGGCCTGACTTCGCGAACTGCCAGAGGTTTGCAAACCTGTCTGGTTCCTGTTTAGCAGAAGGTCACAAATTATTATATATGACTATGTTTTCTTTGTATACAACAATCATCGAAAATTCTAAGATAACTTTAGTCACAAAATCACTTTTGACTTGTGGTATTGTTTAATCTTGAGTGTAATTGAACACCGTTACTGCTTGTAAGTTCAAAGGCGTACTGCCGCCACGGAGTATCATTATGCATATTTCAAAACTACTCGGATCATAATGCATATTCTTTTGTGTAACATCAAGGCGGAATTCTTAATGCTTACATGAATTATTAATAAGAATTTCATCTAAACTGAGAAAATGTTTACTTGGATTTCAAGCTGCCTTAGCTTGAAGTCAAAGTTATATGTATCCATCAAAATCTATAAGTACAGAGACGCTTGCAACATGATTTCCTAATCCATGGAACTCTTATATCCGAGTTTCAAAGCTAGTGTCATCCTCTATAATATAGGGTTATTCACGAACTAAACTATGTTACAACTTTGAAGACTTCACTTACGGATCCGTGAATTCCAGTCGGACTATATTTACCTGATAGTTCTTTTATCCGGATCTTTCTCTATTGGTTATTGAAGGTCACAAACTTTAGATCATGAACAAGATAGATAAGAATCACAAATTTTTCTTCTCTCAGACTTTTTGATTCCTCAAGATAGGTATCTAAACTCTTCTTTGATTTGTCTAGATTGTTCTTGAGAGGTGGTCAGTAATCCAGGATCTCTGTTAACAAAGAGTTAGTGTACTGGATTCGTGAGGTTTGCTGGACTTTGTGTACTACAAACAGATTTCCAAACCCAGATTGAAACATATCAAAGGATAAATCAATCGGGCTTGACTATTAGAGGTAGATATTTATCAAAAATATTCACTAAGGTTGAAAAAACACTTAGACCGTAAATGACGTCAGCTAAGGGAATCAACTACGTAGAATCTTGCGAGGTTCAAAATACATAAGGTACACGACTTCGGCTGAATTTTTTGGAGGGTTCTTCGGTCTCAACTACATTCTAATATGAAGAATGATATTAGGCTAGTGTCTGTAGAGGTTTAATACAATGTGGTGTTCAAAGATGGATGAGGTCCCGAGGTTTCCTGCAGGAAAAGTTTTCCTCGTTAACAAAATTTCTGGTGTAATAGGAATAGTACAAGTAGTACGTAAGCAATATATAACTCCTTGTATTTTTTAGATCAAAAAAAAAACTTGTTCTTGTTGATTGCATATCTTGAAAAATAGAGTTCAAGTTTCATACCTGTTAGAATTCGTGTACGACTAGATTGATCTTGGATAATGATTTTTGAGATCGTCCAAGAACTTTTCTACATAATCAGGTACGTGGAATTTTAGTATGTGCCTATTGATTGCACAAGAAAAGGAGAAAAACACCGTTAGGTGTAACAAGTATGTGTTCGTGGCGATACGAATCTATAAACAATACTTCAATCTCTGAGGACGTACATCAGTTTTTAATTTCTTTCTCATTGTTTCTTCGTTAGGGTTTGGGTTATTTCCTTCTTGTTGGTTGATAAAGAAGAATTCGAAGAAAGACCGAATAGAAATTAGCTTTAGACACTGAATTAAATGTCATTGCTGATCAAAAAAATGAAAACAGGAAGAAAAGACGAAAGATTCATTCGGAGAAAGAAAGAAATCACTAAAAGGATACTGCTATCCATACCTCCAATTAAAAATCATCCACTAGTTGTTTTTAATAAGTATATATATGTGAAATACTTGTAAAAAGATATGCACACCTATTTAGGAGTACCCATGGGTCCATTTATTTATTTTTTTGGATCAAAATCCGGTAAAATATAACCATTTTGGAAAACAAAGTGGAACTCATTCTTGTGTTTTCCTTCTCTCTTCATTACGTATGAATCCTATTATTATTGGAATTGTAGGGAAGATGGGTTTTTTTGGGTTTAATGGGGTCATGAAATAGTGGTCCTTATAACCCCTTATTTTCCATTTGGCATAATCCCCAATATACCCTTAATTTGATTAGTGATAATTATGATGATTAAGTAAACTAGTCACATTAGCAACTGGATTATACTAATTTAGTGATTAATTTCTTGAGAATTAAAACTTTTTTTGTTCTTTTGTTTCTGATCTAGAAAAAAAAGAAGGATGATTTTGATGAACTTTTTTAAAAACTTTGAAGAAAAAGTGATGAAACCTATCTGGAAACTAGTCTAAAAAACATTTCAAATGAACCCCATTTGAAATTTTGATTGATTCAAATCCGGTTGAAACGGAAAATTTCTGAGTTTATTTAAAGCTTTCAGCTGGGAGAATGTTGTCATCCCAGCCATAATAGGTATTTACGGACCGAAGATTACGGATTCCATGCTGTAATATAAATTCACGGCTAGGTTTGTAAGAGCTTCCGGCCATAATACAAACAAACGGCTGGGTTAGTATGAACTCCTGGCCGAATAGTTAACCTGAGTCTTCTGTGTATCAATTACGGTTCAACACCCAACCGTAAATTCAATAAACGGCTAGGATACCCAGCCGTTTATAGGCCTGAACTGTCTCAACCAATGCATTTAATGAATTGATTTACTTCTATTTTTAAACTAAACGACTAGGTTTCAAAAAACATAATCGTTATGTCATTAAACACTATAAAAGGAGACGATTCTATCATCTCTTGCTCACCCAAATCCTAATTATAAGCTCTCATATTGATACTCATCTATTTCTCATCCAAAAAAATAAGAAAAAAACACTATGGTGACTCCCTACACTAATGAAGAAGATTTTGCGATTGTTAGAGCATGGGCGACGGTCAGACAACAGGATGAAGGTCTAGACATTGACATAGATCAAATATCCTTGTCTTTTGGAACCGTGTTTTCATAGTTTTTGTTGCACTAAACGGAAATCGTAATGGAAGAATTTTGGAAAGCGTTAAGGAGAGATTCGAGAAAGTCTTTGAAGAATGCGAAGATTTCAAAAAGGAAATGAAATCCCAAAAGAAAGCCAATCCCACAATGCCAAGTGCGATAAGAGTAAGTTTTTTAATAAGTTGTTTCATTACAAATCATTTTGAGTAACATTATCTAACATATCGTATTTGTTTCTATAGTGGTCGAGGGATCACTGCCAATATGAGGCAGTTCATGGGAAAGAGTTTCAACAAAATGATAGCTATTGCATCTTAGAAAATACTACATATGATTTTGACCGATACGAATAAGGGTTTTAATTGTTATGATTTATCTTATCAATGTAATGAAATATGTATGCTTTTCCTGTTCAATGAATGGAACACCATTTTGTTTTATGTTTTTTCAAGTATTTTCAGACAGGTTTTAATGCAGACCGACCTAGCCGGGTTGACCATAAAAACTGGAAATTCATATTTACGGTTTGAATAACGAACCACGACCTAACCGTAACCTACATATCGGCTGGGTTTCCATTGTTACCAAACCGTAATTGATATATCGGTTGGGAAGCTGGTTTTTCGGTTGGGATTTAAAAATTTACGGAAGGATATTCTGGCTGTTAATTAAGATTCCCATATTTACAGATACTTACGGCTGGTAAACCCAGCCGTAACTCTGGTTGATTTTGTAAATTTTGTAGTCCTATTCGATCAAATTTTTCACTTTTTATTCATCAATAATGTTACCATTACATAAAACATGGAGTAATACACTTAAATAGTCAAGGTAAATCTCAATAAACTCTCTCGTGATCCAATAACATTTCTCATGCTCAAGTTCTTTGCGACGAATAACTTGGTAACGGCCAACATCCCAGGCGACCTAAAAAACAAATCAAAGTAAAGTTAGTTTTTTATTCAAAACTTACTTGATTAGAATACATTTGCACATACTCACTCTATTTAAAAAGGACATTTCGGGACGCATCGCCTTCACCCGTGCTAATTGCACCCTAAAAACTTCCATTTCTTGGTAAATCTCCTTGAACCTATCATTTATTTGATTCATCGATCTTCCATTTTGATTACCATCTATGGCCACAAAGACCATAAATATATTGTTTAATTGAGAATCATCACTTTCACCCGCGTTAATGCCTTGATTTTCGTCATGCTTCCTCACCGTGAGCGTCGCTCTAACGATTGCCATATCTTTTTCGGTGGTGTAGAGAGTCACCATGTTTCTTCCTTTTTTTGCTACAGTTGTGAGAGACAGATAAAGAGGGAGTGTGTTTTGTGTGAAAATTTTGATTGGAGAAGAGTCATTTTATAGAAAAAAAATGACCCTCCTAAAAAAACGCAATGCGTTAACTCAATGCAGTTGGAGCATTACGGCCACGAAATATATAAACTTCTGACGATATTAACTATGTACGGCTTGGTATTTCTTCACTTCTCGGCCGTTTACGCCGGTTACGGCGTGGTTTTTTCATGGATCCAAGCCGTAAATCTGAACTTTCCCAGAACTTCCAAGTCCTTTTTAATGCGTCCAAGCCGTAATGTTGTTACGGTCTAAATTTTTGATGTTTCCAGGCCGTCAATCTGAACTCTCGCAGAACATCCCAGCCGTTTCCAATGCGTCCCAACCGCAAACTCTTCCGTGATACTGCTGTTCAGATTTTCGGCTAGGAAATATCAAAAATACAGACCGTAACCGCATTACGGCTGAGACGCATTAAAAATGGCTGGGAAGTTCTGGGAAAGTTCAGAGTTACGGATTGGATCCATGAAAGAACCACGCCGTAACCGACGTAATTGGCCGAGAAATTAAGATTACCAAGCCGTAAATAGATAACCTCGGTCAGAAGTTTATACATTTCCTGGCCGTATTGCTCCAACTGCATTGAGTTAATGCGTTGTTTTTTTTAGGAACGACTAGTTTTTGAAAAAACTATCCGTTGGGTCATTTTTTTGCTATAAAATGACCCTTCTCCAATCAAAATTTTCAGACAAAACACACTCCCTCTCTATCTCTCTCACAATTGTAGCAAAAAAAGGAAGAAACATGGTGACTCCCTACACCACAGAAGAAGATGTTGCAATCGTCAGAGAGTGGATGACAGTATCAAAGCATTTCGAAGATGCACTCATTTTCATAGATGAAACCTCAGAGGCTTTTTGGAACCATGTGCGAATTGTTTTTGTGGCGTCAGACGGAAATCGTAATGGAAGATCGATGAAACTCATTAAGAAAAGATTCGAGCAGATCTTTCCACAATTGGATGCCTTCAAAGACGAAATGGAATCCGTAAAGGAAAACAATCTCAATATGACATATACACAAAGAGTAAGTTTGTCGATAATTGGTTCATCAACGATTGTTTATGTAAAACCGATTTAAAAGAAATTGTTTTATTTGTTTTTTCAGTGGGAGATGGTCGAAGCTGAATATGAGGTTGTTTATGGAAAGAAGTTTGAACTTCAAGCTTGCTATCATGTCGTGGAAGAAAGTACCTACGGTGACTTCTTCCACTATTATTAAGACCCATGTTTGCAATGTAATGAAAATTTATTATATGAAATATGCATTCCTTTTCGTTTCACTGAAAAATGTTTCTCAAAAATGACACAATTATAAAAGACCAAAGAAACATTCATTCATACAATTACGGTTGGCAAACCTATCCGTTTGCAGATCGACGGCTGGGAACACTTTCCAACCCAACCGACATAGACCAATATGGCTGGGAAAACTATCCAACCCGATCGACACATAACATCACGGCTAGGAAAAATTTACAACCCGACCGACAAAAGCTACATGGCTGGGAAACTAGTAGAACGACTGAGAACCGCGGTTTCGGTTAGGAATTCCCAGCCGATTTGGAATAATTTTCTTGTTTTCTACAGATACAGAACAATTAACGTCTGGGAAAGTTCCAACCATGTTTGATATTTTACGATTTGGAGTTCTTTGAGTCCCAATCGTTTCAACACAGTTACGGCTAGGTTGTAAAGAACTCCTAGCCATAATTCGTCCAGAACCAGTTTTCTTAAACCGTAAATTCTTCAATCTTACATGTTAAACCAATTTAAAGGCAAAATAAATGGTGGGTTTTTGAATATGTAGAATTTTGGAGGATTTAAATGTGTTTTGACAAATTCATTCGCCTAATCTTCAATCTCTAATTTTTGGTTCAATGTATTTATATACAATAGAATCATAACAAGTCTATGATAATCCAAATCAATCGTCCTGATCTTCTCATATTGAGAATAAATCTTAATAAAATTCAAGGTTTTGTTTGATTTTGATAAAAAAAAATAATCAAGGTCTTGTTTGATTTTGAGAAGAAGAAGAAGAAAAAAGGTTGGGTGAATTAGTTTTGATTTTGAAATTTGATTTAGTTTTGATTTTAGATATAATAATGGTCAAGGGTATATTTGACTTTTTCAAATAACTTAGGTCCCCCTTATCCCCTAAGGTCGTGTTTGGCCCCTTGGAAATTCCTATCCTAGGTTGGGTTATCAAGAAAATACAATAAAAATATGTTTATCTCACTGCAATCCTAATCTTGAACAAGAACTACTAAATCTTCCTTGATTTTAGGAACCCAAAAAAGTAAGGTTATGGTATTCTCCAAAATAGCTAGGATACCAATATCCTTACCTAGGTTAGGCAGTTATATAGGTAGTTATTTTCATTTTTCATTTTTTTATTAATTTTTGATTAATTTTTATATTTTCATATTTTCCTCCATATAATTTTTTCCTTAATATAGGACTATTTTGTAAAAATATGGGGTTAGAATATGGTGAGACAAACATAATATATAATAAACCTGTGATGGATACAATAGAAGGACAAACAACATCTTTACTAATACATCTTATGATAACTCTAGTCGAGTTAGAGAAAATTCTTCCCTAACTAAGTTTTATGTTGTCAAAGTTCCCAAACATGGGTTAAGTATATTACATAGCATGTCAAGCCCCCAAATTCCAACAACTTTAAGCCCCAATAATATTTATCCCAAAAGAGTACTTCTAGGGTTCAAAGATTTTCACTACCAATCTCTTGTATTTGTGATTTTTTTAGTAATAATTACATATTTTTTTTCTCTAACTCAAAAGAGACAAAGGGTGGGATTTGATTCGTTTCCGCAATCAACAAAAGAGAAGTTTCAAAACTCTACAGACTTTTGCGCGGTTGATTTTTTTTAAAGCCTTTGGTTGATTTTTTTGCTTCTGTGGTGTTACTTGATTGCGTTCAATTTGGACGTTGAACATGATGAGTGGGGAAGGTTTGTTACTACCATGGCCAGTGGCATAGCAACGAAGTGACATTGGATGACGAGATGAAGCTTCACAACGAAGGAAAAAATGATGCAGATGAAAAGTGCATCAAGAGTTAATACATTGATGCATGCCCGTGCATTCAAGCATGGCCATCTCAAGGTTAATGCAACGGCATGAAATTGTCTAGGAGTTTTCTTGTCTATTCCAAGGAATGACCAAGGCCTGAACAGTGAAGCAAGAGTAGTGGTGCATGTCAAACACGTGATTGTAGTCCGTTATTTGGCCAAGTAAAGCAAATGACCTGAGGAGCATGAAGGTGCAACATTTGTGTATGAGTGTTGGCATGTCTCTACTCCATATTAAGCGTTAATTTGAGTAATGGGCATGGCCAAGTCGAGTTCAGCAAAAGATGGTGCGAGAATGGCTCCAAAGTGGCGGTTATGATGCGGTTATGCATATTTGAGGACTTTACACATGTAGATGAATGTTAGCACGAGTTAGGATAGTATAAATCGATTTGTAACTGCAAAGTTACTTCCACTTTATATATGTGCGGCATTGATGGAACAAATCTGAGAAGGTTGGTCGGTTACGCATCACTTTAGGCAATTATGGAAATTACTTCTTGGACACTTGGGTGTCCAAGGATGGTGCATCAGTTATGCACGGATTTTGGTTATGTTGCTGAGATATAAATATTAAGAAATACATTGTAAATTAGTAAGGAGAATTAGCAGAAATGTCGTCTCATGTTTGAGAGAATAAAGCATCAGTAAGAGAGTGATGAAATGTTTATTCCATGCGATGGACGAGTTTTGCAATTTTCCTTTGATGAAATAAAAGAGAATGTTGCATTATATGTTTGTGTTCATTATATTACTAGTTTTGTGAGTTTGATGGATGAAAAACCTCTAAGGTAATATGGGACACATTAAGAGATTGAGAGAAAAGAAAAAGAAGACTTTTATTGGTAAATGCTTAAAAGGTTAGGTATGTTCATAGTTTGATGCAAGTGTGCAAGGTCGAGTACTTGTGGGTGGATATGATTCAGTGGTCTAACATATCGTCGATCATGACCCAAGGAAATTAAAAAAAAAAAGAAGGCAAATTGGGTGTGTGACACATACCATAATAAAATACTTTAAGCCTTCGTTCTCAACTATAGAAAATAAAACTCGACTCACTGGAATAATCAAGATGATAAGTTGTGTGAATTTGAGAGAAAGACGCATGTTGAACAAGATTTCTCCTAGGTATAGAGACTAATATGTATTCAAAAAACAGATTCAGCAGGCAAACGACTAAAATTTCCAACATGGTATCTGATGGAAGCATATTAAAGTTCCCCATCCAAACCCTAAACTTGAGGAACAAGGATCTGCAGAATAGTAATTATGGCAGAAGAAGAAGATAGTGCTAGGGTTCAAAGAAAAAAGGGTTACATTTGGTTACGGAACCACGAGACTCATTGATGCTCGGAAATGAAGGGTTTGGTTTAAGGGTAAACAAACATAAATATCATGTCTGACTTAGTCCCCGACCAGTGTTTAAAAGATGAGTTTAGTATTAGGCAGGTGCCACATTACTATTTTCACAAGAAAACAGTTGTTTTGTTTTAAATAACGAAAATTATTGACTCACCGAATAAATCTACCGAATTCTGCACCGTGTGAGAGGGGTGGTGGGGCCCACTCCTTCCCGCCACTATCCCAATGCAAAGAACGCCATACTAGTTCTGTTCGAT
This sequence comes from Papaver somniferum, assembly GCF_003573695.1. Taxonomy (NCBI): domain Eukaryota; kingdom Viridiplantae; phylum Streptophyta; class Magnoliopsida; order Ranunculales; family Papaveraceae; genus Papaver; species Papaver somniferum. Next base: position 35,883,189 of record NC_039367.1, on the reverse strand, counting down.
TACCCACGGTGCAATTTTTGGTTGATTTTTCGGTCAACCTGGAATCACTCTTTAAATAAACCGCAGGACGAAGCAGGGGCGGAGCCAGAAGAGTGCACACCCAGCTTAGCTGGCTACAAAACCTAATTTAGGCCCAACTACAGGTTTAAGTTTACAAGCCCTTTTTTTAAGAAAATTAGGCGCATGCCCAAAAAAAAAATATTTTTGTTGTCAGACCCACATAGAGCTGGCAAACGGGCGGGACGGGGCTGGCTTGTGACCAACCCGCGGGTTACGGGTTAATACAAGCCTAAGCTTGTGGGTTGAAATTCTTCACGGGTGATCATATATCCAACCCGTGCCCGTCCCGGGTAAAGCTCGCGGGTTCACGGGTGCTCACGGGTTACCTGGTTTTTGTTGAGTCAACTCGCCAGAAAACGATTTCTGGGCTATTTCCTTCCACATTTAGGTCATCTAAAGTTCCTTTCCTACAAGCTACAACATAAGTATCTAACATTCATCCAATTCATTTGGTATATCAATTCAAAAACTCAAAATTGCAAAACTAAACTAATTTTGCATTTAAGGAAACACAGACACAGATACTATCATACTAGTCATTAGTAGTTTACTTTAGTACTTAAGTACTTTCGTTACAGTTACATAGTACTTCATCAGTTCATGATGATAATTGATAAATAATGAAAATAAACTTCCGAGACCGAGACTGTAGATACCATTGTTTCTAATTTGTATCACCAAGTGCGACAATATTAATAACCACTTCCTGCATAAAATATATATTGTGTGGTTAATCAAAAAAGTGTTAACTATCAAAAAAACATCTCCAAACTCCAATCTCTTTTCTATGCAATATTTGGAGATACTGGTAAGTGATAAATAACTGTCTGTCCAAAAAACATTCTCATATTCCATGTTTATCTTTGAGTTGCTCCAACTATTCAATATGAATCTGTAATTTCAAGAAAAAATAAACCAAACAAAAAAAAAGATTCAAGTCAAAAACATGGAATTTGCATAATTACCCCGCTTTATATTGAAGAAGTACGCATACTAACTAGACGCATAAGAACTTACTTCCTCCACATCCTCCACCGCCCCATCCTCCACTGCGTCAGGTTCAAATCCTAATATATCTTCTTCAACGATCACATTGTCCTCATCCATATCTTCTTTTCCTATATGGATCATAAAAACAACCAATGTTATAGATAAGATTTAGACACTCAACTAAATAAAATATTATTGATTTACTTACCAATTCCATATTCCCAATCACGAGTTGTTATTAACGCCTCAGCATTTTCAGGTAATAAGGAACTGCGAAATCGATCAATCACCCTTCCTCCAATCTTAAGCACGGCTGGATCAATCTTCGTAAGTCCTTCTTTTACAATAAGAGCTAAGATATGAGCACAACAACGCACATGAAAGTATTTTCCATCGTTCAACAAGATCTTCTTTGCAACAAGTCTACTCTTCATAATTCCAGCACAAGCTCCGTTATTTGCAGCATTATCCAAGGTGATGGTGGATACCTTGTCCTTAATTCCCCAATCTTCTATCATTGCAAATAACTTAGAAGAAAGGTGTTGACCTGTTTGAGGTAGTAGAAAGGGGAATAAGTTAACATGAAATTATATTTAAGATAATAAAGAAATAAAATTAAGTGCTTTACCTGTATGAGGTGGTGGAAGGGGAGAGAAATTCAGAAGCTTCTTTTGCAATACCCAATCTTGATCAAGATAGTGCGCAGTTAAGCTTATATATCCAGTAGTTGTTACAGAAGTCCACATGTCTGATGTTAGACATATCCTACCTGTAAGGGTAAGTCATACACATTAGCACATCATATTAATCAATTACAAACATAAAAGTATAAACAAATCATATGGGTCATTAGGATTTGAAATTTTGAATCATACCTGTAGCAAGTTTCAATCTGTTGCGAATAACTTCTTTTTGTGCTTTATGTTTCTTTACCACATCGGCTTTCCCAGTATTCCTTGATATTGGTTTAAAGTCATCATTTAAATAAGCACATATATCCCTAAACTATTTCCACTCCACCAAAGCAAATGGAACATTTCTTGCAATGAGTAAAGCTGAAAACAAATCCCGTAATTTCATTTGATCAACCTTGCGTACACGGGTAGACAGCTGGCTATTTTGTGAAGCTAATATCATCTGCCCTACGTCCATAGAATGACGTTTAATGCACTTATGTCTTTTCATGGCTGAGGTTCCACCTCTTTGGCTTTCATATTTATATCCTACATTACAAGCCTTGCACACCCCCTTCGTTGTACCATCCTTATACTTAACGAGTTTAAAAAATTCCCAAACTTCGGATCTACGTCTATTTTTCTTTCCACATGCAACTGGTGCAGGTGCACAACCAACAGTTGGATCCTCATTCACAGAATCTAGCATCTCAACATCATCATCTTCATCATCATCACTCATAACATCGTTGTAATGGTCTGGTTCTGGTAACTCTTGTTCTTGTTCTTGTATACTTGACATCCTGAAATGGATGGAGCCACAAAGAACAAGTCAAAGAGTAACTCAGAAACATGAAAATTACATAAACAGAAATTGAAAAAATACATATACATCCAACAAAACTATTATAGTACATGCATTTTCAAGTCACCCAAAACAATAACATCTAACAAAACAAATAAATCAAACAAATCCCCTAAATCTCTGTAAAGAACATAAAAAATCTCAAGACCCACAACAGTAAGAAATTTAATTAAGTTAAAACTGTCATTCCATGTTTCAACAAGAATTCATGTGATAAAAAAAAAAGATGGAGACACCAATAAGCAGTAAGAGTGTAAGACTAAGAGTCTAAGACCCTGACTTAAATCAAGAATTGCATTATATGAAACATAAGATGGTAATTGATCCCAATACATGATTAAATGTAACATAAGATGGTAAAAAACTAAAAACTAATTGATCAACTAAAAACTTAACCAATAAACCAAAGTACCAAACCACATGCATGTTAATATTCTTAAGGATTTCAACTAAAAACTTAACTATCCACAAATTAGACGAAATTGTGAATACCCATTTATTGGCTCACAGGAATCAAATCACCAAATCAACTAAAGCCTTTAAAGTTTAAACCAATCAAAATTAATGAGTAATAAAAAATTAAAGATTAAGAAAAAACCCTTTTTTTGTGGTAAGAACTGAAACATCATGATTCATGAAATTAAGAAAATTAAAGATTACCGATCTTTAACAAATTAGGATTCCTATGTAAAACCCTAGATTCCTATGAAATTAAGAAAATTAAACATCACAGAAATTAACAAATTAGGATTCCTATGTAAAACCCTAGATTCCTAGAAGAAGAAAATAAAGAAGAAAACAAAAATTAAAATATGATTACCTGCTAGCCTTGAATCTTTAGATCAAAGTAACTGCCTTTGATAATAGTTCTTCAATTTGTTCTGTCTGTCAGGAGACTCAGGACTCAGGAGACTCTCTCTGAGTCAGGGAAGAAGAAAAAAAGAGGAAGAACCGAAGAAGAAAGAAAGGAAAGCTTAGGGTTTTTCCTTTTTATACGATGAAAATTTGGATGACACGTGACAAGCTACGTGTTTTAGTTTCAGCAGGGTATGAAATTACGGGTTACGGGCAAGACCGCGGGTTTCACGGTACGGGTCGGGTTAACCCGTTTCACAAGCCACTAATTGCACAACCCGCGCCCGTCTTGTTCAGTTACCATCCAGGACGGGTACGGGTTTTCACGGGACGGGACGGGCCAACCCGCGGGTTTTGGCTTGGTTTGCCAGCTCTAGACCCACAATTAATTTTTAGTTCCGTGATACCCATAATTATATGAAATTATTAAAACTGTATGCATGACGGATTATGCATTCGCATGATGGGTTATGCATCAGGAGTATAATTGGCAACGCAACTTGGATATAACATATCTGAAAATTCGCGCCTTGGAATTTTACAAATTTTATATCGTTGGAAATCTTTTTAAGAGAGCTACGCAATGAGTACAAACAAGAATATCAAATTTTTGGTTTTCGCGAAAAAATCGGAGGTGATCATCATTTTAGGTAATATTTTCAAAAACTTGATACATAACCATTATGCAGCCACCAAAAAAGATGCATAACACATTCTGCAGACGCATAACGAATTATGCAACCATTTTCTCCACTGCATAACAAATTATGCCTCTGCATAACAAAGTTATGCATCTATAACAAGTTATGTAGACATTGTTTTGGATGATTTTAGTGCGTATATAAAAAATTGATGCATAATGCATTATGCATCCATATTTACGGATACATGTCATATTATGCATTTATTTTCTCGATGCATAAAAGATTGTACAACAATTTTCCGATGCATTATGCAGCCATATTTTCGGATGCATAACAGGTTATGCATCCATTTTCACGACTTCATAACATGTTATGCAGATATTATTGTAGGTGCATGACAAGTTATGCAGACTTTGTTTTTGTTGGTTTCAATAGTAACAAAAAAGTTTTTGCATAACGTGTTATGTAACAAGTTATGCAACAAAATTTGTAGTCGCATAACAGGTTATGCATCCATTTTCACGACTGCATAACATGTTATGCATACATTTTCTCAACTGCATGACAGGTTGTGCAGTCATAACATCATCACCACTACTGACTGCATAAATTATGGTCACATCACAGGTTCTTCATGTCGTTTCCGTCTCAAGAACTGTTCATGTTGACCACTTCCTCATTTCATAACAAGCATTTTCACCTGTACTTCCAGTTCTAACACATCTGCATCTCGTCTCCAACTAAACAAACATACCGACTCTAACTCCATTCACACATCATTCTAAATTATACTTAAACTCCACAATCTCTTTCCTAGAAATTTAACCCATTTCAGACCCATATAACTTGACTAAATTTCAGTTCAACTTTTCTCCTAAGTTGTTGCTTCGCTTCCTCACATCTTTCAACCATCCTTTGCAGTTCATCCTCAACTCAATTTGTTATCTCAACTCCACCAGAACACACTTCTAAGACAAAATCTTCACAAATACATACATAGCTTATACCTGAAACACTCGTATAACCAAAAAATCACCACATCATTACCACTGGTAATTGAGCAAAGCTCAACTGATCTCCCGTCACAGTCAATTCCTTCACTTCATAGGAATGGCGATTTTCAAAAATATCCACAACCAAAATATACTACTTGTCGCATGTCAAACCAAAGATAAGAAAACGGTTACATCTGAACTCTGAAGTTTAACCTGCACTCATGAAGTTGACATTAAAAATGTAAAAACAAATATAATGATACTCAGCTTCACATAGACACTTGGGACTGTTTCATCATTTCTTCTTCTCAGACACACCAACAAACCTCCAACAATTTCCCACAATGAAATCAGAATTAGGAAAAGCAAAACCAAATATCTAAAAAGAAGAACATTATCCTCACTGAGCGCTAGAGATTACGTTAATGCTTTAATTTATTTACAAGCAAATAGCAGCAAAAAACGATACAAAAGCATATAATAAAATTTGAAGAAAAAAAAAGGTAAGGAATTGAAATTGGAATACGAGATTACCTGGAAACCAGTTTAAGTAAGGAAATTTCCCCAAAATTACTTGGTTGTGATCTGAGAGACGGACCCTAATTGCAAAAAGGAAAAGATTCACGATTTGAGTAAACCCTAAACTCTAAAACAAATTAAAATTGGAGTTGGAATAGGAAATACGAGATTACCTTGGACAATGATTGCTTAAAAAAGAATGCCAATGATATGTATTAGGGTCATCATCATCATCTAGAATGGTTTTTGGCTGAAACGAATTTAGAACTAGATGACTGCTGCAGCAGTGGGAGCCGACAATATTTACTATAATAATTTAACTTAACGGTAGCCATTAGATTGTTAAGGGACAAATTTGTGTCGAACAAATACTAAGAGATTTTTTTTTTTGTTGGTAATCATGAATACAAAGAGTCGATGCCAAATAATTTACATACGATGGACTTGAAAATATATCCATTTTGTGTGGACCAAAACATTTTATTCACACTCTTAATAACAGAAAAAACAATATTCATAATACATTCGTACTCCCTCCATTTCTAAAAAATATATACTTTCACTTTTTCAATTTGACCAATATTTAGGCTAATATGAAAAAATGAAAGTATCTTTTTTCATAATACTTTCACCTTGGACAATGATTGCTTAAAAAAGAATGCCAATGATATGTATTAGGGTCATCATCATCATCTAGAATGGTTTTTGGCTGAAACGAATTTAGAACTAGATGACTCCTGCAGCAGTGAGAACCGACAATATTTACTATAGTAATTTAACTTAACGGTAGTCATTAGATTGTTAAGGGACAAATTTTGTGTCGAACAAATACTAAGAGATTTTTCTTTTTTTTTTTGTTGGTAATCATGAATACAAAAAATCGATGCCAAATAATTTACATACGATGGACTTGAAAATATATCCATTTTTTGCGGACCAAAACACTTTATTCACACTCTAAATAACAGAAAAAACAATATTCATAATACATTCGTACTCCATCCATTTCTAAAAAATATATACTTTCACTTTTTCAATTTGACCAATATTTAGGCTAATATGAAAAAATGAAAGTATCTTATTACAAAAACAGAAGGAGTATTCTATTATAATCTTTCTATCTAAGAAAATACTCATAATCTATTTGATAAAAAAATAAAAAAAAATCATTGCATACTTCAGCTCAAAAAATACACAAATAAAATCACTCCAGCTTAAATGTTTGGGTGCTGGGTGAGGGTGGGCACTAAGTTAATGGTGTCCCGACGATTTAGTCCCGAAAAATCCCGCAACGCATGTGCAGCTAAACTATCATTCCATGTGTCTATGTTATATGCCGCATGCATACAAACAGGTGTTTGGAATTTCGAAAGATGTATGGGTATTTTGGTCATTTAAATAACTCACTAGGCTAATGACTAACCTAGCTTTTCTCGTCTTGTTGAGAAAACACCAACTCATTCTTCAACTCATTCCCTGTTTTCCCTGTACTTCATCTGAAATGAAGTACTCTTGCTACTTCTTCTTTTTATTTAATCCGTAAATTTAAAGCTTAATTTTTTTTTCTTGTCTCCTTGGTTGGTGGTGATTAAAGTGATTAAGGGAGGAAGTCTTTTTGATAAAAAAGGAGGAAGTTCAGAGTGTTTGTTAATCAAGCTTTGATTTTTGATTTGAAGATATGGGTTTGTGATTTTGATTCTTGGGTTGATGAGGAATGAGAGAAGAAGATTTGATGGATTAAAAATGAAGAGAGAACAATGGGTGAAAAAACGGTCGGATAACCAGACCCATACCCATACCCATACCCGTCATCTTCTTAACCGCGAAATGATCGAATCCCACTCTGTTTTTGCAGGCAAACAATTTCAGTTTCATCTGCCAATTTTATCGAAATTGACTCAGAAAAGACTAAATTATTGAAATGGAGACTCGTGTTGTTCTTTTTGAATGAAATTTGAAACCAATTTTGCTGTTATTCAGTCTTATAGGTAGATTTGTCAAAATTGGAAGTTGATTTTTTTTTGTTTTTACTAACAAAAACGAACTGAAATCGATTGATTACGATCAATCTAATGAGTAGTTTGAAGAAGTATGAACAGATAATTTGTTTCTTTGATTATGTTGGAAGGAAATTTAAAATCAATTTTTAAGATTATGTAGAATTGGATCTCAATTTGATGAGATTTTGAAAATGAAAATTCTCTGGACAAACATTGTGACGGACAGGAGGCTCATTTTTCATCCTATAGATAGAAGGCAGGGGCGGAGCTAGAGTATTACAAGCTCTAGGAATTACTAGGTAGTCCAGGAAACCCAGTACCGGTTACTCTCTAATCCACCCGTAGAATAAAATTATCCGCCCCTAGTCCAAAATGTGCGGGTCACACAAGACAAGTTTTTCAAAAGTACCAAAAATACCCTTTCTGCAACTCCACGAACAAATCAAATTCAGTTTCTTTCTCTTTTTTTTTCATCTCAGATTGTTTCTCTTTGGTTTTCTCTGCTCCTGCGTTTTGGTTCATCACAATATCTGGTAGCGTCTTTCAATCAAGGTTTGAAAAACGGCGGAAAAAACGTCCGTTATAACGCTCACGCCCATATACCGTGACCGTGAGGCTCACCAACACGCTTACCTAAATAACACTGATAAATAGGAAAAAATGGCGTTATTTAGACCCGTTATAACCGTTTTCACACATGTGATTACCGTTTTTCTAAAATTAATATTTCAGTTTTTTTCTTCTAAATAACATTTTAACACACGTTTTTTACACCGTATTTTCCGTTTTCATACCGGTTAAACCCGTTTTTAAGGAAAAAAAATTTGAGTTGGAGAAATTCTTATACAATTTTTAATTTCAAACTTACAACTAAAATTTCATAAATAATCATTAAACACTTCAAATTTTGTAAACTTACAATAAGTAACCTAGTGACAGTAGTGCTTGAAATTTTAAACTTAGACAAACCAACTTGTACCGGCATTTTTTTCCGACTTATTCAAGTATTTTCTGTTTTCTCGACGATTCTCAGTTGATTCCTCCTCCTCTTCCTCCGCCTCATATTGGTTCGCGTAATGCATTTGGTTGTCGTAGTTAACAGTATCGTCATCTTCATAACCATAGTCTTCTTCCTCATTATCATTACGATTATCTACTTCATTATTGATATTAATATTGGAATTATACTCTTCATTAATTCCTTGGGTATCTTCTTCTGGACGATCTTCAGTGTAATGAGAATTGTATATGAGATTTTCATTTTCATGACCTTGTGTATTGTCTCCAAATGTTAGGTTACCAAAGTCATAAACAAAGTTACTCACTGGCAACCTTTGATATGAGATTTCAACTTCTGGATCATGCCATTCGTATGGTGGAGGGAGAGGCTCTGGATTATTAGCTGCTTCCTCTTCCAATTCATTTAACCAATGTTCTTCCTGAGGTAAAACTGGTGTTTCATCATCCCCTGCTATCCAATCAAGCATATTTTCATCTGTCAGCAGGCTATGAACATCGTGGACATCGATGTTATGTCGCTTTGCTTTACCTTGAACTCTTTGCTGCTCCAATCTTAAATTGTACTGAACATATACCAAATCGTTTATTCTTGACGAAACTAAACGGTTGCGTAGTTTGGTGTGAATTCTTTCAAACACACTCCAATTCCTCTCGGATCCAGACGATGTGTTTGTCTGGCTTAGTATCTTTACCGCGATCCTCTGGAGTGATGGAAACTGAGCACCGTATGACAACCACCAGCTTACAGGATCACCTTGCAGAGAAGCCAATCTTGCTGATGGTGATGCAAATTGGCCTTGCATCATTTGCATTCTTCCCGCCTAAAAATATCAAAAACTGTGAATAGAAATTCATATAATAACGAAATTAATTGTTAATAAAAATTCACACCTCTAGCATGCATGTCGCTTGTTCTTGAGGGCTACTAATCATTTTTGATATAACTTCACTGAGACAAATTTGGGGCTGAGAAATTTCATTGTTGATGAGATTGGATGCTGGGTTGTAGATATAATATGGATTTAGAAAATGCGCTGCAGCATGAAGAGGAGAACTCAACTGATCTTTCCATCGTCGGTTAATTACACCTACAATAGAATTATTTCGAGTTTTACCCAAACCCCTTTCTACAGTTTCCACACATGTAGCAAGTGCATGAAACAAATAACCCATGGTAGGTTTATCTGAATCCAAGAAACGGATCATTTTCAATAAAGGACCAACCATCATGCATGCATTTTGGCATGTGTGCCAAAACATCTCATTCAAAATAATGTTTTTCACATCTTTAGCCGTACGAGTTTTTCCTTCTGGCGAGTTCACAAATTCTTGGTCTACAAAAAGACTCTCGATTGCATTACGTTGATCAATGATACTTTTGATTGCGATAAAATTTATCGCAAACCTTGTTAAGCCAGGGCGCAATAGATTGCGTCCCCCAGAATGTTGTCTGAATCTAGCAAGAACCCAACCATGATTATAAATAAATTTACTGATTTTTCTAGCTTCTGAAATCACACCTTTAACAAAGGGGAACTTTTCAGTATCTTCCAACATTAAATCCAACACATGAGCTGCACAAGGTACCCAAAAAAATGTACCATACTCTATGGACAATCTCATACCTATTAAAACAAAATGAGAAATGAATTAATAATATATGTAAATAAAAAACTGTAATTAAATTAAGTTGTAATAGTTACCTGCGGCTTTGAATTGGGATCCTTAATCAGTTACTATTTGAACAATATTTGTCGGACCAATATCTTCTATAACCGGTCCGAACAAACTCATCAAATACTCATCAAATATTTGTCAGTTACTATTTGAACAATATTTGTCCAACAGAAGAATCAACTTTTTCCCGGCATGTTTTACTTCTCCCAAAATTCGCCATGCTAGGTTGAGAATCCCTATTAGTATTATATTGTCCTCCCATATCTACAGACATCCTAGGTGCTTGGTGTGGTGTACGCATTGAAGAACTAGGTATGTCCATAGAGGCCTGTGGACGCTGTGATGTACCTTCTCCGGCATTAGTATCCATAAATTTGTATGTTAAAAACCCATAAACAAATAAATAAATAATCAAATAAATAAATTAAACCAAAAAAAATGAAAAAACGTAGTAACAACGTTATTTAGACCCATTGTAACCGTTTTCACAGCTGTAATTACCGTTACATAGGAAATTCAGATCACAAATTATTTATTTTTCTTATTTAACCGTTATCACACCCGTTATTTTAAAAAAACGTCAAAAAAACGCGTTTTATTCCTATATAACGCGTTTTTGACCCAAAACGTGCTCACACCCGTCAAAACACGTTATAACGGTCACGCCTAGTACCTGTGACCTGGGCCGTGACCCGTTTTTCGAACCTTGCTTTCAATTAGGCTCATCACAGCTATTATCTCGTAAATCATCTGTGCTTCGAAATCAGATTCGAACAAGGTATTTATCTCGTAAATCATCTTCCTCTGTTGTTGTTCTTGGAATGTTGATGAATAATTAGGTTTATTCTGATCCGATTTCTATCAGAATAGTTGTCTATGATGTACATTGTTATCTTTCTTTTATGATTTCAGTTTTGTGATGATTTATATTGTTCAATTCAGTTTCCGTTCGATTTACGTTGTGATTTTTGTGTGTTTCAATTAGGTATCTTAAAATCGAATTAGGTTAATCTCAGATTCGAACAATGTATGTTACTATAATCACCTTTTCTCTGCTGCTGTTCTGTTTTAGTTTCTTTGTAATCTGATATAGGTTTGTTTTACTGTATTTTTTGATATAGGTTTGTTTTGTTAGATATATCGTGTAGTAATTTTGTATTCTCTTTTTGATATAGCTGCAGTTCTTCTATTTATAGAAGATTAAACTCAAAACATATTGATATGTTGTAAAATATATTCTACATGTTACATACAAATACATATCAATATGTATAACGTATAGGAATTCAGAGACTTAGTTATTCTACATGTTACATACCAATACGTACTACATATAGCCTGCGCTCTTAGTATGTATCGTGCAATACAGTAGATGCCAATACATATCAATATGTATAACTTATATCCATTCAGAGACTTAGTTAATTTTTGGATCATTTACAGGGTTAACATGTCTGACGTTGGTCCCAAACCAGACTTCTCCATCTATTCTCATGTATACCATAAGCAATATCATTCTGCATATGAGGTTACATCGTTTTCAACTTTAGAGGATTTGAAATTTTGCATCTGTAATATGTGGAGCTGGTTGACTCCATCGACTATTCTGGTTAACTATTTCCAGAATCAAGCGATAGTTCCTATTCTTGCCGATGTAACACTCCAGGGCATCTCTGCATTACATTCTTCAAAGCAATCAGCTTTCTTTGATTTGCACGTGGATGTAATTTCAAATGGCGCGTCTAGGCGTATGGAAGTTGACAGTAATGCAGACTTAGTTGTCAGTGCAAAGAATAGTTATTTGAAAGAAGGTAAAGAAGCCAAGAGTGTTTTTTTCAGATGGTTGGGATAAGATTTTTGATGATACAGATCAATTATTCTATGGTGGTGTTGATGCCGTACGTATAGCATGCCAAAAATACTGCATGAGAACTGGATATGAGGTAATTAAGAAGAAGAATGACCTTGAGAGATTCACCGCCGTATGTAGTGTGAAAGGTTGTTCATGGAAGCTTCACGCAACTGCCATTGGTAGTTCTATTGATGTTTTTAAGATAAAGGAATATGTGGGAAGGCACACCTGTGGCGGTGGTTATATGTTGAAGAATCCAAGAGTTACAAAAAAACTCATGAACAGTCTAATTCATGAGATGGTCAGGCACAACCCTCGCATAACACCAGCAGAGATCATAGATTATCTTAAAGTTGTGGTGGCATTGAAATCCAGTATCACCACGCATATCATGCAATTGAGTTGTCGCATAAACAGATTTTTGGTAATGATGTGAAGTCGTACACTGATCTTGCTTGGTGGGTGAATGCTGTTAGGGAAACAAACCCTGGGTCATTTATTGATTTCGATTTCAATGATGCTACAAAAAGATTCAATAGACTTTTTGTTTGCTTTGGAGCTTGTATAGAGGGATATAAACTATGTCGTCCCATGATTTTCTGTGACTGTACATTTCTCACTGGAACTTTTAAAGGAGGTCTCATGGCAGCAACATGTCTTAATGGCAATCAAGGTAACTGGTTCTTTTTTTTTTGATATGTAGTGTCTGGTAGTTAGATCACTCATATTGACCTTACTTCACTATCTGACAATGAGTATTGACCATACTACATACTACATATTGACCTTACTGAGTATGAGATAAACCATACTGCATGTGAAAATGTAGTGTCAATCAGTTGCTTAACATGTTATTATGTAGTGTCAGGTTTTCACATATCAACAAAGAGGTAAACCAACTGCATGTCAATATGTAGTGTCAATATTAGTTGCTTAACATAACTAGTAATTCCTTTTTGCAGGATTTTATCCGCTTGCGTTTGCTTTAGTACCTGGTGAAGACAATATCAGCTGGGAATGGTTTTTCAAGAAACTGAAGGAGGCTTTGAATGATGATCGCCCAATCACTTTTATGACTGACCGAGGTGAAGGGTTGGTTAAATATATTCCCAAAGAGTTCCCTGATTCTCATCAAAGATATTGTTACTTCCATTTGGACAAAAACTTACCTATCGCAAAGTCTGACGAAAAGTATAAGGAAGTGACTGATGCTTTCCGAAAGGCGACATATGCTCTTTCTCCTGCAACATACGAGGAAGGTCTTCAAGAAATGGTTAATTTGGGAAGGCCTTGGGTTGCTGACTACTGCCGCAACATTCCAAAAGAAAAGTGGTCCAATGCTTTCTTCAAGGGTTAGTTATGGTTACACTTCATCTAGCGTTGCTGAATCGTTCAATAGCTGGATTAACAAAGAGAAGAAATTACCTGCGTGTGCGTTCGTTGACTCGATCAGGTTTGTATCAGTTTCCTTAGTCACAGTACAAGCTTATATTAGTTTTCTTTTTGTAACAGTATTAGCATATATGTTCTGTTAATCTACGTATATTTTTAGTATAACAGACTTTGCTATCCCCTTGTCGTGTAGGATACGTATGATGGAAATGATGTCAGAACGTCGTGAAGAGAGTCTCTTGATGGACCCAGAACTGCTAACCCCTACGTATCAAGCCTTGCTTGAACTACACATCCAAATTGGCCGTCCCTGGAAAGTTAGCCAGTCAGATGCTAATCGTTATGAAGTGCATTCTCCAAGGTTAGCGTTTACCCCTAATCTCTATCATCTGAATGTTATTTACTTTCTCTTTCTTTTTTTTAAGTACCATGTTTCTGTGAGAACATATAAATATGTACTGTGTATATTAGGTGTACTGAAAAATAACACATGAATATGTACTGTGCAGATCTCATATGGTAGATCTAGAGAGAAAAACTTGTACTTGCCAACGATGGCGCGTTTATGGTTTTCCATGCTCGCACGCTACTGCAGCTATTACTAGATCTGGAGGAAGGATTCTTGATTACGTTGAAGATTATTTCAAAGTTACCACTTTTCGTAAGCTATATTCAATAGCTATTAGACCCGTTCCTAACCACGACAGGTATGTGTCTTTAATCAGTACATTTTGCATAACAATATGTAATGGTAGATACCACTTACACATGTAATAGCAATTGAAACTGTCAACATAAACCTACTTACATATGGATGTTACATACTGATATGTAATGTAGATACCACTACATTTTTTTTATTTGTTTTTCAGGAACAATATACCGTGTACATATTCATATGTAGTTGTGGTTCATTCCATTTATATGATACTGTTTTTTTCTCACAGGCCCGATGAGTATCACGTAGATGATATCGTTCTCCCAGCAGAAGTAATTAGGTCTCCACCAGGCAGGAAAAAGGGGAAACGTTTTAAGTCTGCATTTGAGACTAGTAGAAAATCTGTCAAGTGTTCAAACTGTAATTTGAAGACTCATCACAACAAGGCAACATGCAATCTTATCCGACAGTATGAACTTTCTGAAGAATGATTTTGTGTCAGGTATGTATTTCAGTCAGATACATATTAATGTCTTAATTAAGTAAGTTTGATACAATACAATGTACTTTTAAGCAAGTAGTGTTCTGATTTCTCTTTTTCTTTTATCACAGGCTTGAACGTGCAGCAGAATGTTATATCGATGATGTTGCCAGATTCCTTTTCCACAATTCTTTCCTCTAGCCCTTGTTCTATTCTACCGTTTTTCTTTTTGATTTTGTCAGTACCAACTGAATTTGGTTAATAAGTATTTCATTTACAGTACATACATTACAAGTGTACTGAAAATACTGTTTTTGTTGTTTCTTAGAACATCTTTTGGTTTTTGAAACATTATAAGTCTATCAAAATGTAGTTATTGTAGTTATTTTCGAATAATGAAATATGTTTTTAAGTCTATCAAAATGTCATTATCTATCACCAGTAGTGAAGTATTTACATACTGAAATTACATGTCAGTATTGTAGTGTTAGTATCTACCACTACATACTGATATGTAGTGGTTGTAGTGTAACCATACTAGATGTTTGTAACAAGAAAACAATTAAATATGTACTGGTTTGTGGTTTAACCATCTTCCACTAAGATTATTTAGAACATCTTTTGGTTTTCCAGCTGATTCACCATCTTCACGGGGGTCGAGGGGGCAGCGCCCCCTCGTATCAACAACACAAAATCATGTTTAAGTAACACAATTGAAATATCACTACATTAAAGTTAAACCCAAATTCAAATTAAAAATCACTACATATTAGATATATGTTTTTGAACATTCTTGAACTCATGAAATGAAATGAAACCAAGAATAAAAAGAAAAGAAAATAGGTAAATAGTGATATGTACTGTCAGATTACTTTTAGCAAGTAAGACTATTTTTTGTCATCTGCCAACTGATTTCCGGTGGAGATGCTTTCAGCAATTTGCATGCTAACGGGACCCTTTTGTTACGAATCTTCGCTTGCACTTCTTCATCATCTCCCAAAGGCACTCCCACATATTTTCTTTTTGACATCATCTTCATAAAATGCATCACAAACAGTAGACAGTCTGGCGATCCCCCTTGTTGAGGTGCTTCACATTCATTCACTATTACATTCTTCATTGTTACTTTGTCTTCTCCATCAAGTACACGTTGATAGGTACGTACATGTAATCTGCCATTTTGCAGGCGTGTGGATAACAAATACCTCCCCATTCAGCCTTAGAAGAATTGTAGTGGTTGAACACCATTTTTTCGCAGTCATACTCAAGTAGCGTCCAATGAAGATTGTGGTGGCACATTGGTACAAGAATCTTCTTGATACTTTCATCCATCGCCAATATTGGTTTGTAAACAGAATCATGTGCTGCTCCTTTGAGGTTATCCGGGAACTCGACATTGTACTGAAAACATGGATGTACTTGAAATAGTTTATATCTAATTTTGTTTTATGCAATATTGATATGTAGTGTACCTACCCCTACATACTTTTTTAATTTTTGAATATGTGCTGTAAATATGCAGTGTAAGATAACAACTTACCCAAGCGGACGGATCCAGATGCAACACAGGCAAGTATTTCCTGTATACTTCGTGCATCGGTTGCTCATTCTGAAATTTGGTGTTAAGCTTGTATTGTGCGTAGTTGAGAAGATCTTGTTCTAATAAATCGTTCTGCACCAAGTCATCAACTGTAGTTCCACTTACACAAAGACCACCTTCTCCCACTCTCCAAGCAATTGAGCTAGAAAATAAACGACGTAAAGGTTAGTATTCTTTGTGTAACAGTACATACTGATATGTCTTTCTCAGTATTTTTTATACAAATATGTATGTATATCAAAAGTACATACACAAACTAATAGTACATATCAATATAAAAGTGTCAATTGAGAACTCACCTAAGATTTTTTGCATTATTGATGTATGTGGAAAGAGTACTCTTTTGTTCATCGTTCATGTCATTATAGAATGGTGATTTAGTCAGTTTCCGGAAATACTTGCGCAATTTAAGCTTTCTCTTTTTGTTTAGTGGTAGTGCTTCTGCAGCTGCAGCTTTCGGTCCTTTATATGATGGTGAGAACTTACTTCCACTCTCATATATATCATCTACCTTCTTTGCAGGATGGGAACGAGTAACAGGTCTGGTGGGTGTTGTTACCTGCTGCTTTTCGGGCTTTGTAGCACGCTTTTTGTTCACTTTTACCATTTTTTGTTTCTGGCTTGTGCTAAACTGTTCCTGCATTTTTAATCAACATAAAAAAATATGTAAATATCTATATTGCATAAAACATAGTTACATCACCTAATCATTTTTGAAAGCATGTAGTGGTATATGATTGTATGGTATAGTGATTTCTAGTGCTACCATACTGATATACATATCAGTATGTAGTGATTTGTAGTGTAATATTAACTACACAAAATGAGATTTTTAGTACATATCATTCACCTGTGATGGAACCTCCAAAACATCTTGCGAGGGGACATCCAGAACATCTTGTGATGAAACATCCAGAACATCTTGTGATGAAACATCCAAAGGATCTTGTGATGCAACCTCCAAATGACTTTTTGAACTGGTTGTAGGTATGTATTCTTGTTGCTTACCTGTAACTTCACCTGCATCTTTCGGTTCAATGGGTTCTTGTTGCTCAGTTGTTTCTTGTGGAATTTGTAAAGGCCGCAAATCTCTTCCAAACAGATTATCAAATTGTTCTCGTAAGTTAATACCAAAAAGACCATCGTTGTTATCTGGAAGGAGGTCTGCAAACTCTTCGACATAAACACCAATGCCAGAGTTTGCCATTTCTATAAAGTCTGGCATAGACAGCTTTTCAATGTGTTCCAAACTCGACATCATAGTAAACAAAGGTACATCCAGCAAATGAAACTCTTCCGCCGCCAATCCGGCGTTATACTCTGGAAATTTCTGCGAATTAACTACAACTGAAGACTTCGTTTCTAGCATAGTTGTAAGCAACTCCTTTGCTGCTTCCTGCCTAACTTCAAGTTGATCAACCTGCAAAAATCAATTGAAACTGTCAACAAAAACCTACTTAGCTTGAGTTTTTGCTATGTCTACCACCACAAGAATGTACTGTTACATATAAATATGTTCCACTACAAGAATGTACTGTTACATATCAATATGTAATGGTAGATACCACTACATATTGATAAGTAACAGATAGATATTGATATGTAACAGATAGATAGTGGTATACAAGAATGTACTGTTACATATCAATATGTAATGGTAGATACCACTACATATTGATATGTCACAGATAGATATTAATATGCTACTTACCTGTGTGTTTTCTTTTCCTTTTTTCTCTTGTATCTCTTTGACTTTTTCCTCCAAATTATATTTAGCCCAATTTTTAACCTCAGAACGCGGAACTTCAACATCATGGAACTTCAATACTGAAGTTGTTGACAATTCAACCTCAGAGGTGGCATTAACATGAGTTTGATCTTTCGGTGTTGACAAACCAACTTCAGGAATGTTGACATTAGCATCTGTTTGATCTTCCAGAGAACCTTGCATTTCGTTCTCAACTATTTGGTCCACATTCAACTCTTCATTGGGGTTTCTTGGAGTAGGTGTACATCCCAAGCTAACATAATCTTCCTGGCTGGCTTCTCTCTGCAAAGGGAAAGCTTTCCGGTAAATATCATGCAACATGAACTCAAGCTTTGAAGCGTCAACCGGTTCGCCCTCTTGCTGCATTGTGTTGAATTCACTCCATTTGGAAGATATTGTATTCCTCAAATCATCGTATTTAATCTTCCAATCTTCTCCCCCCAATACTGAGTCCTCTTCTTCTTTCTCTTCTTCCTTCTCTTCTTCCTCTTCTTCTTTCTCTTCTTCCGATTCGGAATTCTCATCTAAAAAAAAAGCATCATCATTTGCTTCCTGTTGAATCCTTCTTGAAATACGATTAAGGATTTGTCTTTCTTCGTGTGTTATCTCATCTTTGAAATCAACATGGAACTGGTACAAATCAAATAAATGTAAAGAAGCAACTACATATTAGATATTACCAACAAAAAAAACATGTCGTAGTTCTTTCTCTATTAGATACACAGGGAGAACTACATATTGATATGCTAATAACTACATATCAATATGTATCACCACAAATTGATATGCTAATAACTAATACATATTAATATGCTAATATGTAGTAGCATATTGATATGCTAATAACTACTACATATTGATATGCTAATTATTACATATCAATATGTCGAACTACGTGTACTTATCAATATATATTTTTATTATGACAAAATATGTATGGCAAGTTTACCTGATACTCAGAAAGATCAATATCCTTTAGGAACTCAGCACATATCTTTGTATGATTCCACCTAGCCACTCTTGGCACATACATTCCTGCAGGTTCTGTCACTATATCCTCGGGCGCCACCAAATGGGTATGCTCCGCAATGCAAAATATTGATATGCAGTATTAGATATACTATCCATATGTAGAAAACACATAAAACAAAAACATTTTGAAGTAGAATAAACAAATAAATAGATTCTTACCAACAAATAAATAGCACAACCATTTGTGCGTTCTACGGATTCCACGTTTTCATTCAGCTCTTTCTCTAAATGAGAATGGATGAGGTCAGGCCATGAAATATTCTTAGCCTTCTCAAGATCAAGAACGAAACCAATATATTTTTCAGTCAAAGCGTTTGCATCACTTGTAGCGAAAAATAATGAAGTGCACATATACAAGCAGATAAGCCTAACAAGATCTTCGGCATCTTCCTCGTCTTCCTCGTCTTCTTCAGAATCTTCATTTGATTGATCACCCACGCTTTGCAGAGACTCTTCATCAGACTTCTTCTTTTTCAGATTAATTGGTGTTCGTTTAAGGATATTCAAGATTGCCTTCACAATCATTGGCCTAGTCACTTTATCACCAGCTTTCATATCAGTAGGAAAAGTCCTTTTGAAAAATTCCGTTTCACGCCATCCACTTTTTTTATTGACCTGTGTAATCCTATAATCAAGATATTCCCTATTTGGAAGTCTCGGCATCCCATAAATAAGTGCCATTTCTTCTGGTGTGGATACTAGCTTATTCGGTTGGCCATGCCTTTTAAAGACAAATCTAAGATTGTTTGGATCTTGACCCCTAACGTAACAGCGTAACATTTTCGTCATTGCATCTTCAATCTTCAACCAATGTTCCAACTCAAATCTTGTGTACCAGAACATTAGGAACAGGTTACCGAATGATGCTTCAGAAATCATCTTCAGCTGCAACTCACTCAACTCAAGGTTTTCAGTGGCTTCGCAATAGCCTTCTTAGTGGTCCTAATAGTCTTCGCAAGCCCCCACAAGCCCCTGAAACCGCCACGGTATAAACTTCGTGGTTTTCCAGCTCCTTTCTTACGCTTATTAGCACCTACACAATAACAAGAACCAAAAACTAATACACATATCAATATGGTATATCAAATATGTAGTTACATCATCAATATGTAGTTGTAATATCTACCAAGTCTTCAGAAAACACTTAATACCAAAAACAAGCACAACAATGCATCATTACATACTCATAAACATATGTTATTAAGGATACATATTATTCATACACTTTGTTCTTATATGTAGTTGTACTACATACCTTCTACATTTGCTTTCCCCCCTTTTGTTTTTGGTGAATGAGTAGCAGCTCTCAAGGCAACTGCTTTCTTCCCCTACACCATATCAAATATGTAGTTAATGTATCTACCATGAACATGAAACAACTACATATCAAATACCACAACATACTGGTAATTTTATAACTACATACTGATAACTACATATGAACCACAATTTACGGGGGTCGAGGGGGCAGCGCCCCCTCGTTATTAAGAATTATCTTCAGTTTTAACATTACAAACCTTCTTTCAGGAGCGCTTTTGCTTTCCCCCTTTTTTCTTTTCCCTTTCCTTTTGGAGAAGGAGTAGCAGCTCTCAGGACAAGTGCTTTGTCCCCCTTTGATGTTGGTGAAGGAGTAGCAGCCGTTGTCGCTGTTTTTCCTTTTGCTTTAATAGTTGCCGCTGCTGTTTTTCTTTTGCTTTTTGCTTCAGGAGCAGCAGCTGCTTTCTTTCCTTTGGTTTTTGCTGTTTTTGTAAACCAAAAGTTTTGTACACATTACATATTACAGGAAGATAATAATATGTAGCACACATATCAATTTTGAGATGTTATCATTACATATCAATAACTACAAATTGAAGACAACATATTAATATGTAGTACAGATATAAAACATATGAATCACACACTGCATGTCAATATGTTGTGTCAAATTACATACACAACAGATGAAAAACATGTAAAACATATGACTCACAGAGATGTTGTGTTTCTATTGAACAAAAAACATATGAATCACACATTGCATGTCAATATGTTGTCTCAAGTTACATATACAACATATGAAAACATGTATGCCAGACACTACATACAAATATTTAGTGATTCCATTGAAAACATGTAAAACAAACACTACATACAGAGATGTAGTGATTCTATTGAGCATATGTAGTATATTAGTTGAACATCACTACATATCTACAGTTTTTCATCAGCATTACATATTGATATGTATTGCATGTCAATATGAAATTCAACAACAGTTTTCTAAGTATTGCATGTCAATATGAAGTACAAAATTAGGCTTTACTTTCTTCTGATTTTTGCTTACCTTCTACCTGAGGAACATTTGTTCGTGACGGAGTACCAACTTTACTCATACTCCTTGTTGTCGGAGATTTAGCCGCAGGGGAGGATTGTGTTGGTGAATCATCAACATTTTTTCTTCTTCTTTTCACCTGGGTTTCTTCTACAATTTCTTCTGTAATTGTCCGCTTGATAGTTCTAACCATTTTTTCTCTTTAATTGAATGAATAAAAATTAGGTCAGGAACTGATGATTTATGTAATTGATTAGGTCAGGAACTGATGATTTATGTAATTGATTAGGTCAGGAACTGATGATTTTTCTGTAATTAATGATTTCCGAAATCGTTTTTCAGATGAAGGAGTTGCAGTCGGTTTTTTCTTCAAGGAAGAAGAAGAAGAAGAAGTGGGAGGAGACAGTTTTAACCCACGCATGAATGTTGAGGGCAGGCTAGTAATTTTCTAGGATTTTAAACCTTTTTGGACTAGCGGATAATTGTTCTATCCCGCTGGACTAGACACTAATCCCGGGTCGGATCTTTGGACTAAACAGGAAATTTCTCGAAGCTTGCACCCCTACGCAGCTAGCTCCAAAGCCCTTTTAAAGCCCAATTAAACATACAGTTGCTATATACAAGCTTAATTTTTACTATTTTGCACCCCCTAAAAAACTTTTGTGCCCCAAGGAAGATTTTTGCACCCCTACTTACGAATTCTAGCTCCGCCTCTGATAGAAGGCCTCCCTTTGGTCGGCCGATCATCTTCTTCTTAGAACTGCTTGGTGCTGAAACCGATCCGCTTCCTCTCGTACTCAGATGAATGTTTTTGATTAACCCGGTAGAGCTCGAAAGAGAGACAAGAAGAGCGGTAGAAAATGAGAGAAAGAAGAGAAGAGAAAAATAGAATAACGAGAGAAAGAAGAGAAGAGAAAAGTAGAATACTAGAAGAAGAAGAAAAAGACCCGAATATAATTTTATAAATTCTGGGTTTGAGAAAAGAAAAATAGAATACTAGAAGAAGAAGAAAAAGATCGAACATAATTTTATAAATTCTGGGTTTGTGAGAAATTTTCTTACAGAAAATGGGTGCGTGCCTGAGTTTTTCTGGGCGTGGGTTTCACAGTGGAAAAAATCTGAAATCCGAAAAACGGGTTTGTATGTAGTTTTCACCTTTTTTTTTTCCTTATTTTGCACGGCTAACAAAAGTTTTCCCAGACCTATTGAAATCTTGGCTCCGCCCTTGGAAGACCAGAGTATAGAAGTTTTTCTGACTTTTGCCCAACGAGCGAGAGAGTGGGCAACTTCGTTACAATTTCTAAGCATCAAAGAAAAATTCCATGCCATAAAAAGAAGGCTTAAAATCTGAAGTCGAGTTGAAGTTGCAGCTGGAAAGTAGACTGACGAGTGATGTGGATGGAGGTCAGGAACGCCGCATTCGGGATGCCACATGGACGACTGAATCCAAGGAATATCGAAAGCCTGGAATTAAGCAAGTGTATATAAATAAAAGTGTTTCTCTTGTGATCACTTATCATTTTGTTTAGCAAAACAAATACAGTAAACAGCTTTCACATCTACGGATTATCTAACAATTTCGCTATGAAGCTCAACTGTAAGACATTCAATTATTTTAACAGGATGGTAGTCTACAGAACGGTTTTGTAAGGTTCACCAACAAAAGCCAAAAAAACATATTCAGATGATAAAAGAAAATCTACAAAATGCATCGCCACATCAATCACTACTACTATGACGATTCAACGGTCATATTACATGTGACAGAAAATTCTCTTTTCGCTCCTCCTATCCAGAATTCTGCCTCCTTGACTCGACAATAAGCATGACAAATTTGGAGTACAATGTGTGTGCGTACCTCTCCATCAAGCAGTATCAGTTTCAGATAATGGTGCTGCAATGCCAAATAAAATCAACTTTGAGAAAATCTATTTCTATGTAATAACCAACAAAAAGAAAAAAAGAATGGCCAAAAGAAAAAACGAAAAAAACTAACAATAACACTCATTAGTGGCCAGAAAGAAAAACAAATGACACTCCAAGGATCAGTGCAGCCTGTACAAACCTAACAATCGCAGACAAAAAAAACTCATTGCTGATCTATATCCATATATTAAACATGAAAACTATCCGTGCACTTGGATCCAATGGCTAGAAAAATCGACAAATGTGCCTAAGGTCAGTAGATCGTTAAACTCTAGAGGTATCATTATGGGGTCTAATGGTAACACATTCTGCGAGCTAGTGTCAGCAATTTCTGTTACTTTTCCTAATTGATGAAAACTTTTCTGTTGTTTCCCATCCTAAGATTGATTGAACTCTATCTAAAATTTAGGTAATCTGTGAAGTGTTTTCTCATGCTAACATATCATGAAGAAATCTAAAGCCCAAGCTCTATTGCTTGTAGTGGATAACTGACAAAATGCGTCGGGCACAGATAGAGCAGTTCAAACAAAGAACGAGCTTGACACTAGGCACACTCTCAGATTAAGAGTAGCATTGGGGGCTCACTCTAACACTGAGTCCCCTTGATATGATTACAACAAAAAGAAAAACCATCATTGCCATCATCATTAAAACTCATATCGCTAATAAATATGGACAGAATTAAGGCGCATTGAAGCAACAATTAGTTGCTCCTACCCCAAATAGGTAATGCGCACAGAGTTTACTCAGTCTCTGATTTTCTCTACAAGAGGTGAAAGCCACTTTAGAGTCGCTACAAAGCACCAGCTCATTGTTATTCGGCCTACTAGAAAACCTAACGCCTGCTTCTGTCCCCTGCAACTCAAGAACCACGACCGAGATCAGATGGGTCTTGAGTCAACAAAAATAACACCTAACGGATCCTCTGTCTGTCTATACTATGTATTAACCATTAACCAACAAACAAAAAATGCCCAGATGAAAAAAGGAAAAAAAAAACAATGACACTCAATGAGCAGGTCACAGAAGAAAAAACATGCGCTCGAACCTTACAATTGTAGAAAAGAACTTCATTGATGATCTATATATCTTATCAAATCCAGAACAGTAAACTTTCAAACAATAATGGAAATTTTATTTACCAGTATCATGTTATATATGTGGGTGAAATCATCCTAACCAAAAAATGATGCCTAAACCATCACTATAGCAGCATAATCTCTGTCATACAAATGTTAGCAGAGCTAGAGGTTTCTTACTTGAATTGTGGAAAAAAGAATCTATCACTGAACAGCTGAAATCTCAATGGTTATAATCAAAAGCATGTACAACCAATGACGCATTGAGATTAGGTTTGTTGTACATCCACTCTTGTTAAATTGTATACAGTATTCATGGTGGAAGCTTCTTTCTCTTTCCAAACAGCATCACCCCCTTCGCATACATCGACAAGGTTCTTCTCACTAGTGTTCACTATTCTTATGAAATTAACAGACTGAAGAGGCAAAGACAAAATTTTCTCTTGTTTCCTATCAAAAGCACTGTTTTTTCCATGAAATGTCTAGGTTTAGAAAAATAGAAATGCTATAACCCTCATTAGTGGGTCACGTTAGACAGAAGCTAATGTGCACCTTGGCATGTTCTTCTAAGTCATACAATCTGGCACTAAACATGTTTATAAGCTTCACCATTAGGTGGTCAATATATGTAGAAGGAGGGCCTCACATTTAGAGCAATGTAATTATTAAACGACACGCAAGATTGAAATGGAAAAAAGGCTCAGAGTGATGGCAAAACCTCCATTGAACAAGTTTTAAGTTATTTCACTATGCCTCAATCCACTATACAACTTCACAATCAAATCCAGAGACAGTACTGTTGGAACAAAGGACACTCAAAAGGTAAATACTATACAGCTCGGAATTCTCTTTACGTTCCATCCTTTTAACATTGCCATGTTATCCAAGATAGCCTGGACATTGCTGACAGAACCCAATGATATGGGTAATGGTTATGAGAGCAATATGGTTCTATAACAAAGACCATATAACTAGAAGCAAAGTTAAAATATTTTTACCCGGTAATTTTACGGTTTTGTTTCGTTTTCACCTACAATTATGAATGGTGAACCAGACATGATAAGGGTATCACAGCATTGTCTAATAGGGCATACTCGAGAATTCATAAACAACTAGGCATGTTTCTAATCCAGATTATAACCAAATGCAAAATCTGTTATAGTATAATCCAGTCCATGATGAATGTCTGAAAATCTCTATGATTAGTGGCGGGATCATAATGTCCCGTCGAATCAGAAAATAAACATATCCGTCTCTAAAACAAAAGTCGGGATAATTGGTTTTACAAAGAAAAGGTAAAAAAGCAATCGCCAGTTCAACATAACTGTATGCGCTTCACCATTAGGTGGTCAGTACATGTAAAAAAAATTATATATAACTAAACATGTATTTAAGAACATTCTTAAAAGGCGGGCCATGCATTAGGACAAAACCAGATTCAGATAGGCAAAAGGGTAGGAGAGATACGCACTCAAGAGATGACAATGCCAACCATTCAACAGTGTTGGAAACACACTGGCTATCCCACCTAAAGATACCAATACCGGCAGGATGATGAGTATGCTTCTAGTGACAGGGTGCGCCTTTCAATATCCTCTGTTACACCTAAGTTTTTAATTTTTTTTTTACTTTTAAACGCATCTTTACATGTTGATGATATCTAAGGTGCCCTATCAGGTGATCTTTTGTTTCCGGAGATTGAGTTATTTCAGTCAATTGTAAGTGGGATATTCCGGACAAGTAAAATATTACTCGAAATCAAATCATATGAAGAAAGCGCCAAATGAAAAGATATGTAAGATAAATAACCTAATAACTCATTTCTATTTGACTTACTTTTCATTATCAACTAAAGTGGTGTTATAGTTGCAAACACAAACATATAACAACTGAGATAATAAGAAAATGCATTGAAAATTTTACCTTAACCGTTGTCTCTCGAGATTCTTCACGATCCCCTCTCTAATTTGTTTCTCCATATACTTACCAGAGTTAAGGGAGACTATGCTCTCAACATAACTCTCTGGATTATCATCCATAATAATATCACGGACCATCATTGACCTAACTCTTTCAGTTGGTGGATCATATAAAAGTAACTCCGAGCAAAAAAAAAAAATCTACTAAAATCTCTACATTGTCAAAACACCATAGTCGCTTCCAATATGGATCTGAGAACCAGCGCCATGGAGGTCGTTCGATTGTGATTATGTCACATTTTCTGATCCAAGATTCCCTTACTCCATACTGCTGCATCACCCACCCACCACTTCTAACTAAACCCCGAACAAAAGCTACACAAATATAATGTTGTCTCCCCACACTCCCAAATTTGCATATATTTCCCCATGATAATATGAAGGCGGCATAACATTTTCAGGTAATGGAATATCAACCACTGTCTCATTGCAAATATCAAAACATACTATAACATGGGAGGAGGTTTCTTGGGTGGCGATTCTTCCCAACCAATCAAGACGTTCATTGAAACACACACCACGAGTTCCTTCACCCGTACGGGATTTGTAACCGACGGCGCACTGGATACTAGTCCATGAATCTGATCTCAGTGTATAAATATAAATTCTGAAGCAACCATAACCCGATACAATTACTAGTTTATAATCATCAATATTACTGTCATAACCAAATCCGTAGGCAACATCGTAACTCCTTTCAGGCCTCCTAATTTCCTTATATTCTCTTGTTAATGGGTTCAAAATACTGTAATAATGATAAGTGTAGACAACTTTTCGGGTTTTAACTAGTGAAAAATACTAGAACCCCCAACTATATGGGTTCAAACATATAGAAGCCCCACTAAATGGATCATCCACTGTCAACTACATACTTTAAGAAAATGATATTACTAGGCCCAAAAAATCAAATTTTCTTCAGATCTGACCCATAATTAATTATTACGAATTTTAATAATATCAAGGCTACCCTTTAATATTTATACAAGAGGAATAACAGAAGATACTTTCATTTTCTATTTCATTTTCTTTCTCCGTCTAAAACCAGAGTTGCTCTCATAGATTCATTTTCTAGGGTTTTATCTATTCGGTTGTACAAGATCTAATCTTCTGATTTGATTTCACATCAACAATTTGCAAGCAAATCGATCTGCGATTTAGAAAGAATCAATTATGTATAGAGATTTTTGTTCTACTCTATCTTCTGCTAAAAGAATTTAGTGGTTTTCGATCTATGTCATCTATGGATGCCGATGTACGACGAAGAGGAAAAAATGACATCAATCTCTACTTATGTATCTGTATCTACTGATGATGTTTGTAGATCATCATTTGTTTGTGAATAAGTCGAAATCGAGATGCAGAAACAATGGAATTCGTCATCAACTATTAGATCTGAAGATTCAACAACAAAAAGTGAGAAAGATAAGTTTCTCCCGTCATCAACTGTTTAATTCAATTAAAATTCTTAGTTATGTGATCCGAAAATAAAATTGACTCTAATTTGTTGTTTCGAAGCTACTTCAGGTAAGGTTTTCTATTTAATTCAATAGGTTTTCCTGATTTAGTAGTTCTACTTTCTTAGTTTGATAAGGTTCTGATTTTTGTTTCGTTGACTTTATTCAGATCGGAGAAGAACATTATTTTTATTGAATCAACAGGTTTTGAATCTAGGTATGTTTATGTTTGTTGTTTGTTTCTGCCGATTTGTTGATAATACTAGTTAAATTCTCCATTTAATAAAAACGCTGATCTCTCATAATTCTAATGGAGCTCGTTGTGGACTCTTGTTGGTGTTTTTATGTTGCTTATCTTGACTATATATGTTGAGTTTGGTTAACGAATCTATGGTGGTGTTGATGGTGGAGATGCAGAATCTGGAGGAGTATGAGGAGGATGTGGTGGTAGAGATGGTGGTATTGGAGCAGGTTTGAAGGAGGATTTTGAAGTCAGTGGTGGTGTTTTTCAGAATTGATGAATTGAAGGAGATGATGAGAAGATAAAGGATGAACTATTTTAAGTTTCTACTACTGGTGCTAGTGGTGACAGGTAATTAGCTGATTTCACAAGGTTCTCTTCTTTTTTAAATGTTTATGTTTTTTTTGTGATCAAGGTTAACTTGTTCTGATAAATTTACTACGGTAGCATCCCTGTCAATGATTGGTTTTTACTGTTGACTTATGCATCCTTGTAAAGGTAGTATATGGATTTTGTAATGTATATCAAAGGGGTCAATGCTTTCCGTTGAATGAATGTATATCAAAAGGTAATATATGGATATAGGTCTGCACATTACATCTGTTTAACTGCACATTAGACAAGCCATATGCATGACAGTTTGCACATTTAACTAGCATTGGCAGACTATATATGTGTAATTAGTAGTTACACATCTAATCAAATGTGTAACTTCTAGGTACACAAGCTAAATAAATGTGTATCTACTAGTTACACATGCAAATTAGATGTGTGACTTATAGTTACACATGTTAATTTGATGGTATATGCATATGTAACCTAATATGAAACTTCTATCTAACTGTAACATTTTTAATTTTACCTTCTTTTTGTAGAGTCTGTAACTCTGTAAGGGTGAACTATTAAGTTTTGTATACTTGCTCTAGTTTATTCAGTTATGAGATAGATTTGACTATTCTGTGTCCATTGGTTTTTGATTTTTGGATGTCCTATTTTGTTCATTTGTATGAGAAGTGTTCTAGCTGCTATGGTACTGATATCATTTGCTTGTCATGTAGTTACTAAGAAGGCTGACCCCAAGGTGCTGGCTAACAAAGCTTCCAAGGCTGTCAAAGCTTCCAAGGCTGTCAAAGCTGGAGCATCAACCATTAAGAAGAAGGCTAAGAATATCTGCACATCAGTCATATTTCACAGGCCAAAGACATTGCAGAAGGCAAGGAATCCCAAGTACCAATATATTAGTGCACTACCAAGGAACAAGCTGGACCATTACCAGATCCTGAAATACCCACTCACCACCGAGTCCGCAATGAAGAAGATTGAAGACAACAAGAAGAAGAAAACAAGGATGCTTTCAAGAAGATGTACAACATCCAGACAGATAAAGTGAACACCGTTATCAAGTAAGCCTTCTTGATTACTTACGACTAGCTACTTCTTTTTCTTGAAAGGTAGTATATGGATATAGGTCTGGAATGGTTTCACTTAACTCATACATCTGTTTAACTGCACATCACACAAGCCATATGCATGACAATTTGCACGTTTAACTAGCATTGGCAGACTATGGATGTGTAACTAGTAGTTACACATGCTAATTAAATATGTAACTTCTAGGTACACAAGCCAAATAAATGTGTATCTACTAGTTACACATGCAAATTAGATGTGTAACTTATAGTTACACATGCTAATTTGATGGGATATGCATATGTAACTTATAGTTACACATGCTAATTTGATGGGATATGTTATAGTGGTTATATTTATGAAATTGAGAAAAGAACATCAAGTCCTAGTAGTAGGGAGTAGTAGTGGATGCAGATTAGACTAATTAGATGCAGGTTATACTTATAGTTACACATAATAATTAGATGTGTAATTTCTAGTTACACATGATGATTGTATGTGTAACTTATGCTAATATGCATGTGTAACTATTGTTTACATGTGTAGCTACTGATTACACATGCATTTTGTTTTCCTGGGTTCATATCTATACCCTGCTGAATCAGTTGTGTGATCATTTTTTGCGATATTAATGTGCTAGCACAAGGTTCCCAGGTGTTTGTATTATTCTGCCAGTATAATTACTGTCTGAAGCTTTACTTTCTGTTGCTTAAAATGTCCTTCGTCATCGATAATATGAAAATGGCTTAGGTACATCTAGACTAGCACTGTAAAACGTCTTTCTGTTAATACAGTGCTAACAACGTCTTTCTGCTGAAGCAGTGATATCTTAATTAAGAGCTTCTCATTCACTTGCAAGGTTAACTGTATTATTTTATGACTGGTAATTGCTTGATAGTCACCTCTCGTTTTTGCTAGTGTTATTCATTTAGAGATGGATTTGCTGATTTTATGTTGACATATCTAAGTCAGATGCATGTGTAACTCCTAGTTACATAATTCAGATGCATGTGTATCTGCAAGTTACACATGTTAATTAGATGTGTAACTTTTACTTACACATACTGATTTTGGGTACACATATCAATATGTATGTGTAACTCCTAGTTACACTAGTCATATGCATGTGTAACTGCTAGCTACACTAGCCAGATGAATGTGTATCTCCTAGTTACACATGTTATATGCATGTGTAACTCTCAGTTACACAATTCAGATGCATGTGTAACCGCTAGCTACACTAGTCAGATGCTTGTGAAACTGAAATATACATTATTTTATGTACTGTTCATTTTAATCGTATAAATACTGATTGCTTGTTGTTATATTTCAGGTTTTAGATAACTTCATAAAAGCTAATTGCTTAAACGTGGTAATGGTCTCGCTGGAACTGGAGTTGACGCTGAATACACAAGTCAGATGCATGTGTAACTCTCAGTTACACTAGATAGACACATATGTAACTCTCAATTACACTAAACAGATGCGTGTGTAACTTCTAGTTACACATGCTAAGAAATTATTGTAAATGAATATTAAAGTAATAACTTTTTTTTTGTGTTTTTTTTTTGATGTCTATTTATTTGCATATATATACAAGTGTAACTTTGCATTACACATATCATAAGGATGTGTAACTTCTGGTTACACATGCCATATGCATGTATAACTTCTGTTTACACCTTCGCACTGTATTTTAATAATTTCGGGCCTAGATTTAATAATTTTGGGCCAAGATTTAAATTTTATTTAATTATGGGCTTGACAATATGCATAAGGGTATCAAGGTCTTTTAAAAACTCGGGGCCTAGATTTAAACTTTTTTTAATTAAGGGCCTCATATTATGGGTTATCCATGAGTTGGGCCTGAGCCTAATGATAAGTGTAGACAACTTTTCGGATTTTAACTATAATATTAATTTTTAAGCAAACTAAACCATTACAGGAACCCAAATATCAAGGGAATATGGTTTGTTAGATTCAAATGGGTAATTTATCTGAACATCTCCGTCAAATTAACATGAGGCTGTTGATGATGGTAATAATTTAATACCTACGGCGTACATCATCAAGCCATTCTTAAACAAGAGGTTAGGGTTTTTGTTTTTAGTTTGATTAAGATGATTCTTGATGAAACTAGGTTTTGAAAGAAGATTATTAAAAATCTTGCATACACACCTTGATGATAAGATCGAATTGCCTGGTAACCTCAGAAAGATGCCATCAAATATTTCTTCCGGAAGATTTGACCACCCAGAAGACATTGCTTCTGCAGCTCTGCTTTTTGAATGGAGTTTCGGTTCAAGAAATTGGGAGAAAAATTAAAAAAAAAAAAAAAAAAAAAAGTGGAAGACGATACGAAACATGTGTAACAGTCGGTGTAAGTAGAAACGTTACATTATTTTGGGAACCCATCCTTAGCCGTACGCGTTTCTCCTCATCAACGGCTTGAAAACATTAATCATAACCGCGTCAGTTCTGCGCAACCGATACTCTGGCTGAGGGCAGATCTCATTGACAAGGTTTGTCAGTTTCATTTTTAGGCCACAGAAAATAGGAATGCCCGCGAGAGTGGGATCATTTTGTAATGTCAGGCTCAGTAACCAGTGGTGCGCTCACTGAATGTATCTAGGGATTTCGCCTTTTCTTAAGAGAGAAAGAGCGTATTCTCCAGTATCAATAAGGTCCTCAATGTTGTGCAAGGATTCTTCTTCTGCGCCCAACATGAAGATAGAGCGAGCCTCTCCTTTCTTGGCCAATCTTGCTGCTAAGTTCATGGGAAGTTTAGGGGGATTGAGGCTTCTTAATATCTGACAGTTGCAGTTGAAAACAAGCCTGATGACAATCTGCACGAAGGGAACGAATACATGGAGTACTTTGGTCCAGACAATGTCCTCCATTTCGAAACAAGCAGAAGGGAGAACTTGATATGGCGAATGCTCCAAATGTACATTTAACGAAGGTAAATTTCCACACAATACAAAGTTTAAAAAAAAAAAATTGAGACAATTCTTCAAAGTTGTCCGACTTTTGTGGAGTATTTTCTAACAAACAACCATATACCGGAAACAAAGAGTAAAAAAGCAATCAGATTTTGCAGCTTCAGTTGGCGGTATCTTGAAATCATAAAACACAACTGTACGTGAACTTATACCGTCAAGTGTCAAAGTACTAAACAGCAATGGTTATATAGTTGTGGTGATTCTTCTAAATGACGAGACCTTGGAGCCTTCTTCGACAGTACCTGTTCATCTGAATAGTAAATTGAATTAGTAGAGTACAATTACATGAAACAGAAGAAAATAGGGAAATAAGAAAGAGGAAACAAACTAAAAATCTCCAAATGTTGTATCGCATGACCTTGTCTATTGCATGATGCCAACAACAAAACTGTGTGGATAGAGATTCTAACTAATTGCAATACTGACCTTAATGACTCGGTCGTTCTTAGATTTTGTAAGTTTATACTCATAGTCTCATACGCAGGCAAGGATGCCAAATGATGCATGTCATTGAGATATCAAGAACAAGGAAAACTTATCAGCAGAATGCTCCGCAATATATACATTCGAAGTACTCAAAAGCAAATCACACACACAAAAAAAAAGCTGCAAGGATGGCAAGGCGAACAACTAAACCAAATAGGGAGGTCAACTCCAATTCATTATGCCACAATCCAGCGACATTACTGGTGGAGCTAAGCAAACTCAAAAGGCAAACTACTTTACAGCTTGGAATTCTCTTTGGCTTTCTAAACGACTTGGTGGATTAGGCTTTAAAAATCCCCATCTTTTTAACCTTGCCATGTATGCTAGCCTGAAGATTGTTAACAGAACACAATGCAATATGGGTACAAGTCACAAGAGCAAGATATTTTTATTACAAAGACCTACTAAAAGAATCTTTCAAGCCATCAGGTATAAACTTAAAGAATCTTTAAAGATCTGGGGTATTTTACAAGGTCTACAAAGTGTTAAGCAATATTCCATATGGAATTTTGCCTCTGCTGCATATGGAATAGTCCGTCGGTATTAGTAGTTTGTTTACTGCAGTTTCCTATGTCGCGTTTTATTCATGAATATATCACTCAATGAAACCTTCCCAAGCTACAACAAAGTTTACCTTGCCATGTTATCCAAGATTCCAAGCTATAAAAGAACAGGGAAATAAAAATGACAAAACAAACCTAACGACAATTAAAAAACTCATAAAAGTGACATTCAATCTAAATGCAAATGAGCTTGTCTAAAGCATGGAGCTTCTAAGATATAGCAACATTAAGCTTACTGACTCGGTCAGATTTTGTAACTTTATACCCATATGCAGCAGTAAGGATGGTAAAAGATGCATTGTCATTAAGATATCAAGATTCAAGAACAAGCGAAACTTTTCACCAGAATGTTCCGCAGTATATACAGTACTCAAACCAACACACAGAAAAACATAAGCTGGAAGGATGGCAAGGTAAACTATAAATCAAACAGCAGGGTCAACTCAAATTCAGTCTGTTTTGAATTCAATGGCACTATTTCATTATGCAAGGATCCACTATACAACTTCTGAATCAAATCAAAAGGTGACTTTACTTTACAGTTCGAAATTCTATTTGCCTTAAAAATCCCCATATTTTTAACCTTGCCATGTTATCCAAGCTAGCCTGGAATCGGCTACCAGAACCCAATACAATATGGGTACAAGTCACAAGAGCAAGATATTTTTATAACAAAGACCTGCTTACAGAATCTTTCAAGTCATTGGGTATATGAAGCTGGAGGAGTATTTTACAAGGTCTACAAAAGATATTTCTGGAAGAAACAATTCAGCATGAACATCGAAAATTGTAATGTAATAAAAAAATCCACTCAATTGCGAGACAATAATTAATGAAAAGAAGACACACTGCAGGAAGTTTTCTTACGTACAAAAGCAACAGATAATAAGTTACATAAGAATATACAGGTTTAGGAAAATAGAGAGCTATAAGGCTCATTAGTGGGTCACATTAGACAGAAGCTAATCTTCTAATGTGTACTTAGGCATGTTCTTCTAAGTCATATTATCTGGGACAAAACATGTGTTTTACTAAAACTAATCCCATATAAGCTTCACCATTAGGGGGTCTGTATATGTAAATCAGCACTATTTCTCTACCATCCTGATCCTTGAGAAGAAAAAATATGTACCTGGACATGATCTTTTTCGATCACCCTTGAAGGCGGGCCTTGCATCTGAACTTGAAGCATTGTTGTAAACACTAAAGTCTAAAACAAAGTTAAAATGGACAAAATGGTTGGAGTGGTAGGCTCTTAAGTGATAGCTACGCCATTCATTCAACAGTGTTGGACACCCACACAAGTCTGAGTTACCCACCCACTGGCGATCCTGCCAAAAGGTACCAACAACTATCCACCAGAAGGTTCCACAATATATACACTCAGTGTACCCAAAATTAAATCACACATAGAAAGCTTCAAATGTTTTGGAAGATAAATAACCTAGTAACTCATTTCTATTCATCTTACTTTCATTATTAACTAAAGCGGTATTGTAGCTGCAATCTCAAACATATAACAAATTAACAACTGGAAATTCAAGAAGAAATGCATAACATGTGATGTTTTTACCTGAATCGTTGTCGCTTGGGATTCTTCGCGGTCTCATCTGTAATCTTCCTTTCCAAATAAGTAGTCGAGCCAAGTGATGCTATGGTCTCGAAATAACTCTCTCGATTACTGTACATTGCAGTAATATCACGGACCACCACTGATCTAACTCTTTCAGTTGTTGGATCAAATAAAAGTAATTCCTTGCCACCAGTATCTAATAGAATTACCCCACTGTCAAAACACAGTAGCGGCTTCCAAAATGGAATTTCGTGCGAGGACCATGGTAGTCGGGTTGTGGTATATTTTTTAAACCAAGAGTCCTTTACTCGATACCGCTGCATTACCCACACATCAAGTCTAACAAGATCATGAGCAAAAGCTACACAAATGCTCCCCACACTCCCAAATTCTTATAAACAGGTCCGCAAAAACCTTTAGGTGGCATAATATTCTCAGGTAACGACATGTTCAGCATTGTCTCACTGCTAATATCAAAACAGACTACAACTTCGGACGAGGTTTTTTGGGTGGTTTTACTTGCCAACCAATGAAGAGCTCCATTGAAAAACACACCATGAGATCGTTTGCCAGTGATACCAAATGAGTAATTGACGGTTCCCTTGATACTATTCCAAGAATCTGATTTCACTGTATAAACATCAATGTTGGAGCAACCATCATTATCCGATATTGCTACAAGTTTGTAGTCATAGATGCTGCTATCATAACCAAATCCACAAGTAAAGTGGTGACTGTTTCGGGGCGTTCCAAATTCCTTAAATTCTCCGGTGAATGGGTTCAAAATACTAAAAATAATTAGTCTCCACATGTCCCCTTTCAGAATCAACTTTATCAATCCTAGAAATCTTGAAGCAAATTAAACCATTACAAGAACCCAAAAAATCAAGATTATATGGATTCTTAGATTCAAATGGGTAATTTATCTGAACAGCTCCACGAAATTCACATGACAATGGTGTAGATGAGGATGATGATGGTGCTGATGCTAATGAAATTGAAGCATAATCCATTGGTACAGAGTAAATCATAGGGGGCTTATCTGGCGAGGATTGACCATATAAGAGTTTAGGGTTTGTCTTGGTCTGAATCGAAAGATTAACATGATTCTTGATAAAAATAGGTTCAGATAGAAGATCTTTGAAAAGCTTACAGACAGATCTCGATGAAAAGATTGAATTACCTGGTAATTTCAAGAAGATCTTATCAGGTAATCCTTCGGGAAGCCTTTGCCACAGAGACATTGCTTCTTCATGCTTCAATTTTTCTTCTTCCTTTAATCTTGCTTCTTCTTTTTCCTTTAATTTGGATCTGGTACGGGATGCAACGCTCATTTTTGCTGGAAGATGAGGGTTACAGAATTGGGGTTTCATTTCGTCTGTGAAATGAAATGAGAGTAAAAAACAGGGTTCCAGAAATTAAAATGGGAAAGCGGTAGACGATCCGATACAGAGGAGTGTGTGTAACAGTACTGTAAGCAGAATGTTTTGGTACATTGCAAACATTTTATACACATCACTCTAGGAACAAACCCATCTCTAGCCGTACATGTGTATCTGATTGGAATAAGTGTTGACCCTTTACCGTCCATTTGTAAGATTTGATGTAGAATCACCCGTGTGCAAAAGTGAGAGAGGAATTAGATGTCAGCTTTCCGCAACCGATAGTTCTTTCCGTACTAGACCCTAATTTCCTACAGGAGAAAAGTTCTTGGAATGTTTGAAAAAAGGGGAAATTAGGAGGAGACCCAAAAAAAATAATATTTTCGTTCTCAGACCCACAATTAATTTTGTATACCGTGACACCCATAATTATATGAAATTATTATATGAATCAATACATATAATTGATTCATACTATCTTTTCAGGCATAACTCGTTATGCATACTATCTTTTCAGGCATAACTCGTTATGCATATTATCCTTTTCAGGGGTATAATTGGCAGCGCAACTTGGACATAACATATCTAAAAATCCGCGCCTTAGAATTTTACAAATTTTATATCGTTGGAAATCTTTTTAAAAGAGCTACGCAACGAGTACAAACAAGAATATCAAATTTTTGTTTTTAACGAAAAAATCGAAGGTGATCCTCATTTTAGGGAAATTTTTTGAAAACTTGATATTTAACCATTATGCAGTCACCAAAGACGATGCATAACATATTCTGCAGACGCATAACGAATTATGCAACCATTTTTCGACTGCATAACAAGTTATGTATCTGCATAACAAAGTTATGCATCTATAACAAGTTATGTAACCATTGCTTTGGTTGATTTTAGCCGTACATATAAAAAATTGATGCATAATGCAGTATGCATCCATATTTACGGATGCATATCAGGTTATGCATCTATTTTCTCGATGCATAATGCATTATGTAGCCATATTTTCGGACGCATAACAGGTTATGCAGGTTTTCTGGACTGCATAACAAGTTATGCAATAAATTTTGTAGATGCATAACATGTTATGCAGACAGTTTATCGACTGAATGACATGTTATGCAGTCATAACCACATCATCATCTTCTTTCATGTTTCATTAACTCCCACGCAAACCATTATCTTTCAGTTATTCGGGGGCTCTTGGTCAAAATCATGTATTTACACCATCATCTTCTTTCATGTATTTACACCATCATCTGCAATTAAACCAGCATAACAGGTTATGCAGGTTTTCTGGACAACATAACAGGTTATGCAACAAATTGTGTAGATGCATAACAGGTTATGCATCCATTTTCACGAATGCATAACATGTTACGCAGACAGTTTCTCGACTGAATAGTTGTTGCATAACGTGTTATGCGACCATTTTCGAGACTGTATAACAAGTTTTTTTAAATGCATAACCGTTATGCAACCATTTTCTTAGCTGCATAAAAGATTATTCAACCATTTTTTTTCTTCATTTCATTGCCCGGTTGAATATGTGTTGCGCAATGAATGCACTTCACCAGTTCAGTACAGCCATGATGGATGTGCCTTCTTCACAGCTGTAGCTTCGACTCTTGCCTGCACTTCAAGTCACTCATTGCATTACCAATCTCCAAACACATACTGCAATTCAGCCACCAACTTCATAACCCCACCTGCAATTGCATGA
Source organism: Papaver somniferum (assembly GCF_003573695.1). Classification (NCBI taxonomy): domain Eukaryota; kingdom Viridiplantae; phylum Streptophyta; class Magnoliopsida; order Ranunculales; family Papaveraceae; genus Papaver; species Papaver somniferum. The sequence continues at coordinate 35,844,969 of NC_039367.1, read as the reverse complement.
ACAACTCATATTCATTCACCAGATCAGTTCAGTGGTATCTCTTGCCATCATATTCATTCAATAGCTGCAATGTCAGCTCAACATCATCTCATTCTTGGCATCTGCGTCTCCAGTTCCACACTCCACTAGTATCATTCCCATTTAATCACAATTTCAACTACAATTCCACTACCAGACCAGTGCATAACCACCATCATCTAAATCAATTAAAACCCATCTCTGCAACCTCTCTGATTCCATCTTAGAACTACCCTTCAGCACAATCACCAGTTCCATGTCAGCTTCATTGCAGAATCATGTGCACTACCACTGCATTCATACACGAACTCAACAGCGACACCTGCATCTCAGTTCACATACTACTTACAACATCACCTGCAACTCAAACAAAGCTACAACTCCATTTCCTTAAGCCGTTCTTCGCAGTAGCACCTTCTTCTTCTCTTATCTTCATGACTGTAGCAGTCACATCCATTTCCAACTGCAACAACTTGAACTACAACTCAATCTCAATACCATGAACAACATCTATTTTCTTTCTTTGTTGTTCTCTATAGCATCAGCACAACCATAACACCTACAGTTCCCTGTAATCCAAATCACCATATTCTTCAGTTTACAATCTCAGCACAAAGCCAATCCATTCGCAAGCACACAACCTCCTCAATTGCAGCGCAGTAAACCACAATAGCTTATTTCAGTTCTCGGCACATTTAGATTATCACCAACATATGTTACCAATTTCACTGCTCTTTATAACATCAAGGGAACCATTCAAGCATACCCATCAGCTGTCTCACATGCAACTGCAACCTAAACATACATCTACTTCACTACAACTGCTTCTCATACTTCATCTCATTCACACCACCTGCAAGTATATCACAGACCCAATCTTCACACAACAGCAAGTTCAGTTCATCCCCTTGTCTGTATTTTAACAGCACCTGTAATTCCTTTGCAACCAACAGCTGCAATATCACCAAAGCATTTCCTTGGCAACTCCTATACATTCATCTAGACAGACTCATTCATCACCAGAAACACTTCAATCATCTCTGTCTCTGAAATGAATGGTACCAGCATAATAGAGGCACCAGTATCATCTTCATCTATTCTATTTAGAAGTCCACCTCAATAACATCTCAAACCCACAACTGTGTGTGTTTCTTGGCTTCAATTATTCTTATTTCTCTTTGAATTCGATTTCTGACCAATATCCATCTGTAATTCATCCCAATCTTTCGTCTAAACTATGAATCTACTCCAAATCTTCATCTTCATGAAACCCTAGATACCAACAACAACAACTCATGTTCTTGCATGATTTCTCTTCCATTTAAACTGAACATCAGCAGATCCCGCTTCTCGATTTCTCCATGTTCCCCTATCACCTCTACCCCTATCTCCACGGCCACCAAACCCCCTACCAAATCCACCTATTTCTCCAGCAACACTACCATGTTATGCCATGACGAGAAGCTGTTAGCCCTTTCTTTTGTTAGATCTCTCTTTCTCACTGGTTTTTTGCGGGAGTATTAGGGATGAAGTTTGGGAAAGACAAAAAATCTTATAAAACCCTAGGTTTATCAAAATACGAAGATGTTGAGATTTGCATGTGAATTGAAACTCCAATGAAGAACTGAGACCAAAGCAGAATCAGAGAAGAAGAAGAAAAAAAGACTGAAACATAATTTCAGAAACTATGGGTTTGGGAGATATTTTGTCGTAGAAAATGGGTGTGCGCCTGTATTTTTTTGAGTGTGGGTTTCACAGTGTCCAAAATCTGGAAAGTGGGTGTGGTTGCAGTTTTCACTTGAAAAAATGATCGTGTACCTAAAATCATGTTTGTTTGTGTTTTATTTCAAGTGGCATGGTTTATTAGAGGGACGACAGTGTGATAGTAATGTCCCTCTAATTGGTTAGGGGATGTCGTATAGGGGGTGTAAATTGACTAGATTATCCTCTCCATTTTTAACCTAAATCAAAGCTAAATTGAAAATTTGTTTTCTTTCTTCTTCTCTTCTCCTCCTCCCATCAACCATAACCTCCATTAAAACTCAAAATTTCATCGTCTTCGATTAATTGACGATTCGAAAATTAATCAAGTGTAGTGTAATGAGTTATATGAGGTATGTTTTGAAAACCCAGTTACGATTTGGTTTATTTTGTTCGATTTAAGTTTAATTTCTATCAAAAATTAGGGTTTTAGATGAAAATTGAAATTGAAATTTCTGGGTTTATGTGAGTTACGGTTGATTTTAACTCAATTACGAACCGTAACTGGAGATTTTGATGTTGTTACGGTTGGTAATAGTTCAATTACCAACCGTATGTTCTTACGTCTGAGAATTTTCTTCAGTTACGGTTGGTATCGAGCATTTGGTTACCAACCGTAACTAGTTTTACGATTAGGGTTTCTTCAAATTTAACCAGTTACGGTTGGTAGTTCATCTTTTACGAACCGTAACTTCGATTTACGGTTGGTTATGAGCACAATTCCAACCGTAATTATCTCTGAAAATGTAAAAAAAATGAATTTTTTACGTACTTTAGATAACTTTGAGCAACAAAAAGCTAGTTGGGACTAATTTAGAAGTATACCCGGTCATTTTCAGGTCCTGGTTCTTCATTTTGTTGGTTAATTTCTTTAATTAATTGAGATTGACCGGAAACCAGAAACCGAAGTCCTTTTCCAGTAACAAGTACCAGGTCGGACAGAGATAAACCGCATAACGATCTTATCTCCAGAGATGCGGCGAAGTTTTTACATCGGATGCCTGCAGGCCTAAACACAACTTACACGGAGGTAAGACTAATCCTTAACACATCCCGTGTCTTATTCGTTTTCGGTTCAGAGGGTGCAGTGGCCATCGCTTCAATGGGATTACGCATTCGCGACCATTTATGTGATGTTTCCACATATTTCATGTCCCGGATGCAGAGCTACGGGGTGGGTGGGTCCCCCCCCTTCACTATCCTGCGAGCTGCAGAGCTACTAGGGGGTCTCCCCCATTCACGATTCTGCCTTGGTTGTTTTTACAGGTTCACGGTTTAGACAGTACTATAAATAAAAGAGACGGAAATTCAAAGGTAATAGGGTCAGTCACGTACCTCGTGTACATACCTCCTTCACGTGGATCGCTGCTTTCTATGCATTTCTGTCGAGCGCCAACTCTCTCTCCAAGCCTCAGTCAGTCAGGTCCCATTTAATAAATTCATCCCATGTGAGCTTCGGTCGTTCCGGACGCTTCATTCTACCTTCCGGTCGTGTGGTGCGTCCTACCCGAACTGGAGCGTCTGGTGGTCTTCGCTGGAGATTCCCGAACCAGCGTAACCGATGTTGTGACAGTATATCCTTCATCGGTCCTACCCCGAGTTTCCCACGGACATAATCATTTCTGATTTTATCGCGCCTTGTGTGCCCACATGCCCACCTTAGCATCCTCATTTCCGTCACATGGAGCGCTATGAGGTGCGAGCTTTTAGGTGCCCAACATTCCGCTCCATACAGCAGCGCGGGTCTGATTGCAGTCCTGGAGAATTTTTCTTTCAGTTTAACTGGTATCTTACGATCGCAAAGGACTCAAGTCGCCAGTCTCCATCTATCCTATCCTGACTGAGATATGTGCCTAATGTCCTCCTTTATGTCCCCATCACTCTGGATCATAGATCCCAAACATCGAAAGGATTCTTTCTGAGGTACAATCTGGCCATCTAGTAACAGTTCTCCATCATCCGTCCCGGATTCGTCAAAATCATACTTCAGATACTCGGTCTTTGTTCTATTGAGTCTGATGCCCTTCGATTCTAGAGTCTGTCCCCACAGCTCAAGCTTACCTTCTATCTCTATCTTAAACTCTCCAATAAGTGTCACGTCATCCGCAAAGATGATACACCAAGGGATGTCCCCCTGTATATCCTTCGTGACTTGGTCCAATATTAGCGCAAACAGATATGGGCTCAGCGTTGACCCTTGGTGTAATCCAATTTTGGTAGGGAAGTCATTCGAGATACCGTCACACGTCCTGAACCTTGTGACCGCTCCCTCGTACATATATTTGATGAGGGATATATATTTAGGTGATACCCTCTTTTGTTCGAGTGCCCACCACATTACCTCCCGTGGGACTTTGTCATAGGCCTTCTCAAGGTCTATGAATACCATGTGCAGGTTACGCATTTTTTCTCGGTAGCGCTTCATCATCTGTCTAACCAGGAAAATCGCTTCAGTGGTGGATCTTCCTGGCATAAACCCAAACTGATTCTTCGTAACACTAGATTTCCCTCGTAACCTACGGTCGATAACACGTTCCCAGAGTTTCATTGCGTGGCTCATAAGTTTGATGCACCTATAGTTAGTACAACTCTGGATGTCCCCTTTATTCTTAAAGATCGTCACGATGACGCTTCTTCGCCACTCATCTGTTATCCGGTTTGAACGGAATATGTTATTGAAGAGCTTGGTCAGCCAACTAATCCCTTCATCTCCCATGGACTTCCACACCTAAATTGGGATGGTGTCAGGTCCTAGTGCCTTCCCTCGCTTAGTACCCTTTAGGGATTCTTTTACTTCACATTCGAGGATGGTGGGAAAGTCCTCCTCTCGCAAGTCCACGGGTTCAAAGGATCCCACCATATTGACTGTTGGATTATCGACAACGGCGTTGAAAAGGTTTTCAAAATAGTTGTTCCAGTGTGTCTTTATCTCCGCATCTTCAACTTGAACGCGACCGTCAGTATCCTTTATACACTTGACCTGGATAATGTCTCGAGTTTTCTTTTCCCGGGACCGGGAAATCTTGAAGATAGCCTTCTCACCTTCTGATGTGCCTAATTTCTGGTAAAAGTCTTCGTAAGCTTTACCTTTTTCCTCTGATACCATTCGTTTTGCGTGTTGTCTTGCATCCCTATAGTTCCTGAGGTTTTCTTCGTTTTTGAGGGATCGAACTACTTTGAAGCGCTCTTTCTTATCCTTAATAGCCTGCTGCACCTCAGGAGACCACTACCAGGTATCTTTCGGGTCACGTTTTCCATTTCCTTTAGATTTGCCCAGTACTTCCACCACTAGTAGTCGGATCCTGCTAGCAGTTTCTGTCCACATGTGATCCGTTTCTCCATCCTCACAGGGAACGCCTTCGGAGAGAGCCTTATCTTTGATTGAGATTGACCTTCTCCTCTAAACCTTTTTTTTTTAACTCTAAAAATCTGATTTTGATTTTGAGTTAATATAAGTGAAATTAATCATTAACACTAACCTTGATTATCATCACTAAGAGCAACCACAGTCATGACCAAATTTGGGGACTATACCCAAATTTGGTCCCGAATTCAGCCGCAGTGGTACTGACTAAAACCATATTTAGTCCAGTTAATTAGGGTTTGCGACCAAATGTGGTCGCCAACCCAGACTAAAATGATTAATAGTGGGACGGAAGTATAGTGGGCGTATGATTTCAGACGGAAGTATAGTGGACGCTCCACATCGGGCGTACGTTATAAATAACGTATGATAATGGGGCGGATGTATATAGAGCGTTTGAGTTAGGCGTTATTATAAACACCGCCGGGCCATACGTAGATAAAACCTACGCCCCATAGCAGACGCAGTTATTAAAAACGCCTGGTTTGGACGCAGTTACTAAAAGCGCCTGGTCCGGGCGCATGTATTATGACCGTATGCGGGAGACGGACGTATTATTAACGTCTGTGTGAGACGCATGTTTTATGGGCGTATGAGTGAGACGCATGTTTTATGGGCGTATGAGTGAGGCGCATATATTACGACCGTCTGGAGTGGGCGCATGTTTTAGAAGCGTCTGGGATGGGCGCATATATTAGGACCGTCTGGAGTGGGCGCATGTTTTACGAGCGTCTGGGACGGACGCTCGTATTATGAGCGTTTTTTCGGAGCGCATGTATTACGAGCGTCTGTTACCAGGCGCATGTATTACGTGCGCCAACGATTATATTTTGGAATTCTGATTTTGGTTTTCTGATTTTCCGACCGTTTGATAGATTGCAACGGCTCTTTCGTATATCTATATATAGCATTTGACAAACTTATTTCTGCATAATCTTATCATTTATAATTTCTATTTCAAGAAATATAGAAATATGGCACCACAAGGTCCCAATTTTACAACAGAAGAAGATACAATGATATGTAGAATCCATTTAGCCATATCTCAAGATTCTGCAACCGGAACCGATCAACCAGAAAGAGTATTATGGAGTCGGATCAAAGATAATTTGGAAGAAGCCCTGCCTTGTAAACCGAAACGTACTTGGACTTCTATCCAGAGTCGATTTCAGGGAATAAGTAGACAGGTTTCACTTTATTCTGCAAAAGTGTTGGAAGTTGATGGTGAATATCATAGCGGATGGAATGAAGTCTTGAGGGTAAGTAATCGTCAATTTTTGCACCCTTAATTATTATATACATGTAAATTAACTGATGAGTATTCAAAACAATAACAGGTTGAAGAGATAAGAAAGCGATTCAAAGAAAGTAATGGTAACAAAAAATTTAAGCACGAAGAGTGCTACGAAATTCTAAAAGATAGTATCAAATATTCAGGACGGTCGACGTTTGTGTTTGATTCAGCCCAAGATAGTATCAAGTTAGTAATTGTTTTTTCTGAGTTTACAGCATCCATAAAAAGTTCTATTCTATATTATAGAAGATCAAAATTTACAGTATAGAAAATCCAAAAAATTTACAGTAAATAAACCCCAAGATTATATTTTATTTACTTACAGTATAGAAGATCAAAAAAAATTACAGAAAAAATCTAGACACCGTCTTTATCATACAACTGTTTAACATTTTGTATCTCCCCTTTGTGAGCAACAACAATTCATGTTTAATGGATTTCAGTGAACTTAGTCTATCAGTAAAATTATTCTATCAGTGAAGATCAACAACAACATTTTGTATCTCCCCTTTGTATTCTATCAGTAAAATTATTCATACATAATCAAACAAACAAATTATTCATATTCTATCACTCAAATCATTCTATACATAATCAAACAAAGAACAGTAACAGTAACATAATCAAACAAAGAACAGTAACAGTAACCTCATGTTATATGGTTAATGAAATCAAACAAACACGGTTATGCTTAATGAAATCAACATGCAATCCACTCATTCCACCCAAAAACAGCCTAATTAATCATACCTTTAATCTTCAATCCAACCAAAAACAAATTACCCAAAAACAAATCATACCTTTAATCTTCAATCAAATTTCCCCGCACCCAATTAACGAATAAGATTACTCGTTTCTTTCGCAAGAACTCGTTTCCCCGCACCCAATCAAATTTCCGTCACATTCGATTTAGGTTTTGCCCTAGATTTTTCGTCTGTTTTCGTCTTTTTTTTTTCTTCTGTAAAAACTGTTTATGTAAAAGGAGGAGGAGAAGAAGAGATAATCACGTCTATATCCAGACGGATTTTCCGTGCACGCCTCACTCAGACGCACGTATTACAAACGCTTGATTCAGACGCATGTATTACAGACGTCCCACTCAGACGCACGTATTACAACCGTCCCTCTCACACGCACGTATTACAAACGTCCCACATAGACGCAGGTATTACAAACGTCTCACTCAGTCGCTCCTTCTTTAAACGCCCCAACCAGACGCTTCTTAAATGCACGCTCCACTCAGACGCTTCTTCTATAAACGTCTCACCCAGACGCATAATCCATTAACGCCCGAAACATACGCATAATCCATTAACGCCCGAAACATACGCACTTTTCATCTCCGTCCCAGTAGACGCACTTTCCATCGCCGTCCCATATCCGGCGTTAGTTATACCTGCGCCTCAATCAAGCGGGCATTATACCTCCGTTTCATTCAAACGCATAATAAAAATCCGCTTCATCAACAGACGTGAGTATAAGTTACGTCTGGCATCGGGCGTTAGTGTAAGTTACGCTTCACCAAATTTGGTGTTATCCCACTGCGCTTGGGTCACCCAAAATACCAAAATTTTTTGGTTTTTAGTCTGGCTTTTGGTATTTGGTCCGTCTCATGACTGTGGTTGCTCTAAACTAGGCTATCACTTATGAGGGTTAATTTGTCATTTCCAGCTTTTTTTGGATAAGGGACACTTGAATTATCATGTAATGACCCTTTTTGTCCTATTACAATGCCGCCCCTCTATTAAACCATGCCGCCCCTATAACAGGCTTGTTTTATCTCGCTCGGCGTCTGGATTGGCTCGAGTCCGGGCCCAACACGAGTCAGATGTGATCCGATAGATTGTTTTTTAATTTAACTCACTACCTGACTTAAGTTTAACAAATCCGTTTGAATCAGAAAACAAAATATCCCTGACATATGAGACCATACAACTGATTCACATATTTTCGAGTCAGTCAAGTTAGATCTGACAAAAAAATAACATATTGAGTCGGATGATTTTAGTCGACTCAGGTCAAGAAAAACAAAATAACATAAGTTATGTGACCCCAAAATTACTAGTTTGATCACCGACGACTGGTGGAGGGCAGATCCAATTGAGAAGGGTTAATTATTGTGAAATGACTTATGCTGGATATTTCGCTGCTTAACTATCTAAAGTCTTGTCGCGGTGTACTGGTGCTACCAAAGATGAGCTATCCTTTCTCTAACCTCATAAAAGTAATAAAAACTAATGGAAAACTAGGAATTATCATTATGTATATATTATGAATTTTGGTTGGTTTAATGTCATGATTTTCCACTGGAAGCTATTATCTTCATTTATAAATGTTAAAATTTTGGGCCCAATTTATGTCTAAAAATTCAACCGCACATACTAAGTAAATTAATTCAGCAAAACTGTCCAAAAAGTCCTTAATATTTAACACTGATGGAAGTAAATCCCGAAGAAAAAGAATTCTCTTGTGATTTTTGTCTTGGGAAAGAGCTGCGATTGGAAAATTCTTACAAGGCCTTTAATCGGTTGATCAGTTTCTCCATGCAAAATTTTGTTCTTCAAATTTTTTAATTCTCCGTTGATTGAATATTTTATATTACTTCCGCCCCGTACAAAAAGTTGATTTTTCTTTTATTTATCTTTACTTATTTTTTAGGTAATATTAGAAAAGTATAAGGCCCACTTTTCGTAGGACTAAGAGAATATATTATATATTTTTCTAATCAGTGAACCTTTCATTGGTAGAAAATCAAGGTTAAAGTGAATTGAAGAAAAAATTAATTCAAAAAAATACAAAGAAACATGTTGTAATTGAGCAATACCGAGAATCCCACTAGAGAAAAAGGAGGAATGTTGGCGGCGATTGAATACAAATATGAGAGACCCGATTGAATCATAAAAAATAACGGTTTTTCCAGAATACAATTGTTTTTCTTCACGAGCGAGAGATGCTCCAAAGGAGTGATTTCCCAATTTTTCTTATTTATTTGAGATATGGTGACTCCTGTGACCAGAAATCTTCGTAGGCAAAATTTAAACCCAACATTCAAAACCAAGAACACCTATTAGAGAGACAAAAATCACTTTAAAAGGGAAGATAAAAGCAATATATACTTGCGAAAACCTTTCCAGACGATAAGTGAAAAACCCAAACAAACTTTATAGATTATAGCCCAGATAAACTAAAAATTATTGGTGTTGCGCAGATCGACTCAGATCTAACGATATGAGCAATTTGATTGTCGACAGAAAAAATCTCCTAATGGAGAGTGAAAAGTAAAAGGTACACATGCAATACTCCACCATCGTTTTTTGTTCGTGAACCATATCGTGGAAATTCCTTGTATAATCTGAAACATTTGGTTACAAAACTATAGACACAATGCTTAACAAGGTAACCAAGTATGCACCCGAACTTTCATGATCTGAATTTCAATAAGACAAAATCCTGATAGCATGTATTTGAAGATACAAATTCGACAAGGAAAATGAAGTTAGAGGTGATACTGATGTGGAGACTACCTCCTAGAAAAAAATTCGGAGGATATGCTTACACCAAAGTTTATCAGGAAAGTACCTATTGGGTTTGACATTTGTCAAAGTGATTCTATTATTACTTGCATTGAGTCCCCTTGTTAGAGCACTGCTCGGTCGAACTCGCATGCATTGCTATCTCAAGCATGTTTGTCAATGTTAGTGATCAAAACTATAAGTCTTGATTTCTAGTCTACTTATAGCTAAGTCCCGGACTAGGATACAAAGTGTAGTTGAGCTATAAGACTCCACGACGTTCATCATACAAAGACGAAGAACTACTCAAGGAACTGATGGATCTTCATCGACTAAAAGGTATGTGGAGACTTGAACTTATCTACTACTCAAAATTCAATATAGATATCTCTTGTCTTGAGACAAAAGTCGTATTGCTATAAAGACTTCGATTATACACATTTGCTATTTCGAGTCGAGTTCATCTCTCTTATCTATTTCTCGAAATATGTGTTGGTAAGCTTTCGTTTTGGCCAAGCTAATCTTTAGAAGTGATGAAAGTCATGTTGATTATTTCAATTTCTTGAAAATCGCTTTGATGAAGAATAGTGTGTGAGTAACCTCTATTTAACATCCTCTAAGAATGTTTCAATGATTGAAATGAGAGTTTAGAATATATAACCTCGAATGGATATAAACATTGTATGTGAACTCATACTTGTGTAAGTCCATAATCCTTAAACCAAAGTATGCATACTTTGCTGCTCAGGATAACCGGAACTAAAGTCCGCGTACCTGTACGCGTACCGCCGGAGGTTCACGTCCCATGAATTTCTGCTGGAGTTTGTGAACTGAAAACAAACTTATTCCGGGTACTTAAGTATGCGTACGGTATGCATACTTGAGTAGGTTATTTTCTAAAAACGGTTTATTTGTGAACATAAACTTATATAAACTAAGGAATGTATAATTTGCAAACCGTGGCTATAAAGTTCATGAATTGACTCGAGCGAATTAAAATCGTTTTTGCTTCGATTGTGTCTTGTATACTTCTATGAGATCTAAGTAATTGAAAAACTCTCTAACTAGTTCTTTTGAGTCATTTGAACTAGTTATGGTGAAGATAAATATGCTTGATATGAAAGTGCTCATATGTCTAACCATTTGGTTAACTACTGTTGAACCAACTAGGTGTACACGTTTAGGTACGGTTGCACAAAACTAAATGAACGTGCATTTCATTTGTCTATAACAATCTAAGTTCGATCTAACGGTTGAAATATATTAGCGTGAATCTAATCTGGTTTTCATCTAACAGTGAATATTAAATGCTTTGTTACCAAGGTAACTTAGATTGCAAACCCTGATTTGAAGACTATATAAAGGAGAACTCTAGCAACTGGAAAAGGTAATACCCGCACCTCCTGCGTGATACTAGTTGTATAAGCTAGAGTCGATTCTCCTTTAACCTTAGGTCTCTTACCGAGACCTTGTAGGTTAACGACTTGAAGACTTCATTGGGATTGTGAAGCCAGACCCGACTATTTTCTCTGTAGTTGCGTGATATGATCTTGTTATTTCTATCGTATTAAGTGCAATCGTAAGATTGGCTTGAGATTAACTTCTCCGATATGCAAGATAGAAAAGTAGTCACAAGCATCTTCGTCTCATCGTTTGTGATTCCACAATATCTTGTTTCGCTAGTCCATAAATATTATTGTGAGGTGATTGACAATTCTAGGTTGTTCTTCGGGAAAATAAGTTCAGGTTATCAATTGGTTCCTGTTCACATTTATTTATAAAAAGACAAAACAAAACTCGTAGGTATTTCTGTGGGAGACAGATTTATCTATTCCTGTAGACTTTTCTGTGTGATACAGATTTTGAAAAAGTGGGGGTCCAACAACACCACCCAATATTTCGCTTAGCCATCTTTATGGACAATCTCGAATATACTTTTAAGATAATAAACAAGACTCAATCAATTAAAAGTACATCAACGAGTTTATATCTCTCTCTTTTGATTTGATTTCCTCAAACAAAAACTGAGAGTACTAATCAAATACAAGGAATAACTTGGATGGTACCAAAGAAAATTATCCAAGGATCAATCAATGACAATCAACAACCAAAGGTTGGATTACTCTAAATGATGATCTAACGCACAACCTGTATTATTTCAATTATAAAGATAAAACAATATAATGCGGAAATTGAAATAACACAGACACCAGAAATTTTGTTAACGAGGAAACCACAAATGCAGAAAAACCCCGGGACCTAGTCCAGATTGAACACACACTGTATTAAGCCGCTACAGACACTAGCCTACTCCAAGCTAACATCGGACTGGACTGTAGTTGAACCCAAATTCAGTCTCCCACTGATCCAAGGTACAGTTGTACTCCCTACGCCTCTGATCCCATCAGAATACTGCGCACTTAATTCCCTTAGCTAATCTCACCCACAACTAAGAGTTGCTACGAACCAAAATCGCAGGCTTTGACAATAAACAAATCTGTCTCACACATGTAAGTCTATCAAAGGATCAATCTGTCCCCCACAGAAAAAACCTAAAGTTTTTGTTCCGTATATTGATAATAATCAAGGTGAACAGGAACCAATTGATAATCCGGTCTTATATTCCCGAAGAACATCCTAGATAAATCAATCACCTCACAACAATCTTAATCGTATGGTAGCGAAACAAGATGTTGCGGAATCACAAACAATGAGAGGAAGATGTTTATGACTACTTTTTATATCTTGCATATCGGAGATATTAATCTCAAGCCAATCAATCTGATTGTACTCGTATGATAGAAGATGCAAGATCAGATCACACAACTACGATAAAAGTAATATCGGCCTGGCTTCACAATTCCAATGAAGTCTTTAAGTCGTTAACCTTGTTTTAGAAGAAGAAAACCAAAGGTTAAAGGAGACACGACTCTAGCACGCAAACTAGTATCACGCGTGAAGTGTGGGGATTAGTTTTGCAGAGTTGCTAGATGTCCCCTTATATAGTCTTTCAAATCAGGGTTTCGCCTTGGTCACAAAGCAAACAATATCCACCGTTAGATGAAAACCTGATTTAGATTCAAGCTAATATTTCTCAACCGTTAGATCGAAAACGTAGCTTGTTATACACAAATTAAATGCACGCTTCTAGGTTTGTTAACCGTACCCAAACGTATATATTGTTGGTTCAACAATAGTTAACCAAAAGGTTAGCCATATGAGCATTTCACACCTACCATATTATTATTCACCATAACTAGTTCAAATGACTCAAATGAACTAGTTAGAGAGTTGTTCAATTACAAGGAAATCTTATGTACTACAAATCTTATGTACTACATAAGACACAATGGAAGCAAAAATGAATTGATTCACTCGAATTGGTTCATGAACTTTATATCCACGGTTTGCAAATTGCATTCCTTAGTATTTATAAGTTTAAGTTCAGAAATCATCTTCAGATATATAGCCTTCTTAAGTTCGCACACTAGGTTCGCGGACTTAAGCAACCGGGCAGAGTTTACAAACTCCAGCAGAAAATCTCGGCAAAGACTTTCCTCCGGTTCGCGGACTGGTACTCACGCAACAAGTTTTTCAACTCCAGCATAATTTCTCGGGATGAGAAGTTCGGAAGTTCGCGGACTTGGTAACAAGCCATTCTTCCGGTTTCTCTTGATCAACAAAATTCGCAAACTTTGGTTCAATGGATATGACTTATGCACATATGTGTTTCCACAACAATACTTATGTCCATCATTGGTTATGTAATCTAAACTCTCATTCCAACCATTGAAACATTCTTAGAGGACGTTATACAGTTGTTACACCATTTCTCGTCAAAGCAATTTTCAAAGTGATTGAAACATATCATGACTTCCGTCACTAGGTAAAGATAAACATGATCAAAGAGAAACGCTTACCAGCACATATTTCGAGATATAGATAGGCGAGGTATACTCGGCTCGAAATACCAAATGTGTATAATCTAAGTCTATATATAGCATACGACTTTTTGTCTCAAGAAGTAGGAGATAGAGTAGATAGAATTTTGAGTGACAGATAAGTTCAAGTCTTCACATACCTTTTTGTCGAGAAGTTCCACCTGTTCCTTGAGTAGTTCTTCTTCTTGTATGATGAATCGCCATGAAGTTCTTGAGCTCAACTACACTTTCTATCCTAGTCCGATACTTAGCTATAGTAGACTAGAAATCAAGAATTATAGTTTTGATCACTAACATTGATAAACATGCTTGAGATAGCAACGCATGCGAGTTCGACCGAGCAATGCTCTAACAATCTCCCCCTTTTTCAATTTTAGTGACAAAACTATCAATACATATGGAATATAAAAAAGATAAAGAAACTTTAGTAGATCCTATTCCACATGTCTAATCTTCAACATTCCTCAAAATCTTCGTCACTTCTAAGTACTCCAATGATCCCAAAGGTTGTAAGTTTAGCATCACCGTTGTTGAAGATCCGTAGCTATAACAATGAGAAAGCATCGATCTCGATCATTGTTATACAGTGTCACATTATTATTACATAGTGTCAAAGTCCAATTGTATCACAACTTCAACAATAATACTATGGTGATATGTATCACTCCCCCTTAGTCAATACTCCATCTCACATGGAAACCACTCCCCCTTACACAATGATCCGAAAACCATATGTATTTGTAGTGTGGACTACATATTAATTCTCCCATTTTTTATCAATAAAATTGGCAAAGGTACAAGAACGGGAACATAATGAAATTCCCATAAGATACATTTCATGACTAAAATAAAATACATACCATCTAATTTAGATGCAATCATATAGCCGAAGCTAACAACATTCATCAAGGAGTTTAAAGATACAAGATAACCCCTTTAAAATTTCACAACCGCACACCCCTCAAGATATGACCATTAAGCACAAGTTCAAAAGAACTCTCCCCCATTTGATGTCATTCCCAAGGGAACAACTAGAGCGACCTTAATTTCAAAAGAAAAGAAGAATTTTGATTGGACACCAAAAACCATGAGAATGATTTTCTATATCCAAAAACTCAATCAAATTAATCACAAATAAACCCATGATTGATTTAATCGGAATAAGCAATCAAATTAAACACAAAAGTGATCAACTTAATTGATTATGCTCGACATAAGAGAACATACAGCGCATACGACTAACATAACCATTAGAAATGAATAGGATAGACGTTTATATATTCAACATAATAGGAATCTTACGGAGTATGAAAATACTCAACTAGATTAATTACAAGAGAACCCATAATTAATCTAATTGGAATACACAACCAAACTAATTACAAAAGTAATCAATTTAATTTCATTTGTTTTGCTCGACATAAAAAGACTTATGGAGCAATAACTAGATAACCAAACAAGATGATTAATTTAGTTCAAGAATGCTCAACATAAAGTACCTTACGGAACAACCAACAAAGCTAATCAAAAATTAATCAACTTGGTTGTATCGTGCTCAACATAAGACACATTACGGAGCCTCACAGTATTACATAAAATATGGATCAGTGAAGATCAATACTGTGGAATACACAAGGATTCATTCTATCTTCCATCACTATTTGCATAATGATATTTAATAGACATAATCCTTGAACACAAAAGATTTTAACCTATCTTCCATCAAAGAATTGACAATATAGGCTTAACTTTTGTATATGTCAAAAGTCTATTCATCCTTAAATCAATACATGAATACCGATCATGAACGACTTTACTTTTGACAAAATATGGGACAACATAGTTCACAGACGTAAACACCAATCCCATAACAAATTGCAATATAAAAAATTATGAAGATTAAATACTGCAAACCATCATCCTCCAAATATTTTAGAATTTAAAAAAAAGAACAAGACGACGAAAAATAATATCTATGTGTAGTCACAATCGTTACTATTCAAGCACTAGTTATTCTTCCAACTAAATCAAAAAAAGGACTTACTAGGCATTGTAGATCTTTCTCAGAGCATCTACAGAAAATTCCTTCTCATTGTTGAAAAGCCCATTGATTATGGGATCATTCAATTCCTATAGATCTTCAGAAATATCAATTAACTCACTAAGTTCTCTTTTTAGATCACGCAGGGTATTCTTGGTGAGAGACAACCTTTGTTCATAGTGGGTTATTGGTAGGCTTTTAAGAGTGTAAAATAAGAGCAAGAAAGAAGCCTAGTTGTTATACCTGCAAGTGCACAGGGTCAGTTGTAGTAGATGTGTGCAAGTCAGGGTCGAACCACAGAGACTAGGTGTATAGTTGAAAGTTTTCTATGCTAAGTCTCTAGCTAAGTTGTCTAAACTAACAAGGAAGTAATTAAAGCAATGAGGTAACAGTGACAGTGAGTGACAAAGAGTAATAATGTAAGTAACTAAGGGAAGCAGTAACAAAGAGTAGCAGTGACAAAGTGAAACAAACCAAGGTTGTTAGCCAGAAACAAAGGTAGTGAAGTATAGAAGGGACTAGGATCTTGAATCCACCCTTTTCCTAAGCTAAGTCCTCCAACTATGTTCTTGTCCCTTGTTAGTTATCAGTCAGCTTCTAGGCTCTCTGAATAACTAGATGACAGTTGCGGTTCAAAGCCGGCTGTTCATCTAAGGGTTGGTCTAGAAAGATTACTAAGAACACTAAGATGAATCTAATCCTAGTAGTAGTTGGGGCTCTCACACTGCAACTACCCGCAGAGAAGCTTGCTTAGTGTTTTAACAACCTAAAAGGATATTCAATCCTAGACAGTTCAAGCACAACAAGATCAGAGCATGGATGGAACAAATACAATTGAAATTTACAACATAATTTAAACTAAGAACTAACCCTTGAGGCACTGGCTATTCCAGTCCTCTTGGGTGAAGCACTGGCTAGCCCAGGCATGCCCCATTACAACACCCAAAGACCCCTATTTATACATACAATGTAAATCACAAAAATCCCCAATTAACAACAAAATTAGGGTTTGTAAAAAAATACAATTAAACCCAAAATTTGTTCACCTAACCTACTGATAACAACCCAATCAATCAACCCATGCTTCAATTAGACGTACAATCATGTTCCCCCAATTATCCCCAAATTATGAAATTAGGGTTTATAAGAAATAGAAATTAGGTTTACCTAATCACTGCAAACTCTTGATAGTTCTCACCCATGCTTCCTTACGGTCTTCTGATGCTTCCCACGCCTCCAATTGATCTATATCATCAACTAATTTCACCAACCCACTCCTAGGGTTCGGTGGTGAGAGAATAGGCGAAATTAGTTGTTTGAGAGAGATTAGAACGTGATATAGGTGATGGGTCGAGTGTGTATGATGATTTGAGAAGAGATGGTGGTGGTTGTGGTGATTGAGAAGGAGTTGGTGGCGGAGTAGGTGGTGGTCGTGGAGTTGCAGAGGAGAAGAAAGGGGGAGAAGAAGGAGAAGCTGATAGTTTTAGGGTTAGGGTGTGTTTGGGTTAGGGTATAGGTATTGGGTGCTTAGGTGTTAGACAGGATCATCAAATTTGATGTTTTGTGAAGGAAATACGTTGGATGGAAAGATGAGAGAATGATCCAACGGCGCGATGGAGATGGATCGTGGAGCGACCGTTGGATATGGAATACATCAAAATTGACGGTCCAAGATGGAGTTAGGTGCTATAGTGTTAGACAGGAGCTTCAGACTTTGATGTACTGGCGATGCTGCGACCATTGGATTCAGATGTGATCTAATCTGACGGCTGACGAAGGAGACGGGTATGGATATTGGAAATGGGTTTGGGTGAGGGTTTTGGGCCTTGGGTATGCCAAGCCCATATCTTCTTTAAGAACAATTCTTCCTTGTTAAGCCCATTTCTAGCCTTTTGGTCTTGTGCACAACATTCCTCGCGGCTTCCTTGCGTAATTCCTCCCGACTTTTCACTACTTTTCTGCTCTTTTCGCTCCGCAATTCATCCAAACTTTATTTACAACCTAAAAATACAAAATTAATTAATAAAAATATTTATTCTTGAAAACAATGAAAATACAGAATATGGGATAAAATGTAGAATTAATGCACAAAAGATGAGTTAAATGCCAAGAAAAATATATAGAAATATGCACTTTTTAGCACTCATCAAATACCCCCAAACCTGAATTTTACTTGTCCTCAAGTAAAACAAAACTAAGGAAATCCTACCTATACCACTGTCGCTGGTCTCTCGATTGCATTTAGCGAATGAAATAAGCCTTTTAAACCACTAAGTGTCCCTAGTGGACGAGTGAAGTCTCGTGAAGGTTTGCTTAGAACGTACCTACAAAGTTTTAGGACAAAATATAAGCTCAGATTCCATGAAATGTGACATGTGCAAGACAGTAGAAGCTCACAACAAAATGGAGATGTCAATCTAGCTATCAAAGGCACAATCCTAACACTGATAACAACTAAAGACACGTGATAAGAGTGTAAAGTGTATCTACACATGTTTCTAGAATGACCTGAAGTTATGACTACTAATCACCAAGAGATAGTTTTTAGACTAAGAACCGAATTCTAAGCCAAGCTAGATGTCCGGCTTTACGAGAATTGTGAATGTTCACCCAATGAGTTGGTGATATTTCAGTTTACCCGCGTTATACATCGATGGTTGCACCCTCCTTGCTTATTACAAGACTATTTACAACAAAAAGATGACTCTTTACATGACTCTTATTTACATTGATTACTCTCTTTTATTTTTGGAACAAGAGATAACTATTGTCTTTAACATGACAAAACATGGAATAAATAAATACTTGATTTTTTTTTTTGATTTTTTTTTTTGATATGTTTTTTTTTGATTTTTTGATTTTTCTGAATTTTTCTGAACTTTTTTTTTTTTTTTTTTTTTTTGCGACAAAAAACTTTGATCTTTACAACATAGTGACACTTTTGATACATGAACAAAAAGAAAAACATAATTACATGACTCTTAGCAAGAGGTGGCCCTTATCGAATGCATCCGGTCAAATTCTATGGTTGCTTTTCTTAACGTATCCTCCAACTTCTATCCCAGCCAACCAAAGAACAAGCTAGTCAAGTCTCATTCAGTATTCTAAAGTGATTGGCAATCAAACTTCCTATCAAACACCTTGAAGATCGAGGCTATACATGTATTGGTAGATCGTGCGCGTGCAAGTTTCTTATCACATGTGAATTGTTCTAGAATCAGGGTGCCTTATCATCTAGACTAAGAATCCTACGTTTACATACATACACAGGAATCAACATTTCAAGGTAAATGAGCTCGATTTTTTATGATTTTTTAATTTTTTAATTTTTTAATTTTTTTTTTCAATTTTTCAATTTTTCAATTTTTTCAAAAAGAATTCAAAAAGAAGGAGTTCTTGTTTTCAATTATGGCATATTATCATGGTATCTACTATATACCCCCAAACCTAAACTGAACATTGTCCTCAATGTTTCAAAAGATGTAAAGAATTATAATACAACATATGAAGAGGATTATGCTGAGTAGAGAAAAAGGAAAGAGAATACCCGATTTCGGCGAAAGCAATATTAGAACTCCGTTATTCAAGAAAGAATCCAACATATGTCAGCCGAGATCATATTGGATTAGCAAAATATGTACAAAAGAAACAATTTTTTTTTTACTGGATTATATACAGAAAATTTTGGTTTTGTCTTTGTCGGGAGACATTTTGGAAAAATTTGGTTTTGTCGGGAGACATTTGGTTTTTATGGGTTTTGGAAAACTTTGGTTTTTTAGGGAAAAGGGGGGGTTTGTTTGAGTCCCAAAGTTCAGTTTAAAAAGTTGGCCTAGATTTTGGTTTTCAGAGTTACAATTACAGGCCCACAGTAAATTCAAACAAGCCCAAAACAGTTTTGAACAAACTCAAAAACAAATTAATCAAGCCCACAAACTGGGTTCAGGAGCCCAGTTGTGTTTGAAGGTTTGAATTCGTTCTGGCCCAGTTGGTTAAGGCCCAAAGTTCGCTGAAAAATGAAGCCCACTTGGGCTTGAAGATGTTTTGAAAATTTTAGCTTGGGTTACAACCCAGAGTTCAGAAACAGAAAATTATTGCAAGCCCACAAATTAAACACAATTACACAGCCCAGTTGGGCTTTTAGTTTAGGCTTACGATTTGATTATGGGAGCCCAGTTGGGTTTTAGTTGCACAGCCCAGTTGGGCTTGGTTCAATCCAGCAGCAGCAACAGCAGCAGAAGATCAGCAGCAGCAGCCAGCAGCATAGCAGCACAGAAGCACAGCAGCAGAGACTCAGCAGCAGCAGCACAAGCTCAGCAGGAATTCAGTTGTACCCGGTAGCTCAGCAAAGAAGTTTAGTTCTTGAAACAAAGGCAAGGAAGCACACAAGATGCAAAGAGAGATCAGTGAATGCAGTTACAGATGACAATGTATACACAGCTAAAAACAGCCAAGTTATGCTAAATGGTTTATTCTACAGAACAGAATGGCTATGAACAATGAGAGCTATAGATGGAATGCTAAGTTATCAGGGTGCAGTTGTAGATTCAGGTAACAGTTGACTATGCAGAGAACAGATGATGCAGGTATGCAAATGCAGATGATGCAGTGCTTACACTAAGATGCAGATGCAGAGATGATGCAGATGATGCAGATGCTTATGCTTACAGCTAAAGATGAACTAAGTTACACTACACTAAGTTACAGGTGCAGATGCAGCAGCAGCACCAGAGGATGGCTAACTTACACTAATACGCAGCACCAGAGGCTGGCTAAGAGGCAAACTAAGATATGCAAGATGCAGATGCACTAAGTTACAGTTAGACTAAGTTACAGCTAAACTAACTACAGCTAAAGTTATACTCAGTTATACTAAAACACAGGTGGTACTAAGATACAACAGCTACACTAATTATTTTTTTTTCAACTACACAGCACCAGTCCCCGGCAGCGGCGCCAAAAACTTGGTATTTAAGAGTGTAAAATAAGAGCAAGAAAGAAGCCTACTTGTTATACCTGCAAGTGCACAGGGTCAGTTGTAGTAGATGTGTGCAAGTCAGGGTCGAACCACAGAGACTAGGTGTATAGTTGAAAGTTTTCTATGCTAAGTCTCTAGCTAAGTTGTCTAAACTAACAAGGCAGTAATTAAAGCAATGAGGTAACAGTGACAGTGAGTGACAAAGAGTAATAATGTAAGTAACTAAGGGAAGCAGTAACAAAGAGTAGCAGTGACAAAGTGAAACAAACCAAGGCTGTTAGCCAGAAACAAAGGCAGTGAAGTATAGAAGGGACTAGGATCTTGAATCCACCCTTTTCCTAAGCTAAGTCCTCCAACTATGTTCTTGTCCCTTGTTAGTTATCAGTCAGCTTCTAGGCTCTCTGAATAACTAGATGACAGTTGCGGTTCAAAGCCGGCTATTCATCTAAGGGTTGGTCTAGAAAGATTACTAAGAACACTAAGATGAATCTAATCCTAGTAGTAGTTGGGGCTCTCACACTGAAACTATCCGCATAGAAGCTTGCTTAGTGTTTTAACAACCTAAAAGGATATTCAATCCTAGACAGTTCAAGCACAACAAGATCAGAGCATGGATGGAACAAATACAATTGAAATTTACAACATAATTTAAACTAAGAACTAACCCTTGAGGAACTGGATATTCCAGTCCTCTTGGGTGAAGCACTGGCTAGCCCAGGCATGCCCCATTACAACACCCAAAGACCCCTATTTATACATACAATGTAAATCCCAAAAATCCCCAATTAACAGCAAAATTAGGGTTTGTAAAAAAATACAATTAAACCCAAAATTTGTTCACCTAACCTACTGATAACAACCCAATCAATCAACCCATGCTTCAATTAGACGTACAATCATGTTCCCCCAATTATCCCCAAATTATGAAATTAGGGTTTATAAGAAATAGAAATTAGGTTTACCTAATCACTGCAACCTCTTGATAGTTCTCACCCATGCTTCCTTACGGTCTTCTGATGCTTCCCACGCCTCCAATTGATCTATATCATCAACTAATTTCACCAACTCACTCCTAGGGTTCGGTGGTGAGAGAATAGGCGAAATTAGTTGTTTGAGAGAGATTAGAACGTGATATAGGTGATGGGTCGAGTGTGTATGATGATTTGAGAAGATATGGTGGTGGTTGTGGTGATTGAGAAGGAGTTGGTGGCGGAGCAGGTGGTGGTCGTGGAGTTGCAGAGGAGAAGAAAGGGGGAGAAGAAGGAGAAGCCGATAGTTTTAGGGTTAGGGTGTAGGTATTGGGTGCTTAGGTGTTAGACGGGATCATTAAATTTGATGTTTTGTGAAGGAAATACGTTTGATGGAAAGATGAGAGAATGATCCAACGGCGCGATGGAGATGGATCGTGGAGCGACCGTTGGATATGGAATACATCAAAATTGACGGTCCAAGATGGAGTTAGGTGCTAAAGTGTTAGACATGAGCTTCAGACTTTAATGTACTGGCGATGCTGCGACCATTGGATTCAGATGTGATCCAATCTGACGGCTGACGAAGGAGACGGGTATGGATATTGGAAATGGGTTTGGGTGAGGGTTTTGGGCCTTGAATATGCCAAGCCCATATCTTCTTTAAGAACAATTCTTCCTTGTTAAGCCCATTTCTAGCCTTTTGGTCTTGTGCACAACATTCCTCGCGGCTTCCTTGCGTAATTCCTCCCGACTTTTCACTACTTTTCTGCTCTTTTCGCTCCGCAATTCATCCAAACTTTATTTACAACCTAAAAATGCAAAATTAATTAATAAAAATATTTATTCTTGAAAACAATGAAAATACAGAATATGGGATAAAATGTAGAATTAATGCACAAAAGATGAGTTAAATGCCAAGAAAAATAGATAAAAATATGCACTTTTTAGCACTCATCAGTTATCTCTTCCAAAGAGGAAATGATTCGAGATTTTAAATCATTTCGCTTTTGATGAAAACTTTCACCATGTCTCAGCACGACAAACAGAAAAGAGACAGTTAGAAGAAGAACCTTCTCCATTGATTGTTGACTTCTTCTTTATCATTCTCGAGGAAGTGATTCCTTTGCACAGATGTACATTGACTGCTTCTACTGCATCTTTTTTGGTAGTACCTCTAGCTACAGGAGCCATGAGAACGTAACTGAAAGAAGGAGAAAACAAACAATAAAAGGAGATTTATAAGTGTCAAACCCTAGACCATTTTGACACAGTCTTCCAAGAATCTAAAAATAAGATTACTTACACAAATTGAAATTTACGAACATTGACTTTAGCCACTTCTCATATTTCCCAAGTTAAAGATGAGAAGGCAAACATCACCATTCAGTTGGTGACCGGACGGGCCAACTGCCCACTTCCCTTGTTTTTTTGTGGCTTGTCACTGTTGGTTGTGCTAACAGATTTCTTACTTCTTCTGGAATATTTACCTTGCTTATCTTTATCCAGACTCACTCTTTTCATGTTCTTTTGAAGTTTGGTGACTCTTTTGTTGCTTTTCTTGAATCTCCAACAGGTATTTTTTTATCATTCCTTGAGTGTCCACAGAAGGAGCAGATCAATGTGGATTTTTCATCTCCATGTAATTTTTCCTGTTTGACACAACACCCAACCATTGTTTCCTGATTTGCAGAATCCATCACTTTTTCTGTTTTGCTTTTGAATCTTAAACCATGATTGTTCCCAAAGGATCTCTGACCAAACAACATTGCTGCAATTTTGTCACAGCTTCCAGACAGCCTTTGCAGGTCATCTCTGAGAGAATTAATCTCTTCTTCCTTTAGAGACATGGTTTTGATGAATTTAATATGAAGATGCTCTATCTCAATATTTTTCGTCTGGAGTGATGATTCAACATTCCTCAATGAGGCTTTAAGACGAAGGTTCTCTTGAAGAATCTCTTTATTCAGGAGATCAACCAACTCAGTGTCAAATTCAAGTTCCGCATCAGAATTTGAAGTTGAAAGAGAATCTGAAGTAAGGGCAGTAAATCCATTGCACCAGTTAGACTTATCTGAGTTATATAGAGAAGTATTGTCTTCTGTTGAATTATTTTCAGCAACCAGAGAAGATGGAAAACCTGCAAATCTATTCTTCCTTTTTATTAGATTCTTGACCTCTTTGACTACTGGTGAATGATCACATTCTCAGCCCAGGACAGGTGAGAGGAAGACATCTCAGGTTTGTTCACAATGTTGATTGCGAACGTTTTTCCTGTCTCTTGATCAAGAATTCTTAACTTTCCAATTAGTGAAGTCTTGGAAACTGTATCAGGGTCCTCAATGATGGCATGCTTCTTAGAATCGTATCTTGATGGCAGCGATCTGAGAATTTTCATCACAATGTCCTTTTCAGGAATGGTCTTACCCAATGCAAATGATGCACTAAAAATTTCAGACACTTTATGGTAAAAATCATCAATCGATTCATTATCAGCCGTACGAAGATTTTCCCGTTTGTAATTCAGATTTTGAAGTCTGGATTCCTTTTCACTGGTACTTCCTTCGAATACGTTTTCTAAGATATCCCAAGCATCTTTAGACCTAGTGCAATTTGACACATGGTGCTGAAGGTGTGGGGTAATGGCATTTAAACCATCGGAGTTTTGCTTTGCAGCAAGTAGCTCGACAGGACTATATTCATCAATATTCTTGGGAAAGTTTGTATCTCCAACTTCCACGACGAGAGCATCATAGCCATTAACAACATATACCCATGATTGAAAATCACGCGCTTGAAGAAAAGCTCGCATAGCAATTTTCCACCACAAATAATTAGAGCTATCAAAGACTGGCGGTACGTTAATAGAGATAGTACCTCTGTCCATAGAGTCAGATCGCTACAAACATAGACTTGTAAGGTCTTGAACGTGTTTGCCTGCTCTGATACCAATTGAAAAGCGAGGGTCTAAGAACACCACCCAATATTTTGCTTAACAATCTGTATGGAAAAACTCGAATATACTTTTAAGAGAATCAACAAGACTCAATCAATTAAAAGTACATCAACGAGTTTATATCTCTCTCTCTTGATTTGATTTCCTCAAACAGAAACTGCGAGTACTAATCAAATACAAGGAATAACTTGGATGGTACCAAAGACCAATATCCAAGAATCGATTAATGACAATCAACAACCAAAGGTTGAATTACTTTAAATGATGATCTAATGCACAACCTGTATTATTTCAATTATAAAGATAAAACAATACAATGCGGAAATTGAAATAACATAGACACCAGAAATTTTGTTAACGAGGAAACCGCAAATACAAAAAAATCCCGGGACCTAATCCAGATTGAACACACACTGTATTAAGCCACTACATACACTAGCCTACTCCAAGCTAACTTCGGACTGGACTGTAGTTGAACCCTAATCAGTTTCCCACTTATCCAAAGTACAGTTGTACTCCCTATGCCTTTGATCCCAGCAGGATATTGCGCACTTGATTCCCTTATCTGATCTCACACACAACTAAGAGTTTCTACGATCCAAAAGCGCAGGCTTTGACAATAAACAAATCTGTCTCACACAGACAAGTCTATCAAAGGATCAATCTGTCCCCCACAGAAAAAACCTAAAGTTTTTGTTCCGTATATTGATAATAATCAAGGTGAACAGGAACCAATTGATAATTCGGTCTTATATTCCCGAAGAACATCCTAGATAAATCAATCACCTCACAACAATCTTAATCGTATGGTAGCAAAACAAGATGTTGCGGAATCACAAACAATGAGAAGAATATGTTTGTGACTACTTCTAATATCTTGCCTATCGGAGATATTAATCTCAAGCCAATCAATCTGATTGTACTCGTACGATAGAAGATGCAAGATCAGATCACACAACTACGATAAAAGTAGTATCGGTATGACTTCACAATCCCAATGAAGTCTTTAAGTCGTTAACCTTGTTTTAGAAGAATAAAACCAAAGGTTAAAGGAGACACGACTCTAGCACGCAAACTAGTATCACGCGTGAAGTGTGGGATTAGTTTTGCAGAGTTGCTAGATGTCCCTTATATAGTCTTTCAAATCAGGGTTTCGCCTTGGTCACAAAGCAAACAATATCCACCGTTAGATGAAAACCTGATTTAGATTCAAGCTAATATTTCTCAACCGTTAGATCGAAAACTTATCTTGTTATACACAAATAAAATGCACACTTCTAGGTTTGTTAACCGTACCCAAACGTGTACATTGTTGGTTCAACAATAGTTAACCAAAAGGTTAGCCATATGAGCATTTCATACCAACCATATTCTTCTTCACCATAACTAGTTCAAATGACTCAAATGAACTAGTTAGAGAGTTTTTCAATTGCAAGGAAATCTTATGTGCTAAACAAGACACAAGTGAAACAAAGATGATTTGATTCACTCGAATCGGTTCATGAACTTTATAAACACGGTTCGAAAATTGCATTCCTTAGTCTTTATAAGTTTAATTTCAAATCATCTTCAGATATATAGCCTTCTTAAGTTAGCACACTAGGTTCGCGGACTTAAGAAACCGGGAACAGTTTACAAACTCCAGCAAAAAATATCGGCAAAGACTTTCCGCCGGTTCGCGGACTGGTACTCACGCAACAAGTTTTCAACTCCAGCAGAATTTCTCGGGATGAGAAGTTCGGCAGTTCGCGGACTGAGTTCGTGGACTTGGAAACAAGCCATTCTTACGGTTTCTCTCGATCAACAAAGTTCGCAAACTTTGGTTCAAGGGATAGGACTTATGCACATATGTGTTTCCACAACAATACTTATGTCCATCGTTGGTTATGTAATCTAAACTCTCATTCCAACCATTGAAACATTCTTAGAGGACGTTATATAGTTGTTACACCATTTCTCGTCAAAGCAATTCTCAAAGTGATTGAAACATATCATGACTTCCGTCACTAGGTAAAGATAAACATGATCAAAGAGAAACGCTTACCAGCACATATTTCGAGATATAGATAGGCGAGGTATACTCGGCTCGAAATACCAAATGTGTATAATCTAAGTCTATATATAGCATACGACTTTTTGTCTCAAGAAATAGGAGATAGAGTAGATAGACTTTTGAGTGACAGATAAGCTCAAGTCTTCACATACCTTTTTGTCGAGAAGTTCCACCGGTTCCTTGAGTAGTTCTTATTATTGTATGATGAATCACCTTGAAGTCCTTGAGCTCAACTACACTTTCTATTCTAGTCCGAGACTTAGCTATTGTAGACAAGAAATCAAGACTTATAGTTTTGATCACTAACATTGACAAACATGCTTGAGATATAAACACATGCGAGTTCTACCGAGCAATGCTCTAACAGATTTGTTTATTAAAGTCTCCGACTTTGGATCGTAGCAACTCTTAGTTGTGGGTGAGATCATCTAAGGGAATCAAGTGCGTGGTATCCTGCTGGGATCAGAGACGTAAGGAGCGCAACTGTACCTTGGATCAGTGTGAGATTGATTGGGGTTCAACTACAGTCCAGACCGAAGTTAGTTTGTAGTAGGTTCCGAGGTTTTTCTGCATTTGCAGTTTCCTCGTTAACAAAACTTCTAGTGTCTGTGTTATTTCTTTTCCGCATTATGTTTTGTTATATAATTGAAATATCACAGGTTGTGCGTTGAATTAATCAATTGGGAAATCCGACCTTTGGTTGTTGATTGAAATTGATTGATCCTTTAATATTGGTCTTTGGTACCGTTCAAGTTAATTTCTCTTGTATTCAACTAGACTCGCAGATTTCTATATGCTTGAGTAAGTATTGAATCGAGAAATTGAGATACAACTCTTTGATATATTTTTCTTAAGATTGAGTTTGACTGTCTAGTTGATTCTCTTGAAAAGTATATTGGAGTTAGTCCATACAGATTTCTTAGCGAAATATTGAGCGAGTGATGTGATTTTCAATTGAGTTGTAGTAAAAAGTTCGTTGAGACTTGTGAAAGCAAAAGTTTAGATTTAATGAAATTTGAAAAAAAAACAAAACTTAATTCAAGATCATTAGGAATAACCAAGACACTGATTCCACTATCACACATGAATGAATTATGACAACTAATCCAGAACTCTAATTTTCTTTTCAATCCCTTCTTTCTTAATTCACAAATAATCATGCAAATTCTCAAATATCAATTGTATTCCCTAAGCATAGATTATCAATTGACTAAACAATGTATAACCTATCAGATTGAATCACAACTAATTAAGAAAATTATGCAAACAATTTAAAACTCTGCAAAAGCAGTGAATGAGTGAATTATAAATTAGAGAAAATTAAATAATTACCAATTATTTATGCGTAAATAGCTTCCTCATTGCTTTGGTTATGGAAGATTTAGCTCATTATCATGTTGGAAACACGCTCAAAAGTTGACTTCATTGCTTAAATGGTGTTTACAAATGATGAAAAGGGAGAAATAATTCAAAACCGGGTTTGTAACGCTTATAATTGTTGCAAACCAAAGAACGATACATAGGATGTGTCACTGTTATTGTAGCTCTAAGACTGTCGCTTAGCAGTCGCAAATACTGTAGCAAAAACGACTGCT
Source organism: Papaver somniferum (assembly GCF_003573695.1). Lineage (NCBI taxonomy): Eukaryota > Viridiplantae > Streptophyta > Magnoliopsida > Ranunculales > Papaveraceae > Papaver > Papaver somniferum. The sequence continues at coordinate 35,816,491 of NC_039367.1, read as the reverse complement.
TCTGTGGGTCAATGTTCTTCAATGGCAGCAGCAGCAACAGGTTTCTCTGGTGATCGTGTTTCGCCTCTGTGATGTTCCAAATCCTTCCCAAACTCTCCGTAACCCCTTATATGACCCAAGAGACTCTATTTTTACCCGAAAGATGCATCGAATCTCCTCCATAACTTTACAAATTCTCGGCAGTGAAAGAAAATATTTTCGGATATTTTCTTTCGTTTTTTAGATTCTCACGCGTTTTATAGATGCAAACTCTTCTTGTTTAACTCTTACACGCCTCTAGCATTCTCCTAGCACATTTCAAACTCTCTCAGCAACAACAGATGCATGAAAATCTTCCCCCTTTTCACGTACTCCCCTGTTTTGCTCCATGACATGATTCAGCCAATTCTGACCCAAACAAATACCCATAACAGGCCTGTAATGAAAAATCACAACTACCCACGAAGTTTCAGCCATTTAATCTCTGTAGAACATCGTCAAAATCTTGATTAAAAATCTGCCAGTTCATTACAAAGTTTTCCCGCCAATTTTTTTTTAAACGAAAAAAGAAGGTGTCCCCCTAACCAAACCAGGGGTGCGAATAGCAGGTGGCGCTATGGGGGTGCAAATAGCAGTACTGTGCCCCCTTAGTAATTGGGTGTTGAGGATTAGTTTGGGATATGTATAACCCTGGGTGCCCCTTAGCCAAATCTGGGAAGGCACTAAAGAATCTCCTTGGTTGGCATACAATCATTGACTATAGGAGGAAGTACCCTGATGCGAAATTCCAATTGTTGTACACGAGTTTGCACTCAGCATACTAAAATTCATATATAAGTGACAGATCTCTACCCAGATAGTTTCTATACATCATAACCGGAGTCAACCAATCACATGGAAAGATTAAGAAGATGGATAAAGAGAAAAATAGATGGTTCAAAGTGAACGGTGTTTCCCGTATCTGTCTGAAGGCCTCTGCCAAGATAAACCTATCCTAATGGACTTAGATATCGGTCTGACTAATATCAATACAACTGGCATACACAAGGGGACCAGTGGTCGATAAACCTAACTCTTGGTCGATTTTATTGAATTTATTCCGGTTGGTCTGATGGTCTGGTCTCAATTATTATTTTTTTGGTATCTCAATCACCCTATTTCACCCCTAGCAATGGTAACAACTTGAGTCGTGTAGCCCACCAAATCACTTAAGAAATAAAAATAGAAGGGATTAGGATTCAACGAGTTATGGCGAAACTACCATGTTTTTTTTAATTCTAACACCCGAGCTCTGTGCTTTTATGAATAGACTCTTTATATGCTTCCATCTAATCAGATTGATTCCTCAACTCCTACAACCAAGATGTTCCCATCCACTTATATTGGTTAGTGCCAACCTTAATAAGCATAAATTTCTAGGCTCTGGAGTTTATTTAATGCAACTAAAAGATAACAAAAAAGTTTCTTCCCCACCCCGAAACTTAAATCTAAGATTGTCCTCAATGATTCTAATGAAAGAGCAATACCAAAAAGCAAAGTAACATGAGGAATCAGTAAAGAGAGAAGTCGGAAAGATAGTACCTGGGTGAAGAGAGAAATCAAAAACTAATATACAGCATACAATCGCCTCGATGGTCAATCAAGGATAAACAGGGTCCTCCAGAGGGACCTCCTCAACATAACCTGTAGGAAAGGGCTCTAAAAAAGATTTCAATCTCTGACCGTTAACCTTCGAAAAACTACTACCGTCTAGCGTCTCGGTCTCAACATCTCCATGAGGAAAGACAGTGCGAACAATAAAAGGACCCGTCCACCGAGAACGTAACTTCCCAAGGAAAAGATGCAAGAGGGTATCATACTGAAGAACCTTTTGACCTGGAGAAAATGACTTCCTTAAAATATTTCTATCATGCACAAGTTTCATTTTGTTCTTATACTCCTTCGCACTATCGTAAGCATCTACATGAATCTCTTCCAACTCATTGAGCTGGAATTTCCTATGGGCTCCTGCCTTGTCGAGTGAAAAATTTAGCTGCTTAACAGCCCAATATGCTCTATGTTCTAACTCAACAGGTAAGTGACATTCCTTGCCATACATAAGTCGATAAGGTGACATTCCAATGGGGGTCTTAAACGCAGTATGGTAAGCCCATAAGGCATCAGTAAGCCTAGACGACCAGTCTTTCCGATTAGGAATAACTGTTTTCTCTAATATACGTTTTATCTTCCTATTGGAAACCTCTACTTGACCACTAGTCTGTGGATGATACGGGGTAGCTACCTTATGTGTAATACCATATTTCTTCATCAAAAGCCTAAAAGGTCCATTACAAAAGTGCGACCCTCCATCACTAATTATAGCTCGCGGTGTACCAAAACATGTAAGTATATTATTTTTCAAGAACTCAATCGCAACCCTATGGTCATTCGTTTTACACGCAACTTCCTCAATCCACTTAGAGACATAGTCTACAACGACAAGGATGTAAAGGTTACCAAAAGAATTAGGAAACAGACCCATAAAGTCAATACCCCACACATCAAAGACCTCAACAACTAAAATAGGTTTCAAGGGCATCATGTTCCTACGGGAAATAGTTCCTAATTTCTGGCAACGCTCACAAGTAACACAATGACTATGGGAGTCTTTAAACAACGAAGGCCAATAGAATCCACACTGCAATATCTTAGCATCAGTCTTCTTAGCACTAAAGTGACCCCCACAAGCATGATCATGACAAAAGGAAATAATACTGAATTGGTCACTCTCAGGTATACATCTCCTAATAATCTGGTCTGGACAATACTTAAACAAATAAGGATCATCCCAAAAGAAGTGTTTCACCTCGGCTAAAACCTAGAACGATCTTGTTTACCCCAATGTTGGGGCATTCGACCAGTAACAAGATAATTCACTATATTCGCATACCAATGTGCTTGGGTAACAAAGAAAAGTTGTTCATCAGGAAAACTATCCCTAACAGGAGGAGAATCATTAATGGTATCCACAACAAACCTGGACACGTGGTGTGCTACTACATTTTCTGCACCTTTTTTATCTCTAATGTTTAAGGAAAATTCCTGCAACAATCGGATCCATCTAATAAATATAGATTTAGTATCCTTCTTGGAAAGAAGATACTTCAGAGCAGCATGATCAGTAAAGATTGTGACCTTAGAACCTAAGAGGTAGGATCTAAACTTGTCTAAGGCAAACAAAATAGCTATTAGTTCCTTCTCCGTAGTGGTATAGTTCAACTGGGAATCATTCAGAGTTTTGCTAGCATAGTAAATCACATGAAGTAACTTATTTTCTCGCTGACCTAAAACAACACCAATAGCATAATCTGAAGCATCACACATGATCTCAAAGGGTAGGTTCCAGTAGGGTGCCTAGACTATGGGGACGGTAGTGAGTAAATTCTTAAGCTTCTCAAAAGCCTCTAAACAAGCATCATCAAAGATAAACTTAACGTCTTTTGCAAGAAAATTGCAGAGAGGTCTAGAAATTAAGATGAAATACTTAATGAATCGACGATAAAAACCTGCATGCCCTAAGAATGACCTAATATCTCTTACGGTTTTTGGGACCTGTAAAGTTTTAATGAGGTCAACTTTGGATTTATCTACCTCTATACCCTTCGAAGATACGATATGCCCTAGAACAATTCTTGAACGAACCATGAAGTGACATTTCTCCCAATTAAGCACTAAATTCTTTTCCTTACACCTAGTCAAAGCTAATGACAAATGATACAAGCACTCACCGAAAGACGAACCAAACACTGAAAAATCATCCATAAAGACCTCTAAGAACCGTTCTACCATGTCAGAAAATATGCTCAACATACAACGTTGAAAGGTCGCAGGGGCATTACATAGCCCGAAAGGCATGCATCTATACGCAAAGGTACCAAAGGGACGGGTAAAAGTGGTTTTCTATTGGTCTTCTAGGGCAATAACGACCTGATTATAACCGTAGTATCCATCTAAAAAGCAATAATGGCTACGTCCAGCTAATCTCTTTAGCATTTGGTCGATGAAGGGAAAGGGAAAGTGGTGCTTCCTAGTGACCTTGTTCAATTTCCTATAGTCAATACAGACACGCCAACCCGTGGTCACCCGGGTTGGGATTAACTCATTGTTATCATTCTGGACTACAGTAATACCGGATTTCTTGGGAACAACCTGAACGGGGATGACCCACTTACTGTCTGAAATGGGGTAGATAATGCCTGCATATAACAGCTTAAGAACCTCGGTTCGAACTACTTCTTTCATATTAGGGTTCAGTAGACGTTGCATCTCCCTAGAAGGTTTGGTGTAACTCTCTAAATAGATCTGATGTATACAATCAGTAGGATTTATACCCTTAATGTCTGCTATGGTCTACCCTAAAGCTTCCTTGTTATTCTGAAGGACGGTCACTAGCCTACTTTCCTGATCATTATCCAAGTCGAATGTTATAATCACAGGTAAAGTTTCAGATGGGCCTAAAAACACATACTTCAGGGAATCTGGTAATGGTTTAAGGTCCAACTTAGGAGGCTTTTCTAACGAAGAAACTAGGGTAGACTCAGAAATGGGTAGAGGTTCGAACTTAGGTTTCCAACCATTACTAGTGTCTATCAAATGAGTTGAATCTAACAAAGAATTCACCTCATTAATCACATCGTCATCATAAAAATCAATCCCAAAGTGGGATATGCATTTCTCTAATGGATCTTCTAACAAAGTGTTTGGTAATGACTCCTCGACTAATGTTCCTATCATGTTCACCTCTTCTATGCTCGAGTCATCTAGTTCAGAGGGTAGCTTACTAATATTAAAAATGTTCAGCTCAATAGCATAATCTGAAGCATCACACATGATCTCAAAGGGTAGGTTCCAGTAGGGTGCCTAGACTATGGGGACGGTAGTGAGTAAATTCTTAAGCTTCTCAAAAGCCTCTAGACAAGTATCATCAAAGACAAACTTAACGTCTTTTGCAAGAAAATTGCAGAGAGGTCTAGAAATTAAGCTGAAATACTTAATGAATCGACGATAAAAACCTGCATGCCCTAAGAATGACCTAATATCTCTTACGGTTTTTGGGACCTGTAAAGTTTTAATGAGGTCAACTTTGGCTCTATCTACCTCTATACCCTTCGAAGATACGATATGCCCTAGAACAATTCTTGAACGAACCATGAAGTGACATTTCTCCCAATTAAGCACTAAATTATTTTCCTTACACCTAGTCAAAGCTAATGATAATTGATACAAGCACTCATCGAAAGACGAAGCAAACACTGAAAAATCATCCATAAAGACCTCTAAGAACCGTTCTACCATGTCAGAAAATATGCTCAACATACAACGCTGAAAGGTCGCATGGGCATTACATAGCCCGAAAGGCATGCGTCTATACGCAAAGGTACCAAAGGGACAGGTAAAAATGGTTTTCTATTGGTCTTCTAGGGCAATAACAACCTGATTATAACTGTAGTATCCATCTAAAAAGCAATAATGGCTACGTCCAGCTAATCTCTTTAGCATTTGGTCGATGAAGGGAAAGGGAAAGTGGTGCTTCCTAGTGACCTTGTTCAATTTCCTATAGTCAATATAGACACGCCAACCCGTGGTCACCCGGGTTGGGATTAACTCATTGTTATCATTCTGGACTACAGTAATACCGGATTTCTTGGGAACAACCTGAACGGGGATGAACCACTTACTGTCTGAAATGGGGTAGATAATGCCTGCATATAACAGCTTAAGAACCTCGGTTCGAACTACTTCTTTCATATTAGGGTTCAGTAGACGTTGCATCTCCCTAGAAGGTTTGGTGTCACTCTCTAAATAGATCTGATGTATACAATCAGTAGGACTTATACCCTTAATGTCTGCTATGGTCTACCCTAAAGCTTCCTTGTTATTATGAAGGACGGTCACTAGCCTACTTTCCTGATCACTATCCAAGTCGGATGTTATAATCACAGGTAAAGTTTCAGATGGGCCTAAAAACACATACTTCAGGGAATCTGGTAATGGTTTAAGGTCCAACTTAGGAGGCTTTTCTAACGAAGGAACTAGGGTAGACTCAGAAATGGGTAGAGGTTCGAACTTAGGTTTCCAACCATTACTAGTGTCTATCAAATGGGTTGAATCTAACAAAGAATTCACCTCATTAATCACATCGTCATCATAAAAATCAATCCCAAAGTGGGATAGGAATTTCTCTAATGGATCTTCTAACAAAGTGTTTGGTAATGACTCCTCGACTAATGTTCCTATCATGTTCACCTCTTCTATGCTCGAGTCATCTAGTTCAGAGGGTAGCTTACTAATATTAAAAATGTTCAGCTCAACAGCATAATCTGAAGCATCACACATGAATAAATTATGGCAAATAATCCAAAACTCTAATGGTCTTTTAAATCCCTTATTTCTTAATTCACAAATAATCAGGCAAATTCTCAAATATCAATTGTATTCACTAAGCATAGATTATCAATTGACTAAACAAAGCATAACCTATCAGATTGAATCACAACTAATTAAGAAAATTATGCAAACAATTAAAACTCTGCAAAAGCAGTGATTGAGTGAATTATAAATTAGAGAAAATTAAATAATTACCAATTATTTATGCGTAAATAGCTTCCTCATTGCCTTGGTTGTGGGAGATTTAGCTCATTATCATGTTGGAAACACGCTCAAAAGTTGATTTCATTGCTTAAATGGTATTTACAAATGATGAAAAGGGAGAAATAATTCAAAACCGGGTTTGTAACGATTATAATTGTTGCAAACCAAAGAACGATACATAGGATGTGTCACTGTTACTGTAGCTCTAAGACTGTCGCTGAGCAGTCGCAACTATTGTAGCAAAAACGACTGCTTCTGCGGGTCAATGTTCTTCGTGTTCTTCAATGGCAACAACAGCAGCAGGTTTCTCTGGTGATCTTGTTTCGTCTCTGTGATGTTCCAAATCCTTCTCAAACTCTCCGTAACCCCTTATATGACCCAAGGGACTCTATTTATACCCGAAAGATGCATTGAATCTCCTCCATAACTTCAAAAATTCTCGGCAGTGAAAGAAAATATTTTCGGATATTTTCTTTCCTGTTTTAGATTCTTACGCATTTTACAGCTGCAAACTCTCATTGTTTAACTCTTTCACACCTCTAGCATTCTCCTAGCACATTTCAAACTCTCTCAGCAACAACAGATGCATGAAAATCTTCCCCCTTTTCACGTACTCCCCTGTTTTGCTCTATGACATGATTCAGCCAATTCTGACCCAAACAAATACCCATAACAGGCCTGTAATGAAAAATCACAACTACCCACGAAGTTTCAGCCATTTAATCTCTGTAGAACATCGTCAAAATCTTGATTAAAAATCTGCCAGTTCATTACAAAGTTTTCCCGCCAATTTTTTTTTTAAACGAAGAAGGTGTCCCCCTAACCAAACCAGGGGTGTGAATAGCAGGTGGCGCTATGGGGGTGCAAATAGCAGGTAGTGTGCCCCTTAGTAATTGGGTGCTGAGGATGAATTTGGGATATGCATAACCCTGGGTGTCCCTTAGCCAAATCTGGGGTTCGTATAGCAAATGTCCTCCGGGGGTCCAAATAGCACTTTTTGAGAAACTTTTTCCACACAAGTGTATTTCTCCAAAAACACCTACACAAACATAAAAACACCATAATAAGTACAAAATCAAGCACTAGCAATAGAGACACTAAGGACAATTCAGACACAAAAGTGTGTCTATCAAATACCCTCAAACTTATTATTTGCTAGTCCTCAAGCAAATCTAATATAAAATGAAGACTCAATTAGATAAAAATGTTTGATCGAGACACATTGTAATACCCGCGTTCTTTATCTTAAAATATTAGGGTGCGGTCCCAATCTATTTGGATTGGAAGACTAGAAATAACACAATGTGGTGCGTGAAATCTAGTAATTGTTGTGTTTCGGTTAAGAAACACTTGGATTTTGCCTGAGAAAATATATTTCTCTTTGTGTGAGACTTCCCGTAGCGTGTACGAACGTTAATAGAGTTTAAAACTCGAAAATGTGACAAATTGACACTTACCTTAGGTGTGTGTCAAGTTTAAATTGAAAGAAGGGCATTTCAGTCTTTTTACTCGCATGTAAGTTTTATCTACTGAATTTTGTTATCAAAACAAAATCATTATTTTCACTCGTAATCTTTTTCCTCCAACATAATATTTTCTTTGAAACTTGAAAAATTGAAGCTTAGTTACATCGTTTGATTGGTTGCTTTGATTTGGTTAGTTTGGGAGCTTCAATTACACAAAAGGTAGGAAGAATTATTCATAAAACTATTTTTGAATTGACTTACATGATTTCAATTCTATGATTTTATGTTTAATGAAATTCAAACCTCTTCATAATCTTATGAAACTTTATATGATGGATTCGTGACGTTTTAAACGAATTCATGATTGTTCATCTTGATATTGAATTTAGCGTTCGTGAAAAGTAGGGGATTTCTTCCTCTTTTCAGTTTCTTTCTCATCAAATATTGCTTTTAAATCCTATAATTTGGTCATGTTCAAGATTTAATTGCTTTGAAACTAATTTGGGTTTGCTTTGATTAGGTTTTCAATTCTTATAACCCTTTTACTCCAATCTAAACCTAATTTTCCCTAATTTTATTCCAACTCCGAGATCAATTTAACCTGATTATTAAGTTTTATTTCATCACTTTGTTTAATTGGGTATTTGGTATTCATCTTGTTCCTTTGGATCATCACTCAATCTCATGAACTTGTTTCAAAACTAAAATTCTGAACCTACGCTTCTGTCCTGTTTGGTCAAGAAATTTTCTTACGAGTATGTCTCTCAAAAGCTTCTCCTATTATTTTTATATTAAAGATGACTCTCCCAGATTTTTAACGAAACCAAGTTTCTAAATTCTATTGAGTGGTGAATTTTGCATGAATTTTTCATTACAGGGTACCAAAACTGAATTTTCTGAAGGACAACAATTCTGTCCTGTTTTGTTGAGAGATTTAAACATAGTTATGTACCTCACTGCCTATGTTTATTATTTTTATGTCAAATTTTGGTTTCTTATCTTTCTAATGGTACCAAATTCTCTGAATTCCGTTGTGTGATGAATTTTGCACAATTTTTTGAATGTGGACTGCTGAAACTGTAGTTTCATTCTATTTTGAATTGTAAAAGAGTTATCTTCTCTTCTTGAGGTTGTTGTTTGTAAAAATATTATTGTAATAATTAGATAAGTGTGGATGATGTTGAAAATGGTTTCATGTTGATATTTGTATTCCACACTTTTTGGTTAACTATTTGATAATTGGAATAAAGTTTTCGTGTATTGATTAATAAATCATAATATTACTCTTGTTTGTTTTCAACCCAAATGGCAGCTCGGAGAATTTGGAACTTGTCGGTTGACCGAACTCCACGTCCGATTGGAAGGGAAACTTTTTCCGGGCCTTCATAGTTGGTATCAGAGCATACGTTTCGATTTCGTTTGGGTTTTTATCTGTTTTTCATAACGTTTTTTCGTTTTTTTTACTCAGTTTTGTTTGGAAATTTTGGTATTGGAAACATTGATTTCATTACAGGGTTTTGAAAAAGTGTTACGAATCTCTTTATTTTCTGAAATTTTAGAAAAACAACCAGATACCGTGATATTGTATGATTGGGTTGTTAGTAATGAGCAGTTACTAACAAGGTTAACCTTTTTAAAGTTTGTTTTGTGTATTTCGATTAGTGCAAGTTCAACGCTTTTTGCTTCAGCTAAGAAGTGAAGGGTCTCAATAAGAGAATTGAGATTCAAGAACTGGAAAAGAGAACATATTTGTGGAAGTGAATTGGCAACGTCGCAACTTAGAAGAGACAACTCGAGAGAAAGAATCCGAGATGCGGGAGAAATGTATGGAGTTACTAGGAGGTAACGTTCGTTAGTCTCTTTCTTAGTTTTGAATTTCGGGACGAAATTCTTTTTAAGTGAGTAATAATGTAATACCCGCGTTGTTTATCTTAAAATATTAGGGTGAAATCTCAATCTATTTGGATTGGAAGACTAGAAATAGCACAATGTGGTGCGTGAAATCTAGTAATTGTTGTGTTTCGGTTAAGAAACACTTGGATTTTGCCTGAGAAACTATATTTCTCTTTGTGTGAGCCTTCCCGTAGCGTGTACGAACGTTAATATAGTTTTAAAACTCGAAAATGTGACAAATTGACACCTACCTTAGGTGTGTGTCAAGTTTAAAATGAAAGAAGGGCATTTCAGTCTTTTTACTCGCATATAAGTTTTATCTACTGAATTTTGTTATCAAACCAAAATCATTATTTTCTCTCGTAATCTTCTTCCTCCAACAAATATTTTCTTTGAAACTTGAAAAATTGAAGCTTAGTTACATCGTTTGATTGGTTGCTTTGATTTGGTTGGTTTGGGAGCTTCAATTACACAAAAGGTAGGGGGAATTCTTCATAAAACTGTTTTTGAATTGATTTAAATTCTCTGATTTTATGTTTAATGAAATTCAAACCTCTTCATACTCTTATGAAACTTTATATGATGGATTTGTGACGTTTTAAACGAATTCATGATTGTTCATCTTGATATTGAATTTAGGGTTCATGAAAAGTCGGGGATTTCTTTCTCTTTTCAGTTTCTTTCTTATCAAATATTGCTTTTAAATCCTATAATTTGGTCATGTTCAAGATTGAATTTCTTTGAAACTAATTTGGGTTTGCTTTGATTAGATTTTCAATTCTTATAACCCTTTGATTTGATTACTCCAATTTAAACCTAACTTTCCCTAATTTTATTCCAACTCCGTGATTAATTTAACCTTATTATGAAGTTTTTGTTTCATCACCTTTTTTGATTGGGTATTTGGTATTCATCTTGTTCCTTTGGATCATTACTCAATCTCATGAACTTGTTTCAAAACTGAAATTCTGAACCTACGCCGCTGTCCTGTTTGGTCAAGAACTTTTCGTACGAGTATGTCTCTCAAACGCTTCTCCTATTATTTTTTTACTAAATATGACTCTCCCAGCTTTCTAACGAAACCAAGTTTTCTAAATTCCATTGAGTGGTGAATTTTGCACGAATTTTTCATTACAGGGTATCAAAAACGGATTTTCTGAAGGACAACACTTCTGTCCTGTTTTGCTGAGAGATTTAAACATAGTTATGTACCTCATTGCCTATGTTTATCATTTTTATGTCGAATTTTGGTTTCTTATCTTTCTAATGGTACCAAATTTTTTGAATTCCGTTGTGTGATGAATTTTGCACAATTTTTTGAATGTGGACTGCTGAAACTGTAGTTTCATTCTATTTTGAATTGTAAAAGAGTTATCTTCTCTTCTTGAGGTTGTTGTTTGTAAAAAGAGTATGTAATAATTAGATAAGTGTGGATCATGTTGAAAATGGTTTCATGTTGATATTTGGATTCCACACTTTTTGGTTAACTGTTTGATAATTGGAATAAAGTTTTCGTGTATTGATTAATAAATCATAATAGTTCTCTTGTTTATAAATTGTTTTCAACCCAAATGGAAGATCGGAGAATTTGGAACTTTCCGGTTGACCGAACTCCATGGCCGACTGGAAGGGAAAAATTTCCGGGCCGTCACACGCATTCATCTGATCTAAACAGTCTTCTTGTAGAAAAGGAGAAACTAAGTGCTTCCTTACTCTATCCCAAGAACAATGCAAATCCTTGAAAATGGAAAACTCTGTTTTAATGAGAAATTATTTTGTACCTATGATCAATTCTTAGACAGAATTACAATACATGAAGAGATGTTCTCCCAAGGAAGTTTCTGCTAAGAAGTGTCTACATGACTTGCAATCTTATAATAAGGCTATGAGTTCGAAACAGGCTCCTGTAAACGTTTCTTCTCCACGAACCTGTTCCTTATGTGGGAAAAAGAATCACTATGTTCATCATTATTTTTCTATAAAGAAACATATTTATGATCTTCAAAATCTACTTCTTTTCACTGTTGACAGAGTAAACTCTCTAATGACCACAACAATTGATGTCATCCCTGCAGAAAAACAGGATTCTCATAAGATGGATTTCAATGGTCACTCATCTCGAAATTCCCACTAGAATCGTGTTCCTCAGTATGGTGCAAAAATACACATTTCAAGCAGTTATGAGAATAAGTCTGTAAACCTAAGTCTAGATGGTGGAGACATGTCTCTTCAAATTCTCTGTAACAATCTCTAGAGGTCATATACTTAATCCTCCGAAAAATATTTCTGATGGATCATCTGACAAGGTTATGTTAAATCCTTATGGAATAAAAAATAACCGAAGGAAGGTAAAAAATACCAGGTTCAAACCTTCAGATAGAATCTACAACTCATCTCTCAATAACCATAGTGAGATTACATCTCACATGACTGTCTAATCATAGAAATTTGGTTCTTCTTGTATCTAACTTGAGAGGTGCAAGAATGACTTCTGGGAGACACTCAAGTCTACTATAGTTTTTCATTTGTACTGTGTTTGATCAAGCTGTTTTCCTTTATTTTAATGAGAAAGTAGAGTCTTTTGACTATGTGTTGCTATACATCTCACTTTTATGCTCTGATTAATCTTTTAATCATTGAGTCATGTTGAAGTGGGATACATGAAAATAAAGTTATTTTATTTTTCTGTAGCTCTTCTGTTCTGTTCAACCAGTTCGCAAACGCCTGTGTCTCTCGTGGGAGTTTAGGGTTTCCACAACAAGGGTTTCACTCTCTTTCTTAAAAACATATATATATATATATATATGTATATATATATATATATTATAGTGTTTTGCCTTCCCTAACAAGAAAAGGGATATGGAAAACTCCTCAAGACCTCAAGAAGTTGTTAATCTTGAGATGGAAGAAGACTCTAAAGGATGCAATTCTGTTCAAGAACTTGTTTTGAAAAGGATGATTGAAAGGAAAGAGTACAACGCCTGGGTTGGAGAATCTTTCAAGGATTTAATTCTTTTCCAGAATGACTCCAGAGTCGAGTTTGCAAACCTTCAACTGAAAATAAATCAACTTATTGATGGTCAGACCAAAATCCTTGATAATCAAAACACCTTGATCAGGAATTAGAAGAAGCTCATCATGGACTATGTTAAAGCTAGGCATCTTGCCCGCATTGTTTATCGAAAAGTTAATGTTCAAACTCATGAACATGGAATTTCACCGTCAAGAAAATCAAGGACATCAGTGATACCTTCTTTGATGGACCCTTTCAAAGGTATGAAGTTATCAAAGAAACTTGATTTTCTCTTGTTGTCTTGGAAATCTTCTTATAAGAATTTTATTATTTTTGTGTTTTTAAGAAGAATAACTAGAGTTTGGAATAGCCATTATTGTGATTACACATAGCTATGTCCAACGTTTTTCATCTTCAATATTTTTAGATTTATTTGTTTAAATTCTAAAGTTTGTTTGGAAGATGATTTTTGCAATATTAATCTTTATGGTATTATATATTGCAATGAGTTATGGGATATGTATGTTTGCATCCGTGAACTATGATTGTCTCATACGTGGTCAAAAGTTAAGTCTTTCATATGTCGATATGCAAGTATTGATAAAGGATTGAATGAACTTTTGACAAAAAAAAGTTAAGCCTTTTATATCATTATGCAAATATTTATGGAAGAAAGGATGAACTTTTGTTCACAAGGATTATGTCTATTGTATGTCGTTGTGCAAATAGTAATGGAAAATAGAATGAATCTTTGTTTAAAACGCAATATTGATCTTCCTTGATCCATATTTTTTTAGGTATATACTGTGCGGCTTCGTAAGTTCTCTTATGTTGAGCATTTCCGATTGAATTAATCATAGGTTCTCTTGCGGTTAATTTAGTATTCCGATTGAATTAATCATGGGTTCTCTTGTGGTTAATTTAATTGAGAATTTTGGATACAAATTCATATTTTTATATGATTTGTGTTGTCCAATGTAATCCTTCGTTTCTTGTGAAAGTAAGGTCGCTCTTGTTGTTATTTCGGGAATGACATTTTATGGGGGAGAGTTCTTAATTGAACTTGTGCTTAATTGCCAAATTGTATCTTATAAACTCCTTGATGAATGCATTTAGTTTCGGCAATATATGATTGCATCTAAAAAGTTGATATTTTCTTTCTTTTGGTCATGAAGTGTCTCTATGGAAATTTCATTAGGATCCCACTAGTTTTCGCACCTTTGCCAATTTGATTGACAAAAAGGGGGAGAAATAACGTGTAGTTCACACTACAAATACATATGGTTTTTGGATCACTATGTAAGGGGGAGTGGTTTCCATGTGAGATGGAGTATTGACTAAAGGGGAGTGATACATATCACCATAGTATTGTTGTCGAAGTTGTGATACAATTGAACTTTGATGTAGTGTAATAATACTATGACACTGTGTAATAATGATTGAGAGCTCTTGTTTTCTCATATTTGTGGCTACGGATTTCAACAACGATGATGCTAAACTTACAACTTTTGGAATCATTGGAGTACTTGGAAGTGACAAAGATTTCGAGTAATGTTGAAGAACCAAGGAGATCATGCATGTGGAAGAGAAGCTACAAAGTTTATTTATTTTGTATTCCATATGTATTGATAGAATTTTGTCACTAAAATTGACAAAGGGGGAGATTGTTAGAGAACTGCTCGGTCGAACTCGCATGTGATGCTATCTCAAGCATGTTTGTAAATGTTAGTGATCAAAACTATAAGTCTTGATTTCTAGTCTACTTATAGCTAAGTCTCGGACTAGGATATAAAGTGTAGTTGGGCTCTAAGACTCCACGACGTTCATCGCACAAAGACGAAAAACTACTCAAGAAACTGGTGGATCTTCATCGACTAAAAGGTATGTGGAAACCTGAACTTATCTATCACTCAAATGTATATCTACTCTATCTACTATCTTGAGACAAAATTCGTATTGCTATATAGACTTCGATTATACACATTTTCTATTTCGAGCCGAGTTCATCTCGCTTATCTATTTCTCGAAATATGTGTTGGTAAGCTTTCTCTTTGGCCAAGTTCATCTTTACAAGTGACGAAAGTCATGTTGATTATTTCAATTTGTTGAAAATTGCTTTGATGAAGAATAGTGTGTGAGTAGCCTCTATTTAACATCCTCTAAGAATGTTTCAATGATTGAAATGAGAGTTTAGAATATATAACCTTGAATGTATATAAACATTATATGTGAACTCATACTTGTGTAAGTCCATAATCCTTGAACCAAAGTATGCGTACTTTGCTTCTCAGGATAACCGGAACTAAAGTCCGCATACTGCCGGAGGTTCACGTCCAGTGAATTTATGCTGGAGTTTGTGAACTGAAAACAAATTTATTCTGGGTGCTTAAGTATGGGTACCGATATGCATACTTGAGTAGGTTATTTTCTAAAAACGGTTTATTCGTGAACTTAAAATTATATAAACTAAGGAATGCGTAATTTGCAGACCGTGGCTATAAAGTTCACGAATTGATTCGAGTGAATGAAAATCATTTTTGCTTCGATTGTGTCTTGTATACTTTTATGAGATCTAAGAAATTGAAAAACTCTCTAACTAGTTCTTTCGAGTCATTTGAACTTGTTATGGTGAAGATGAATATGGTTGATATGAAAGTGCTCATATGGATAACCATTTGGTTAACTACTGTTGAACCAACTAGGTGTACATGTTTAGGTACGGTTACACAAACCTAAATGAACGTGCAATTCATTTGTGTATTAAAAGCTAAGTTCGATCTAACGGTTGAAAGATATTAGCTTGAATCTAATCAGGTTCTCATATAACAGTGAATATTAAATGCTTTGTTACCAAGGTAACTTAGATTGCAAACCATGATTTGAAGACTATATAAAGGAGAACTCTAGCAATTGGGAAAGGTAATCCCCACACCTCCTGTGTGATACTAGTTGTATAAGCTAGAGTCGATTCTCCTTTAACCTTAGGTTTCTCATCGAGACCTTGTAGGTTAACGACTTGAAGACTTCATTGGGATTGTGAATCAAGACCCAACTATTTTCTCTGTAGTTGCATGATCTGATCTTGCTTTATCTATCGTATTTAGTGCAATCATAAGATTGGCTTGAGATTAACTTCTCCGATAGGCAAGATAGAAAAGTAGTCAGAAACATCTTCGTCTCATCGTTTGTGATTCCAAAATATCTTATTTCGCTAGTCGATTAAGATTATTGTGAGGTGATTGATAATTCTAGGTTGTTCTTCGGGAATATAAGTTCGGGTTATCAAATTGTTCATGTTCACCTTGATTTACCAAAAACTGGAACAAAACTCGTAGGTATTTCTGTGGGAGACAGATTTATCTATTCATGTAGACTTTTCTGTGTGATACGGATTCTTTTATTAAAGTCTTTGACTTTGGGTCATAGAAACTCTTAGTTGTGGGTGAGATCAGCTAAGGGAATCAAGTGCGCAGTATCCTTCTGGTATCAGAGACGCAAGGAGCGCAACTGTACCTTGGATCAGCGTGAGATTGATTGGGGTTCAACTACAGTCCATACGAAGTTAGTTTGTAGTAGTCTAGTGTATGTAGCGGCTTAATACAGTGTGTGTTCAATCTGGACTAGGTCCCGTGATTTTTCTTCATTTACGGTTTCTCGTTAACAAAACTTCTAGTATCTGTGTTATTTCTTTTCGGGCAATATATTTTGTTATATAATTGAAATGTTACTGGTTGTGTGTTGAATCAATCAATTGGGAAATCCGACCTTTGGTTGTTGATTGAAATTGATTGATCCTTGAACATTGGTCTTTGGTACCGTTCAAGGTAATTTCTCTTGTATTCAATTAGACTCGCAGATTTCTATTTTCTTGAGTAAGTATTGAATCAAGAAATTGAGATATAACTCTTTGATATACTTTTCTTAAGATTGGGATGACTGTCTAGTTGATTCTCTTGAAAAGTATATTGGAGTTAGTCCATACAGATTGCTAAGCGAAATATTGGGTGAGGTTGTTAGACCCCCGCTTTTTCACCCATGTTCAAGATGTCCATGTAATGGGTATTGGTAGTCCTTTAATTCTGCAAGGTTTGGTGTTATCACAAAAGATGGGGAAATTGACTCGAATTCAAGTATGTATGATGAAGAATATAAAGTTATAGAAACTGTTGAAGTACTAAAAATGATAGAAAATTATGCTGGTAGTAATAATGTTATTTCCTTCAGTGAAACTGGTATTGTCTCTCATACACAGGTACAACCTACTTCATAAAATAAAATTCTAGAAATGGATAACTAGACTACTGATAGGGGGAATGATAAAAATATTGGCGTTATACCTTTGTTAAGAATATCAATTTAGGGAAAACCTTCGGAAGGGGATGGGGGGTTTCTCATATTTATCAATTAAGATCTTACTTTGGAATATAAGGGGCCTTGGATGATGCTCCTTCTGATGTGGCTACTTTAAACAATTTAGTGGAGGATCAAAATCTAAACTCAAAGAAATTTAGGTACCATACTATGTTGAGACCATATTTCTTGAATGATGAAGAACCTACGATGAACAAGATAAGAAATCTAGTAGTATAAATCTAGTGGGTATGAAAAATATGGTGATTTACAATTCTGTGTCAAATAAGAAAAGAAATATGTGGTTGTTCTGGAATAGTTCACTCCCAATTCCTTCAGTTATATCGATATCCAGTCAAAATGATTATTGCGAGTATAAGAGGTGTTTTAGTCTCAGGTGTCCATGCTCATGTGGATGCGATCCATAAGAGATTTCTTTAGTCAGAAATGAAAATCATTAGTGATCTAAAATTACCATGGATTGTTTTAGGAGATTTCAATGTTTTTTTTATCTCCTGGAGAAAAGAGGGATGGAAGTAGTCCTCTAAGAAGTTCTATGTTGGATTTTGGTAATTGTTTTAGATAATTGTGAACTTATGTACATGCTCTTAAAAGGATATTATGCAATTTTGATATAGTAGTTTTTAGTTTTGCAATGACTTCAATTATATGGTGATTGGGGGTATAAGTTGGGGATTAGAATAGCCTCTGATCATTCTTATTTATTAGGGGGTTGTGCAAATATTCCTAAACCAAGAAATACTTCTCAAAATTTTCAGAAGAAGATGTGGTTAACTCATCCAAGTTTTTTGAAATTAGTTGAAGATAATTGGCCAGTTACAGTTGAATGGAATCCAACCTTCATTCTCTTACAAATCTAAATAATCATAGAAACACCCTTAATTTTTTCCTATATTAAGCCTGTGAGCAGTTTAAATAATCCAACCTTAATTTAAGTGAATCTCATTTTTTGATGAGATTAAAACACCAGAGTGTTCCTATGATGCATTGTCATTAAAATATGCCCGGCCGGTGTACTAGTTTACTCTGCATCGAGATATACCTTTGCGAATCGGGCGACCGCCGAGCCAACCCACCTTTTACCGATTCTCACCATTTTTGGAGACAAAATCCTCTGCATGTCCATGATTCAGATTTAGATCATCTTACTTTTAATGATTCAACATCTCCAGAGTTTTAATCTTTGCCTTTAGTTGATTTCTCGTATCTATTTTAGATCCTTTCTTCCCTTGGTGGAATTTTTATAGGCTTTTCAGATTTGAATGTTTTGATTTTTCTCATATTTGTTCATGATTTTTCTGATTTGAATGTTTTGATTAATAAACTTTTATTTCTTTAATCTTTGTTTCTCCTTTTTCAGGATTTATCCCTTTCTTCTTTTTCCAAGCTTGATTTGTCAAAGTTAGGATTTTTGGCGAAACACAATATCGGAAGCTATTGTTGGTGGTTCTGACCGGTGATTCATATCCTTCAAGAGCAAATAATTTTCTCTGGAATCGAGCTCAGGATCTATTTTTTGAAGCTATTGAAGCAATTGTCATATTTTGCAAGTAAGATTCTCTGGTTGGTGATATTTGAATTAAAGAACAAATCTCTACTTTGAAGTCTCCAATTGTCTTTGAAGTCTCCAGTTGTTGGTTAGATGTTCTTTTTGGATTTTTAAAACAATTGATTCAATAATCCAGTTGGGTTTCTTTGAAACGAGGGGAAAACTTATAGTTTGATTTAAGATTTTGGGATTGATCAAGTTTAAGGGTGTCTGTTAATTGAAATTGGAAGTTTATTTTGGATTTTCAGAAGTAGTAAATTGAATTTGGTTCTCTTCAATTTCTCTGTGAAATCAATTTTGGCTAGTCAGAATCTTACTTTGAAGGAAATATTGAGTTGGGTGTTTCTGTTGGAAGATTTTACTTATAAGTTTTTGATAGAGTGGTTTTATTGGAATTCATGCATTGAAGCAAATATTACTGAAGTGAACTCAAAAGAGAAGATAAGTTTTCATTAAGAAAAATTATCAAGAGAGAAGAAAAAGATTTTCGAACAAAGGAATTTGGCTAAGCGGTTGGGTGAATTTAGTCTCGGAAGCAACTAGTTTTTGTGGACGGAGTTGCAACCCGAACGCATATCGTAGCTGAAATTCTTGTTGTTCTGCTGAATCTCTAGTGAAGATCGATCAGGTTCCACTTTCTCTTTTTACTCAATTTCTTTTTCCTACAACTTTAATCCTGCTTATTTTATCCTCTTACTTCTGGTTAACTGCATATCTTCTTACTCAATTTGCCTTAATTACCTCTCTCTCTGCTCCTTCTTCTTTTGTTTTCTTGCAGTTTTTATATCTTGTTTTGTGCTTTGCCATTTTATAAATCTATAATTTTCAAAATGAAAATGCTTTCATGGAATGTGCAGGGGATTGGAAAATCTCTCACTAAGAACCACCTTAAATATCTACTGAAGAAGCATAATCCTGATTTTATTTTCTTAGTAGAAACTAAGGCTTCCAGTGACAGTATGAATATCTTAGATAGAAACCTAAAGTTATATGATTGGTTTGTTGTCTCTAGGATATGTCTTTCTAGGGTTTTTTTAATAGCCTGGCATAACAATATAAAGGTTAAATGCATTGTTGAATTCTTTGATATTTGTTTCTTTGAAATTAATGATTGTTTTAACAATTTTTGGAATGTTATTTGCATGCATGGTTCTCTTAATGACATAGAAAAAGGTTACAGCGGGACAAGATTAATCATTTCTATAAAATGAACCCTAGTCTTCCCTGGATTATCATAGGTGATTTAAACTTTATTTTACATGTTAATGACGCACAGGGTGGCAATAATAATAACTCTCATGTCAATGAATTCATCCATGATATTCAATCTTTAGGATTAATGGACCTTACATATGAAGACATTCCTTTTACTTGGTATAGTAATAGGGAAGGTCATGAAAATATAAAACAACGGATAGATAGAGTGCTTTCTTCTTCTTGTTGGTCTAATATGTTTCCTGATGCAATTGTTAGCCATTTTCCTAGAGTTGGTTCTCGACATATGCCAATCCTTTTAACCTGTAAACCTGTGAAGCATTATGCACATAAACCTTTTAAGATTATTAGAACCTGGCTTAGTCATGAAAGTTTCAAAGATATTGTAGCTAAAAACTGGAACCATAATATCAATGGCTCTCACGCTTATAAAATTCAAAAGAATTTTAAAAAACTTTCTTATTCTCTTTCAAAATGGAATAAATCTGTTTTTGGAAATATTTTCCAGAACATAGAGGAACTTAATAAGAAAATGGAATATCTTCGTTCGATTAATCCTTTGCCTATTTTAGAAATCAAGGATACCTAGAACAATCTGGATATCTGGTACAATAGAGAGTATGACTATTGGAATCATCTCTCGAAGGATAAATTCATCAAATATTTTGATAGAAACACTACGTTTTTCCACCAAACTGCTAATAACATGAGACGTGTTAATCACATTCATACTCTTAGGGATGATAAAGGTCTTTGGATTGAGGATAGATCTCAGATTCATAATATGTTGATCAAACATTTTAAAAATATAAGCACTTCATGTAAAGAAAAACATCTTGATCTCCTTAGTAATCTTATTGAACCTTGTATTCATGATAATGATAATATTATGCTCACTAAGATTCCCGATGAAACTGAAATTAAGAACACCCTCTTTAATACGAATCAATGGGGCTCCCCAGGACCGGATGGGTTTCCACTCGGTTTCTTCAAGGGGCACTGGGATATAGTCAAAAATGATATCATCAACCTTGTTCAAGATTTTTTCAGGAAAAAATATATTCTTAAAGAACTGAATTACACTTATATAACTTTGATCCCTAAAGTTCAAAACCCTTCTACCCCTAGTGATTTTCGACCTATTAGTCTAAGTAATACTACTTATAAAATTATTTCTAAAATCTTAACTAATAGAATGAAACCTTTACTTTCTAAGCTTATTTCTCAAAATCAGTCAGCCTTCATTCCTGGTCGTCAAATAACTGACAATATTATTGTTGCGCATGAAATTTTACATTCTATGAAAATCTCGAAAAGCAAAACTGGAAATATGGCTTTAAAAATAGATCTGTCCAAAGCGTTTAACATAATTGAATGGGATTTTCTAAAACAAACTCTGATTTCTTTTGGTTTCATTAATGATTGGTGTCAGCTTATTATGCAATGTATTACTACTACTTCTTTTTCTGTTCTTTTAAATGGAGTGCCTAGTGAAAAATTTGTTGTTACAAAGGGTCTCAGGAAAGGAGACCCATTATCTCCTTACCTGTTTATCATTTGCATGGAGGTGCTTTCAAAACTTCTTTTAAAAGATGAAAAAGAGAATTCGGTTTCAGGACTTAAAGTCACAAAAGTGCTCCTTTTGTTTCTCATTTGTTCTTCGCTGAAGATTGTTTCCTCTTCTATAAAGCTAACCTGAATGAAGCTAAAAATTTACTTAATACTCTCACCATCTTTGGGGAAAAGACTGGTCAAGTTATTAACTTTCAAAAGTCTGGGATTTATTTTACCCTTAAAGTTCACAACAAGCATTGTAAGATTATCTCTAAAATTCTTAAAGTTAGGAAAATTTCTAAGAATGATAAATATCTAGGAACTCCTTTGTTTTTTGATAGAAATAAAGTCAATAATTTTGAACCTTTATTAAACAAACACTATGCTGCCCTTCAAGGTTGGATTAGGAAGATGTTTAATCATGCTGGCCGTACTGTCCTTATTAAAAATGTGCTTAGTGCTTACCCAAATCACCAAATGCAGTGTCTTTACTTTCCTAAAAAAACTCTTGATAATTTAGACAAAGTTCAAAGGGACTTCTGGTGGCAAAAAAAGAATAGAAAGAAATGTTATTACCCTAAAGCTTGGCCTAGCATTACTAAAGACATTCGTCTAGGGGGTATGGGAATTAGAATTCCCCATAAACATAATCTAGCTTTAATTACCAAATTGGCTTGGAGGTTAATTCATAATCAAGAGAAACTGTGGGCTAAAATTTTAAAAGCATAAATACTTTAGGAAGCATAATCCTTTAAGAAAAACTAGGAAATATAAAAGTTCTTGGATTTGGTCCAGTATTAGGAAAGGTTTAGAGATCATTAAATCGAATTTTGTTTGGCGAGTTAACAATGGAAATGACATTAACATGTGGACTGACCTTTGGATTCCAAATCAGACTGCTCCTCTTATTCCAGTTACTATTGATAATAATATTCCTAAAACTGTCAGTAATCTGATTAATAAATAAGGAACTTGGGACATGACTCTGATATCAAAGTACATTCATACTTCCTTTCATAATGTTATTTATGCTATTACTATTAACCTTAGTATGCATGATAGAATCAAATGGAACTCAACTAAGTCTAGAAAACTAACTACTAAGTCAGCTTACAACTTTCTAACTGATCTGAATATTGATAAGAATGAAGCTAAATTTTGGAAACAAATCTGGAAATTAAATATTATGCCTGAGGTTATTATGTTTTGCTGGAAAGTTGTTTCTGGTGCATTAGCTCTAGGTTATAAAATGTCGAAATATATTAAAGATGCAAAGCCTTTTTGTTTGTTGTGTGGTACTAATGTTTTTGAAGATGAACTACACTTGTTTGTGAACTGTCCTTTTTCAAGAAAAGTTTGGGATGCTTTTGATTTGAATGAAATTTATAATCTTCAGGGTTATTATGATATTTTGAACTGGTTTAGATATTGGATGAACAATAATGTTTTTAAAGATAGACATAATAAGATTTCTTATATAATTTGTTCTACTTGGAAGTTCAGAAATAGTGTGAACTTTGATAATGTTGTGCCAGCGCCACAAAAATTATTTGATTCTATAAAAACATCCTACTAGAACAATGTTTTACCTAGGGACAACACTACTAGTCTTAACACTGTTTCTGTCAAAAATTTGCGCAATGATATTCATAAGGAGAGCAGTAATGATTATGACTGGTTTATTCACTTTGACGCATCATTCTTGGAAGCTGATTTTACTATGGGTTATGCAATTTCAATTTTAGACAAAACATGAAATAGAAGGCAATGCCGAGCTGGCAGAGGATGTGCTTTCTGCCCATTAGATTCTGAAGCAAAAGCAAAAATGGAAGCTCTTAGGTGGATGAAGGAATTAAATCTCAACAATTGCTTCTTTATCAATGATTGTCAAACTTTAATGCAGATAACGAATGGAGAAGTTAATTCTGAAGACCAACCGTGGAGGGCTCAAACTAGCATCAATAGATGCGAATGTTCCCTTAATATATGTAGTTCGGTTTCCTTTTTGTATAAATCTAGAAAGTTTTTATATTTTGAAGATAAACTTGCTAAGGAAGTAAGATCTAGGAAAATCTCTTTTTTCACTAGTGAAACTATGAACACTTATGAAAGATCTAAATTCCTATAAAGGACTAATATGAGATTAGATCCCATCTTGTAACGTACACTTTCTTTTTTAAATAAATAAAAGTCTTCTTTTAAAAAAAATGTCCCGCCAATCTCATTTTCTGTGAGCAGTTTGAATCAGTGACAAATCTTACAAGTGGACGGCTAAGGATGGGTCTGTTTTAGAGTAGTGTATATAAAACGTTTGCAACGTACCAAAACATTTCTGTTTACAGTACTGCTTCACACACTCTACCGCTTTCCCATTTCGATTTCTTGAACCCTGAAACGAAACCCCAATTCTGTAACCTCCCGAATCAATTCAATTCATCTTGCAGCAGCAGCAGCAGCAGTGGCATCCCGTACCAGATCCAAATTGAAGGAAAAAGCAAGATTAAAGCAAGAAGAAGCGATATCTCGGTGGCAAAATGTTCCTGAAGAAATATTCTGGAAATTACCAGGTAATTCAATCTTGTCATCCAGGTGCGTCTGTAAGCTTTTCAAGGATCGTCTTTCTAAACCTAGATTTATCAAAAATCATGTTAATCTTTCGATTCAGACCAAGAACAGCAACCCTAAACTTTTGTTTAGTGGTCGCTCGCCAACGACTCCCCCTATGATTTACTCTATGCCGTTAGATTATGCCTCAATTTCATCATCATTACCGAAACCAGCACTTCTGCTTAGTTACCCATTTGAATCTGCCACTAAAACATATTGGCACCACTACATGGGTTCATGTAATGGTTTAATTTGCATAAAGATTCTTAGGGAAGAGATAGAGTTGATTATGAAAGGGGAAACCAGACCAATTATTCTAGTATTTTGAATCCATTCACAAGACAATATAAGGAATTCAAAATGCAAACAGTGAGAAAACGTGGTTACGACGTAGCCTATGGATTTGGTTATGATAGCGACATCGATGATTACAAAGTAGTGGCAATATCGGATAATGGTGGTTGCTCCAATGTTGAAGTGTATTCAGTAAGATCGAATTCACGGAGTAATATTCAATGCACGGTCAAATACTCTTTTCATGGAGGTTATCAATATGGATGTCCCGGTGTGTTTTTCAATGGAGCTCTTCATTGGTTGGGGAGTATCGCCAACCAAGAAACCTCGTCCGAAGTTATATTGTGTTATGATATCAGCATTGGGATAATGGTGAATATGCCCTTACCTGATATTTTGCCAATGCCACCTACATATGTTTCTGAAAAAGTTTGTAAAAATGTGGGAGTTTTGGGAGACTGTATTTTTGTAGCTTTTATTTGGAGATCTGTTAGAATGGATGTGTGGGTGATGCGCGAGTATGGAGTAAATGAGTCTTGGTTTAGAAAATATACCACAACCCAATTACCGCTCTCGTTGTACCCATCTGCATTTTGGAAGCCACTGTGGTGTTTTGACGGTGAGGTTTTAGTAGATGATGGTACCGAACACTTCCTTTTGTTTGATCCAACAACTGAAACATTTAGATCAGTGGTGGTCAGTGACATCGCAATGGATTCCCTCCGTAACCGAGTAACTTATGTGGAGAGTATAGCCTCTCTTGGCTCTGGTACTTATCTGAAGAGGCAAATTAAAGATGGGACCGGGAAGAATCCCAAGCGACAACGATTGAGGTAAAAACATCACATGTTATGCATTTTTTCTTGAATTTTCAGTTGTTATATGTTTGAGATTGCAACTACAAAACCACTTCAGTTAATAATGTGATTTACATGTGGACATGTGATTGGTAACGCTAACCAAGTATCAGAGCTTAGTGGTTCTGCTCTAGTGCAACTTGCTTTGCAAACACTTGCTTGTTTCAATTCTAAGGTGTGTTTAGTCATTTATTGATGGTGATATTTTTGGTGAAGCTAGTCTCCATATCGAATATTGCTTAACACTTTGTAGAACTTGTAAAATACTCCAGATCCATATACCCGACGACTTGAAAGATTCTTTTAAGTGGGTCTTTGTTGTAAAAATATCTTGCTCTTGTGGCATTGTGTTCTGTTAAGAATCTCCACGCTAGCTTGGATAACATGGCAAGGTTAAAAAGATGGGGATTTTTAAAGCCTAATCCACCAAGTCGTTTAGGAAGGAAAAGAGAATTCCAAGCTGTAAATTAGTTTATCTTTCGAGTTTGCTTCGCTCTAACAGTACTGTCTGAATTTGATTCTGAAGTTGTATAGTGGATTACGGCATAATGAAATAGATCCGTTGAATTCAGAACAGACTATATTTGAGCTGACCTCCCTGTTTGGTTTAGTAGTTTACCTTGCCATCCTTGCAGCTTATGTGTTTTCTCTGTGATTTGGTTTTTGAGTACTTTGAATGTATATATAGCGGAACATTCTGGTGAAAAGTTTTGCTTGTTCTTGATATCTTACTGACATGCATCTTTTACCATCCTTACTGTTGCACATGAATATAAACTTACAAAATGTAAGAACAACCGAGTCAGTAAGATCAATGTAGTTAGAAACTCTACACAGTAATTTGTAAGACGTTGTATTTAGTTGATATTAGAAGGTCAAGACTGGATTTGATAGCTGAATTTGTAAGAGCAGTTTATCCATAAAGATTCTTGAGTTTGATGTACTATATGTAGGTGTTTGATGTTGTAAAACGAGAGCTTTGTAAGTGGAACTAACTTAGAAGTATCCCGATTTAGTGAGAGCCCAATGAGTACTATCATCAGTATGCTGAAATAGCCTGATTTGAGTGATTTGTAGAATATGAGAAGAGCCAAAACATTTTTGTAGCTTGGGAAGGTTCCATTGAGGTCTATTTTTTTGAATAAAATGCGAGAGGGGAAATTGCAGAGGGAACTTCTGAGTTAGGAGGTAACTAAATAGGAGAAGTCATAAGCCAGTGATGTTGCCAAGTATTAATGGATTTACCATTCAGTACGTTCCATATATTATATTGCTTATCAGTTTGTAGACCTTGTAATATTCCTCCAGATCCATGTGTACCTGATGGCTTGAAAAATTCTCTAAGCAGGTCTTTGTTGTAAAATATCTTGCTCCGCATTGGGTTTTGTCAACAGTCTTCAGGCTAGCTTGGATAACATGGCGTAGTGAAATAGTGCCACTGAATTCAGAACAGAGTGAAATGGAGTTAACCTCCCTATTTGGTTTAGTTGTTGACCTTGCAGCTTATCTTTTTCTGTGTGATTTGCTTTGGGTACTTTGACTGTATATATTGCGGAGCATTCTGGTGAAAAGTGTTGCTTTTTCTTGATATCCTAATGACATGCACCATTTAGGATCCTTACCTGCGTATGTGTATTAATTTACAAAATCTAAGAACGGCTGAGTCAGCAAGGTCAGTATTGCAATTAGTTAGAATCTCTATTCACACAGTTTTGTTGTTGGCATGATGCAATAGACAAGGTCATGCGACACAACATTTGGATTTATATGGAGTTATACTTTTATGCGATTTTTAATTGTAATTAGGTTTGTTTCCACTTTCTTATTTTCCGATTATTATCTTCTGTTTCATGTAATTTTCACTCTACTAATTCAATTTACTATTTTCAGATGAACATGTACTGTCGAAGAAGGCTCCAAGGTCTCGTCATTTAGAAGAATCACCACAACAATATAATCATTGCTTTTGAGTACTTTGACAGTATAAGTTCACAGTTGTATTTTAGAATTTCAAGATACCGCCAATATAATGTACGTTTCACCGAGATCTTGTAAAAATACTCTTTTTTACTGTGATTGTTGTTTGCAATTCTGATTGGGTTTTTACTCTTTGTTTACCAGTATCTGGATTTTTTTATTTTTGTATTGTGTGCAAACTTGCCTTGGTTAAATGTGCGTTCAGTATGTCATTAGGCACACGAATTACTGTTAAGCAATATAATGATCAAGTTTAAAGCTGTCAAACAATATACATAATGAAAAATTACTGTTTTTATTTCTAAAGAATGTGTAGGAGTGTGAGATCTTTATATGCTTCTTTAGACTTTCCTCCATGAATCCCGTCTTTAATTCCAGGCTTTCGATCTTCCTTGTCCATGAAGTATTCACCTTTCATCCATATCCTCCTCTTCCTCCACTGGGGGTTCAGTTGTGGGTGGTCTCTCCTGAAACTGTACACTTGGGGCATGCTCCATATCCGAAAGTCGGTCCAACAGAATGGTCCTTAATTTGTCCAAATATTTAGGTGAGTTTTCATTCTCCATTCTGCTTATTTCGAAATGGAGGACATTGTCTGGACCAAAGTACTCCATGTATTTGTTCCCTTCGGGCAGATTGTTATCAGGCTCCTTTCCAACTGCAACTGCTGTCTCGTAGCACCAACAGCGTGCGACATTCCGAATGGTATAGCCTCCACCACCTAAGACCATCAAAGGCACGTTGAAGGACCTAAGATATCTTAGACAGTCTGCGTGACCCTTAATAGATAGATTGAAGCAACCTAACCTATCACCAGATAATGAATCTGCACCACATTGAAGAACAACTGCTTTTGGTTGATAAACCTCCATGACTTTCTGAATAATTGGACGGAACAAACCTCGAAAGCTGTCATCATCGATACCATCACCGAGTGGTACATTGAGTGCATAGTTCTTTCCATTATGCACACCAATGTCCTGAATCTGCCCAGTCCCAGGAAAATAGTCCCCGTACTTATGAAACGAGACAGTCATGACTCTATTTGTAGATAAAAATGCCTCCTCTACTCCATCACCATGGTGCACGTCAATATCGACATACAAAACACGTTCATGATTCTTGAGCAATTCAAGAATTCCCAGAACGATATCATTAACATAACAAAACCCTGAGGCTTCACACTTTTTAGCATGATGTAAACCCCCAGCCCAATTCAAAGCAATATCAGCATCCCCTCTATTCAGTTCAGCAGCAGCTCCAATAGAACCACCAGCAGAAGCTTGACAAAACTCGAACAAACCCTCAAAAACAGGACAGTCTTCACCAACACCAAACCTCTTTAGGTGATCACCTGATAGAGATTCAGGACTAACAGAAGATAAAAAGTTAACGTAATCATCTGAATGGAACTTGGCAATATCTTGGGGCGTAGCTGCATATGGTTTACAGATTTGCATTGATTTATGAAGTCCATAACCTTCTATTAAGCTGTGTGCCATACGAATTCTATGTGGTTTCATCGGATGATCCCGGCCGTAATAATAATCACCTATAGTTGGTTCATAGAAATATGAAACATTACGTTTCTTGCCATCGGTTCCTGGTGTTTGCAACGAATTCCCTGACTTGTCTTCCTCCATTAAAATAACTCTTTTATTTCTTTGTTGTCTCTCGGCAAAGAAGAAACTACAGAGATAGTGATGCTGTGGTGTGGTATACATATATACACACATGCACCTTGATATTCTATTTCCTGCTCCGTGTTAGTTTAGGATTAATTTCCTTTTCCTGGCAGGATACAAATTTAGAAGTAGTTCCACTTCCAGTTGTAGTTCTGGAGGCTTCTATCATAAGAAAATAAAATCCGAATATATTAAAACTCAAATTCATAAATTTTAGGGTTCATGTAAAGATTTGTAGTACTGATGGAGCTGTGCGGAAAATGAGCCAGTAAGTCCAACTCGAGAATGGAATGCAGAAGCTTGGTAGCTCGACCGAATCATTTTGAGTTGAGTTAGGAGTGGGTCAGACTAGTTGAAACAAATCAATGAGATCTATCAAAACAAGAAATCCCAGTTTTTCTACAGGTTTAGGTACTTTGAGTTAGTGATTGAAACAAATTTGTCAAGAGTAAATGCAGTTTTAGGTAGCTGACCTTCATCATTACGAGCTAGTTGAATTTAGAACATTTGAGTTGCATAATGCGATTCCATTCGTGTAGTTTGCATACCAGAACTGATAACGTAAATTGTTGAATAGAAAATTCATATTTTTTCCTATCCATTCATGGTTGATGGCTAGTCGCGTTTGGACCATTTGGTATCCGTCGGTGAAGATGAAACCTTCAATGCCATACAACCCATTTCTTTGTCATCCGAAATCTTCACTAGCTAGTTTCATATCTTCTACCTCTTGCCTTTGCACATTTTTCGCTATCAGTTTTTTTTTTTTGGCAAAGCTCCGAAGGAGATTTATTAAATAAAGAAAAAATAAACATAAATGAGGGTGGTTAGGCCTAACCTCAGAGATCGGGTTTCCCAGTTGTTAGAGTTCTCCTTTATATAGTCTTCAAATAAGGGTGTGCAATCAATGCTACCTTGGTAACAAAGCATTCAATGTTCACCATTAGATGAAAAACTGATTAGACTCAAGCTAATATCTTTCATCCGTTAGATCGAGCTTAGCTTGTTATACACAAATGAAAAGTGACTTTATTTAGATATGGGTAACCGTACCTAAAGGTTTACACCTTTGTTGGCTCAACAATAGTTAACCGAAGTTAGCCATATGAACACGTTCATATCAACCATATTCATCTTAACCATAACTAGTTCAAATGACTCAAATGAAACTAGTTCTAGAGTTGTTCAATTGTTTATATTCTCATAGAAGTATACAAGACACAATTGAAGCAAAATCGATTTTGATTCACTCGAATTAATTCATGAACATTATAGCCACGGTTTGCAAAAGATTGCATTCCTTATTATATAAATGTATTAGTTCATGAACAAACCGATTTTAGAACATAACCTACTCAAGTATGCAGACGGGTACGCATACCTAAGTGGCCGGACTAAGTTTGGGTTCGCCATTACACGCACTGGTACGCATACCACCAAATTCAGTAAAGTCCCGGAACTTGAACCTCACGCCAGTACGCGTATCGGTTTGCGTACTTAGTTCCCTGACCTTTACTAAACGAATAAGTACGCATACGGGTATGCATACCATGGTTCCCGGTCTTGGATTACACATATGCAAGTACGCATACTGTGCTTATATCCAAATTTTCTAAACTATTATTTCAACCATTGAAACATTCTTAGAAGATGACAATAGCTGTCTCACACAAACTATTAGCTTCAAACTAATTTTCAAGTGATCGAATGATCAATACGAAACATTCTGAGTCTACGTCAAATGACTGTCTCACACAAATCATGTAAGATGTTACCAAGCGATTTTCACATGATCATCTTTTGTCTTTCGTCAAGAATATAAGATGAACTTGGTCAAAGCGAAAGCGTACCAACACATATTTCGAGAAATATGTAAGCGAGTTAAACTCAGCTCGAAATATCAAATGTGCATAATTGAAATCTATATAGCTATACGACTTTTGTCTCAAATAGGAGATAGAGTAGATAAAATTTTGAGTGATAGATGAGTTCAAGTCTACCCATACCTTTTATTGATGAAGTTCCACAATCTCCCTTTAGTAGTTCTTCGTCTTCAATGAATGAACGACGTGAAGTCTAATTCTCAACTACACTTACTTTCCTAATCCGAGACTTAGCTATAAGTAGACTAGAAATCCAGACTTATAGTTTTGACAACTAAACTTGACAAAAAAGCTTGAGATAACAAAAATTGCGAGTTCGACCGAGCAGTGCTCCTCCCCCTTTGTCAATTTTAGTGACAAAACTATCAATACATATGGATTACAAAATATATAAACTTTGTAGCTTCTCTTCCAAATGCTTGACCTCCTCGGTTCTTCAACATTACTCGAAATCTTCGTCACTTCCAAGTACTCCAGTGATTCTGAATGTGTTTAACTAAGCATCATAGTTGTTGAAGATCCGTAGCTATAACAATGAGATAACAATTGCTGTCGATCATTGTTATACAGAGTCATAACATTATTACACAACATCAAAGTCAAATTGTATCACAACTTTGACAACAATACTATGGTGATATGTATCACTCCCTTTTAGTCAGTTCTTCATCTCACATGGAAACCACTCCCCCTTACATAATGATTCGTAAACCATATGTATCTGTAGTGTGAACTACACATTAATTCTCCCCTTTTTTGTCAATATAGATTGGAAAAGGTAAGAAAACTAGTGGGATCCTATTGAAATTCTCATGGAGATTCTTCATGACAAAAAGAAAACATATCAACTTTGTTTATATGCAAGGGCGAATCTACAATGGGGCCATTGGCCCCCATAAGATTCTTTAAATTTATTAGTACGAGTGTATATTTAACACATGTCCTTCGAAAGCCAAGTGACCCACAAGTATTCTTTGAGAGTCAGAATATACGAGATATTTGGTTAGTTATAAAACTATTTTAATCTCCGACTCCCAAGATCAAAAATCACAATAAAAAAGAAAACGAAAACAGTTTAGAGATTTTGGTAAAGAAGATGGAGTACACCATGTTCTACCTTCTCTCATTCTAGGTTAGTAATCTCCTTACTGGTTTTATGAATTTGTTTGTAATTAGAATTTGAGGTTATACATTGATTTCTTATAATCTTAATGTGCTTGATTTTATTTTTTCTAAATTAGCTTCACTGCGATTTGGGGTTATTGTAAAGTTAGGGTTTTATTATGTGTATGTGTCTTGGATATCAACTTCTAAAGATAAAATATCCTAGTTAGTGGTTTTAGACCTTTAATTGGCATCAACTCTACTATTATGACCTTTGAATGAGTCTTGCACCACTTTTATGTAAATTTTCCAATTTGGATGAGCTTTCCGGTATTTTAATTTAGTCACATAGGTGTATAAGACTTTTACCTATGACATTGTTAGATAAAATTTTCAAGAACAAAATGTGCCCCCATCAAAAAAAATTTCTCGATTCGCCACTGTTTAGATGCAATCATATAGTCGAAACTAAATGCATTCATCAAGGAGTTAATAGAGATACAAGAAAACTCCTACAATATTCCACAGCCGCACTCCCCACAAAGATTTGGCAATTAAGCACAAGTTCAATTAAGAACTCTCCCCCATAAAATGTCATTCCCGAAAGAACAACAAGAGCGACCTTACTTTTACAAGAAAAGAAGAATTTATTTGGACATTAATAAATCACATGAATTTGTATCTAGAAAACTCGATTAAATTAACCACAAGAGAACCGTTGATTAATTTAATCGGAAATGCTCAACATAAGAGAACTTATGGAGCCGCACAATACTTTCACATAGAAATGGATCAGGGAAAGATCAATACTGCGGAATATTTAAAGATTAATTCTATTTTTCATCAATATTTTCATAAACACATATAATAGACTTAATCTTTGCAATCAAAAGTTCATCATATTTTCATCAATATTTGCAAATATGCTTAACTTTTGACATATATGGGACAGTCACAGTTCACGGATGTAAACACACATATCCCATAACAATTTTTGCAATATATGAAACCAATAAAAATTAATACTGCAAAATCATCTTCCAAATAAACTTTAGAATTTAAATAATTAAATCTAAAAACATTGCAAGATAAAAATCGTTGGAAATAGCTATATGTACTCACAATAATTGCTATCCCAAATCCTAGTTATCCTTCTTAAAACACAAGAATAAATTCTCATAAAAAGTTTCCTAGGCAAAATAAAAATCAAGTTTCTTTGATAACATCATACCTTTGAAAGGGTCCATCATAAAAGGTATCCCTTATATCCTTAATTCTTTTGACCGTAGAGACTCCATGTTCATGAGTTAGAACATTAACTTTTCGATCAAAAAAGCGGCCAAGATGCCTAGATTTGACACAGTCCATGGTGAGTTTCTTATGATTCCTGATCAAGATCTTTTGATTATCAAGGATTTTGGTCTGACCATCGATAAGTTGATTTATTTGCAGTTGAAGATTTGAAAATTCGACCCTAGAGTCATTCTGAAAAAGAATTAAATCCTTGACAGATTCTCCAATCCAGGAGTTGTATTCTTTCCTTTCAATCATCTTTTCCAAGACAAGTTCTTGAACATAATCGCATCCTTTAATGTCTTCTTCCATCTCAAGATTCACCACTTCTTGAGGAGTCCCCCCACCCCCTCCCTTTTTTTTTATTAGGGAAGGCAAAAACAATATATATATATATATATATAATCCCACCATGAAAATTGAGAGATGAATTGTAAATACCATCTGAAGGTTTGATCCTTATATTCCTTTCCTTCCTTCGGTTATTTCTTTTTCCATAGGAGATGGACATAACCCTTTTAGCAAATCCATCAGAGATATTTTTCTGAGGATTAAGTCTATGATCTCTGGAGATCGGTTCCAGAGGATCAGAATTGTGAAAAATCCATCTCCTAGACTTAGACTTACCAATTTTATTCTCATAAATACTGGGAATTTGTATATTTGTGGTGCAAGAATTCCAGAAAATATTTCGAGATGAGTGACCATTGAAATCCTTTTTATGAGAATTTATGGTTTTCTGTAGGAATGAAATCCATTGTAGATGTCGTCAGACAATTTACTCTGTCGACTGTTAAAGGAAGTAGATTTCGAAACTCAGAAATCTGTTTCTTTCTAGTAAAACAATGTAGAACATGGTGATTCTTTTTCCCACAAGAAGAACAGGTTCGTGGAGAAGAAACATCAAAAAAAACCTGTTTTAAGGTTATATCCCTATTAAAAGACTGTAAGTAATGAAAACATTTCTTAGAAGGAACTTCTTTTTGAGTACTTTTCTTCATGAACGGTAATTCCCCTTGAGAACTAGTGATTGGCACAGAAGATTTCCTCATTAAAACAGAGTTCTCCTTTTTCAAGGATTTGCACTGTTCCTGGGATAGAAGAAGAGATGCATCCAGTTTATCTTTCCCAACACGAAGGCTGTTTGGATCTGATGAGTGAGTCTCGATCAAACATTTTTCTCTAATTGAATCTTCTTCAACAATATCCTCAAGAGTACTAATGTTTTCTTGCTGTAGAGTAGTTTCTTGAACAAGTTTTTCAATGTTGTTAGAGATGGATTCAATGATGCTATAGAGTTCCCGTTCTCTATCTACCAAGAGACTTCTCAAGCTCATCAATGATCTGATCATGTTTTTCTTCAAGAAACTTTATCCTAGCTCCTTGAAAATCAATAATCTCAGAAGAATTTTTTTGAGTTCTAGTGAGTTCCATTATAGCTTTAGAAATTTAGCATACTCAAAACTTTAGGAACTCATTTCCATGTGCGCGAGTTTGAGATAACCAACTATCCATGCAAATCAGAGTGCTACAAACACAGACTTATGAAGTCTTAAACGCGTTTGCCTGCTGTGGTACAAATTGAAAAAGCGGGGGGTCTAACAACCACACCCAATATTTCGTTTAGCAATCTGTCTGGACTAACTCCAATATACTTTCAAGAGAATTAACTAGACAGTCAGACTCAATCTTAAGAAAAGTATATTAAAGAGTTATATCTCAATTTCTCAATTCAATCTGCAATCAAACAAATAGGAATTTGCGAGCCCGATTGAATATAAGAAATAACTTGGACGGTATCAAAAACCAATATCCAAGTGTCAATAAATTTAATCAACAACCAAAGGTTGGATTCTCAATTGATTGATCTTATGCACAACCTGTGATATTTCAATTATATAAACAAATATAACGCGGAAAAGAAATTACATAGACACCGGAAATTTTGTGAACGAGGAAACGGCAAATGCAGAAAAACTAGGGACCTAGTCCAGATTTGAACACCACACTGTATTAAGCATCTACAGACACTATCCTACTACCAATGAACTTCAGAATGGACTGTAGTTGAACCCTAATCAATCTCACACGGATTCAAGGTACAGTTGCGCTCCTTACGTCTCTGATCTCAGCAGGATACTACGCACTTGATTCCCTTAGCTGATCTCACCCACAACCAAGAGTTGCTACGACCCAAAGTCGAATACTTGATAAACAAATCTGTCTTACACATAAAAGTCTATAGGAATAAATAAATCTTTCTCCCACGGAAATACCTACGAGTTTTGTTCCGTCTTTTGATAAATCAAGGTGAACGGGAACCAATTGATATACCGGACTTATATTCCCGAAGAACAACCTATAAATATCAATCACCTCACAATAATCTTAATCATATGGCGGCGAAAAAGGATATTGTGGAATCACAAACGATGAGACTAAGATGTTTGTGGCTACTGTTTATCTTGCCTATAGGAGATTAAATCTTGAGCCAATCTTAGAGAAGATAGTACTCAATCACGATAGAAAACAACAAGATCAGAACACGTAACTATAGAGAAAATAATTGGGTCTGGCTTCACAATCCCAATGAAGTCTTCAAGTCGTTAACCTACAGGGTTTTGGAAAAAACCTAAGGTTAAAGGAGAATCGACTCTAGTCGCAACTAGTATCACACAGGAGGTGTGGAGATTAGGTTTCCCAGTTGCTAGAGTTCTCCTTTATATAGTTTTCAAATAAGGGTTTGCAATCAATGTTACCTTGGTAACAAAGCATTCAATATTCACCGTTAGATGAAAACCTGAGTAGACTCAAGCTAATATATTTCAACCGTTAGATCGAACTTAGCTTGTAACACACAAATGAAAAGTGACTCCATTTAGATATGGGTAACCGTACCTAAACGTCTACACCTTTGATTGAGAGCTACTGATTTTTCATTGTTATAGCTTCGAATCTTCAACAACAATGATGCTGAGTTGAACATGTTCAGAATCACTGGAGTACTTGGAAGTGACGAAGATTTCGAGTAATTCTAAAGAACCAAGGAAAACAAATATTTGGATGAGAATCTACAAAGTTTATTTATTTTGTAATCCATATGTATTGATAGTTTTGTCATTAAAATTGACAAAGGAGGAGATTGTTAGAGCATTGGTCGGGCAAACTCGCAAGCATTGCTATCTCAAGCTTGTTTGTCAAGTTTAGTTGCCAAAACTATAAGTCTTGATTTCTAGTCTAGTTATCTAAGTCTCGGATTAAGATATAAAGTTAGTTGAGCTTTAGACTTCATGACGTTCATCGATTGAAGACGAAGAACTACTAAGCTTGTGGAACTTCACCAACAAAAGGTATCTGGAGACTTGAACTTATCTATCAGTCAAAAGTCTATCTACTTTGTCTCCTATTTGAGACAAAAGTCATATAGCTATATAGATTTCGATTATACACATTTGATATTTCGAGTTGAGTTTAACTCGCTAACATATTTCTCGAAATATGTGTTGGAAAGCTTTCACTTTAACCAATTTCATCTTATATTCTCCAAGAAAGTCAAAAGATGATCATGTGAAAATCTCCTGGTAACATCTTACATGATTTGTGTGAGACAGTCATTTGATGTAGACTCGGAATGTTTCGTATTGATCATTAGATCACTTGAAAATTGCTTCGAAGCTAATAGTTTGTGTGAGACAGTTATTCCCGTCTTCTAAGAATGCTTCAATGATTGAAATGAAAGTTTAGAACAAATTATACATGATTAGATATATCACAGTATGCGTACTTGTATGCTAACTGTTGCAAGTTATTCCAAGTCTGGGAACCATGATATGCACACCTGTATGGGTACTGGTTGGTTAATGAAGTCCGGGGTATGCACAACCGTTCGTGTACTGGCGTAAGTCCAATTCCGGAGTTCAACTGAGTTTTTTGGTATTCCTACCCATTCGCGTATTGGTGAACCCAAACTTATTCCGGCCACTTAGGTATGCGTATCAGTTTTAATACTTGAGTAGGTTATGTTCTAAAGTCAGTTTGTTCATATAATACATTTATATAATAAGCAATGCAATCTTTTGAAAACCAAGGTCATAATATTGCTGAATTGATTCAAGTGAATCAAAATCGATTTTACTTCAATTGTGTCTTGTATACTTCTATGAGAATATAAACAATTGAACAACTCTAGAACTAGTTTCATTTGAGTCATTTGAGCTAGTTATGGTTAAGATGAATAAGGTTGATATGAAAGTGTTCATAAGGCTAACTTTGGTTAACTATTGTTGAGCCAATAAGGTGTACACGTTTAGGTACGTTTAGCCATATCTGAATGAATACATTTTTCATTTGTGTGTAACAAGCTAAGTTCGATCTAACGGTTGAAAGATATTATCTTTAGTCTAATAAGGTTTTTATCTAACGGTGAATATTGAATGCTTTGTTACCAAGGTAACATTGATTGCAAACCATGATTTGAATACTATATAAGGGACAACCGTAGAACCGAATCCCCACACCTCCTGTGTGATACTAGTTGTGATTAGATTCGATTCTCCTTTAACCTACATGGTTTTGGAAAAACATAATTAGAATCCAAAACTCTGTAGGTTAACTACTTGAAGACTTCATTGGGATTGTGAAGCCAGACCCAACTATTTTCTGTAGTTGCGTGATCTGATGTTGTTGTTTTCTATCGTATCGAGTATTATCTTCTTTAAGATTAACTCGAGATGTAATCTCCGATAGGCAAGATAAAAACTAATCACAAACATCTTCGTCTCATCGTTTGTGATTCCACAATATCTTATTTCGCTACCACACGATTAAGATTATTGTGAGGTGATTGGTATTACTAGGCTTTTCTTCGGGAATATAAGTCTGATGTATCAATTGATTCCTGTTCACCTTTATATATCAAAAGACGGAAAAAAAAACTTAGGTATTTCTGAGGGATACATATTTATCTATTCAATAGACTTTTCTGTGTGAGACAGATTAGTTTACCAAGTCTTCGACTTTGGGTCGTTGCAGGTTTTAGTTGCGGGTGAGATCAGCTAAGGGAATTAAGTGCGTAGAGTTCTGATAGGATTCAGAGGCGTAAGGAACCCGGTTGTAACTTGATTAGTGTGAGGTTGGTTAGGGATCAACTACATTCTAGTCCGAAGTTAACTTGGATTAGGATAGTATCTGTAGCGGCTTAATACTTTGTGGTGTTCAAATATGGACTAGGTCCCGGAGTTTTTCTGCATTTTCGGTTTCCTTGTTAACAAAATTTATGGTGTCTGTGTTATTTCTTTTCCTCATTATATTTTCTATATAATTGAAATATCACAGGTTGTGCGTAAGTTCAATCAATTGTAAATCCAACCTTTTGTAAATTGATTGACACTTGGATATTGGTTTTTGATACCGTCCAAGTTATTTCTTATATTCAATCGGGCTCGCAAATTCCTATTTGTTTGATGGAAGATTGAATTGAGAATTGAGATATAACTCTTAGATAAAATTCTTAACTGAGATCGCTTTACTAGTTGGTGCTCTTGGAATTATATTGGAGTTAGTCCATACATATTGCTAAATGAAATATTGGGTGAGGTTGTTAGACCTACGCTTTTTCAGAAGAGCTAAGTCAATTCTCCTTCTTTTATATCCCCTTCCATTTATTCTATTAGACCAAGTATAGTTTGAACCTATCTATTCCAAATCCATTAATCCAGCAGAATCTATTAAATTCCTAACCCAATTGTCTACAGAATTATTATTTGAGTTTTGGCCCTTGTTGTTAAGATGAACATTGAGATCACCAAAAACCACCCAAGGTTGAAAAACATTATCATTGAGATATTTCAGAAACTCTCATTGTAATTTTTTCACATCTACATAAGTAGACCCATAAACACAACATAATAACCATTCATTTTTTGAAGGATTAGATTGAATGAAGACATGGATCATATTATATTTGCCACTGACCACATCACAGGGGAAACCTTGTTTCCAAAGCAAAATTAGACCTCCAGATAGACCAACGGAATTCACAAACTAGGAATTGGGATATGAATATCTTTGAGTAAGAAATTTAGCTCTATCAACACTAATCTTTGTCTCCGACAGAAAAATTAAATCTGGATTATGCTCTTTAATAGTATCTCCTGAATAATCCCTATTTTCTTTAGACACAAAGCCTTGTACATTCCATGTAAGTAATTTCATTGTGATGTAGACTTGATTTTTAATGAGATGTAAGGATTTATGAACTATAATGATACTAATTTTACAGAAACTAAAGACATGCAAAAGATGAAAATTATATAGCTTGGTTTTAAAATTAGAATTATTATCTACACATGGATCAGATTTATTGGAGGTAACAAGTACTTTAAATGATTATACAATCTGTAGTTTTGAGCTTGAGGAATTGTCTTGCGTAACTTGAGAATACTTGTTAAACTACTTTATAACCTGGTTGGTTACTTTTATTTATTTATTTTGGTTAAAGGAAAGAGGTGATCCACCCAATTTCATTTATATAGAAGGATAGGGCTGGCAACGGATGTCCGATATCCGGAATCAGTTTCCGATTATCCAGGATCCTATAGGATTTTATCCGTTATTTCGGATATCGGATATCAGATCAGATAATTTGTC
The DNA here is from genome assembly GCF_003573695.1 of Papaver somniferum. Taxonomy (NCBI): domain Eukaryota; kingdom Viridiplantae; phylum Streptophyta; class Magnoliopsida; order Ranunculales; family Papaveraceae; genus Papaver; species Papaver somniferum. The sequence goes on along the minus strand of NC_039367.1, from coordinate 35,776,473 downwards.
GGATATTTTCCCCTTAACCTATCAGAATCGGGTTCGGATCTATCCGTTAGGTTAATATCCGATTGTGTAGGGGCGTGTTTATAATTTTCCCCTTAACCTGCAGATAACTATACTTCCACTTCGAGAAATTCGTTGAAGGGTCTTCACCACTGTGAAAGCACTAGACGAATCGAGGCCTGAGGTTGGCTCGTCGAGAAATAATATGACCGGATCATGAATTATGTTGATTCCAATGGAAATACGACGATGTTCATCACCAGATACACCTCTGTGACTTTCATCTCCTATAATCGTCTTAGATGCATTTTGAATCCCCAATTGATCAATCAGAGATTGAAGTCTTGCCTTTTTCTTTGACTTTGAAAGCAAACAAGGAAATCTTAACTCGGCTAAGAGCATGAGTGTCTCTTAAACTGTTAACATCAGGAAGAGTAGACCGTCTTGCATCACATAAGAATAAAGCAATTTCAAAAGCCGAGTATTAAGAGATTCATCATTCAGCATAACCGACCCCTTGAAGCTTCGTTTATCGATCCTACCTGCAAGTGCATCAATCAATGTATATTTCCAAGAACCACTAGCGCCAAGAAGGGATAAAGACTCTGGGTTTCTTAAGTTTTTAGCTTTTTCCTAGTTACCGGATTTCATCAGAAAAAAATCTGATATCCGATAACTTAACCTTAACCTTATCGAATTGGAATTTTTGGTATCCGCCGGATATTATCGGATACCGGATATCCGATAATCCTTAACCTTAACCTTAACCTTATATGTTCTGCCAATATCCATCGGATATTTATTCGTTGCCATCCCTATAGAAGGACTAAATACATCATGTTAAGATACATCACTGAAAAACATAATACAAATTATTAAATACATGAATTTCAAAACAGATACCGATGATACTTGAGTGCTGGCCTTAGAACTAAAATTCTGACATTTTGATTTGAATTATTTGTATTCTTCATCATTAATACGGAATTATCCCATAAGGGAATAATAAGCAAAAAACACCGTTATCGCAACTAAATCCGGTAGCCATTGATCTTCACGCGAATGTAAAATCACGTTATGCAGGAATCTATCAACCACATCATTTGATTTTTCCAATTCATGTTTCTACTTCTATGGCAACTATAGAAAATTATTTGCAGGAGAGAGACATTACTCAAGGACGAGTTCTCAAGCTCAAAACAGGATGAAGTTTTTTGCAGAAAAGAAAATGTTAGATAGGGTTTCTAAAGTTGATGACATGGTGTTTTTAAAGTTACAATATCATAGGCAAACTTCAGAAGATGTGAGGAAGAACTTCAAACTTTCTTCAAACTATTTTAGTTATTTTCAAGTATTACAAAGAATTTTTGTTGTTGCTTATTAGCTGAAACTTCATGTAGGGTCAAAGATTCATCCAATTTTTCACGTGTCCCAGTTAAAGAAGAATTTGGGACTACAAGCAACTATGCTACCTCAGCTGGCATTGGTGGATCATACATGACTTTTTATGATTGAACCTGTTGTTGTCCTAAATACCAGAACCACTCTCAAAGCTGATTCTCAAATCCCAAAAATTCTAGTTCAATGGTCTAATACAACTCCAGAGCATGCAACGTGCATGGGAGGATATGGCACATATCAAAGCTCAATTTCCATACTTATCCTTCGGGACAATGATCTCTAACTAGGAGGGGCAATGTCATGTACCTGCAGGGTGGTATATAGTTAAAAGTTTGTATTTCAATTAGTACCTTATGTAAGGGTAGTTTAGGGTTAAATGAGGGTTAAGTATATATTACTAGGTTATCTTCCTCGAGTTTCGTATTTCCAGCTTGATGTGATAACAATTGTTTGATGCAGTTATTATTGATTGTTCTTTAAGTTCAATCATTGAACTTGCCTGATTTTTATCAATGAAAAGTGAATTTTTCTTTCAATTGAAAGTTACGCTCTATTATACATAAAGAAATCATCTTTTTATTGAATTATCCTTCAGAGATTTCTTCCTTAAGCCCTAATATTTCTTTTTAAGACAATCACTTGCACCCACAAAATCAAGTTTCTTTTGCAAGTATTTATTCTCACTAAGAAGCCTGTCATATTGAATTTTTTTACTGAATAAGGAGCTTTCGGTTTCACATTTTTTTTTGATGACATTCCTTAAGAAGTTAATTAGGAACTGGGTCTTCAGGGATTACTTTTTCATCAGAGTCAGAATCAGTGTGAATTTGTTTTTTCCAGCAGCATAGGCAACCTCGTCTGTGTTACACTCTTGATAATAATAATCGCTAGGCATATCATCAAGAGTTATAGTATAAGATGTTTGTCTATAGTCTCTGATAGCGCATGCAGATGATAAATACCCGAATCCACGATAATTGAAGCATTCAATATCATCAACAACACAAGTGTGCGACTTATAATAAGGATACGATGTACCTTTTGAAAAACAATTTCCCCCCTTTCCTAAGAATTTTCAAAATTGTCGTGCAGTATCATCCTTAGTCTCTAACACACTAGATTTACCCTCGGAGAAACTAGTGTTCTTACAGATTTAAGAGAAATACCTATTTTATTTTATTTTTCAGATTGGTGCTCAATAACAAAGATCTTTAATTTACCAACTCGATCGATCCTTTTTCGTTTGAAAGATCATTTGCTTCTGTAATAGCATGATTTTTGCACTCGTATCTTGATGGTAGAGACCTGAGAATCTTGCACAAAATATCTTTCTGAATAGTTCTTGTTAAACAATGTGAAGGATTTAACTATATAAAGGAGTTTTTGGTTAAATTCATCAAACGTATACTGACGTACGAAGATTTTCTCAGTCAGATATTAGGGTTTGAATCCTTGTTTATTTCTCTACGGAATTCCGTTCAAATACAGTCTTCAAGATATCCCAAGCTTCTTTCGAGGTTTCACATGTAGTCACCTGATATTGGAAATCTTGGCTTATGACTTGTATAATAGCATTCAATCCATCATAATTATTCCTTGCAACAATGATTTCAATTACGTTATATTGACCAATATCCTTGGCAGAGGTTACATTTTTATAGTAACTGTTGGACGAGTATAACCTTTGACAACCTTCACCTATGTATCAAATTTGTTAGAGCATCGCTCGATTGAGCTCGTGTTTTGCTATCTCAAGCTTATTGTCAATGTTATATGTAAAAAATTATATCCTGATTTTTAGTCTACTAAAGTCTCAGACTAGTATTAGATCGAGTATGGTAGTTGGATATCAGACATCACTGAGTAATCCTCAAAGATTGAAGACTGGAGAACAAATGAAGATATTTACGAGAAATTCATCAACAAAAGAGGCATGTGAAGACTCACCTATCCTATTTATTCATGGCATATATCATTTTGTATTATGAGACTATCTCGTATGATTTAGTTTCTTTAATATTACAAATAAGAAATTTCGAGTTCAAGCTAGCCTTTGTTAAACTCTCGGAATATGATTCAACCATTAGGTGTTCATAGATCCTTAGTAATCTTAGTTGGAACAATTTGTTGTTCACCAATTATTTTTATTTCAATTTGATCATTTGGAAATTGTCCAAGCCACAACGTATACTGTCTATGGATATTTGGTATTACATATTTAATTGTTTGAGCTTTAGAATTAATTTGAGCAAGGTACGCATACTTTTATATATTACCAAAGTCAGTTTGAATTCTTCTAATAGTGTAGGTTTGCGAAACCGCTTTACAAATCCTTTAAATATGAGTTCTGGAATGAGGTAAGTTTGTAAATTCGGATTGCAAACCCATGCCGTTTGACTTCGGGAACTAGCATAGGTCTGCTAACTCCGTTTGCAAACCGCTATGGCCTGACCTTACGAACTACCAGAGGTTTGCAAACCGGTCTGGTTCCTGTTTAGCAAAAGGTCACGAATTATTATATATGATTATGTTTGATTTGTATATAAAATCATAGAAAATTCTGAGACAACTTTATTCACAAAATCACTTTGGGCTTGTGGGTCATTGTTTAATATTGAGTTTTATTCAAACACCATTACTGCTTGTAATTTCAAAGGCATATTTGCCGTTATGGACTATCATTATGCATAGTACATATTCATTTGTGTAACTTCAAGACGGAATTTTTACATGCTTACATAAATTTTTAATAAGAATTTCATCTAAACTGAGAAATTGTTTGCTTGGATCTCAAACTACCTTAGCTTGAATTCAAAGCTATTTGTAGCCATCAAAATGTATAAGTAGAGAGACACTTGCAACATTATTTCCTAATCTCTGGCGCTCTTGTGTCCTAGTTTGAAGGATAGTTTCATCCTCTATAACATATGTTTCTTCACGAACTAAACTATGTTACGACTTTTGAAAACTTCACTTACATATTCGTGAAGTCCGGTCGGACTATCTTTACCTAATAGTTCTTTTATTCGGATCTTGGTCTATTGGTTATTGAAGGTCGCAGATTTTAGTATATAAAAATCATTAAGTATTATTCCCCCAGACTTTGTGATTCCTCAAGATAGATATATAAACTCTTCTTTAATTTTCTTGGATTGTTCTTGAGAGGTGGTTAGCAATCCAGGATTCTCTGTTAATAAAGAGTTAGTACTCTGGTTTCGTGAGGTTTGCTAGGGTTTGTCAACTGCAAACATATTTCTAAACCTAAATTGAAACTTATCAAAGGATGAATCAAACAAGACTTATTATTAGAGGCAGATAGGTATGAAAATTCTTTACTGAGGTTGAAGCAACTCTTAGACTGCAAAGGACGCCAGCTAAGGTAATCAAGTACGTGAAATCTTGCGAGGTTCAAAAGACATAAGGAACATGATTTCAGCCGAATTTCTTGGAGGGTACATTCGGTCTCAACTACATTCTAATATGAAGTCTGATATTAGTCTAGTGTCTGTAGCGGTTTAATACATTGTGGTGTTAAAATATGGACGAGGTCCCGAGGTTTTTCTGCAGGTGCAGTTTTTCTCGTTAACAAAATTTATGGTGTCTTGTATTTTCCTTTTTCCACATTAATTATATTTTTTTTTATCTTTAACTAGGAATAGTACAAGTAGTATGTAATCGGTCTATATAGTTTAACTCCTTGTTATTTTTGAGATAAAAACAAGATTTGTTCATGTTGAATTCATATCTTGAAAGATAGATTGCAAGTTTCATACTTGTTAGAATTCGTATACAAATAAATTGATCTTCGATATTGATTTTTGAGATCGTCCAAGAACTCTTCTACATAATCGGGTACATAGACCTTTTGTATATACATATTAATTGCGGAAGAGAAAAAGAAGAATTATATATACAATCTTGTTTAAGGGTCTTTGCTTTGACCTATTGGTGATTGTATTAGGTTTTGTCCATACAGGTTGCAGAATGAAGAAGTTGGTGGTGTACTCGGTATCTGCTTATTTTCAATTGGTACCAGAGCAGGCAAACATCATTAGGTGTAACAAGTCTGTGTTTGTGGTGTTCTGAATCGATATATGGAAAATAGTTCAATCTCTGAGGACGTACCATTAGTTCTTAATTTCTTTCTCGTGTTTCTTCATTAGGATTTGGGTTATTTCCTTTTTGTTGTTTGATAGAGAAGAATTCGAAGAAAGACCGAATAAAAAAATATAAAAAATAAAATATCTATGTTTATTGAACTGATTAATTGCTAAAAAAAATTAGCTTCAAAATCTGAATTAAATATCATCGTTGATCAAGAAAATGAAAATAGGAAGTGTTAGAGCACTGCTCGGTCGAACGCGCAAGCGTTGCTATCTCAAGCTTGTTTGTCAAGTTTAATTTCCGAAACTATAAGTCTTGATTTCTAGTCTACTTATAGCTAAGTCTCGGATTATGATAGAAAGTGTAGTTGAGCTTTAGACTTCACGTCGTTCATCGACTGAAGACAAAAACTATTAAGGGGAGCTTGTGGAACTTCATCAACAAAAGGTATGTGGAAACTTGAACTCATCTATCACTCAAAAGTCAATCTACTCTATCTCCAATTTGAGACAAAATTTGTATAGCTATATAGACTTCGATTATACACATTTGATATTTCGAGCTGAGTTTAACTCGCTTACATATTTCTTGACATATGTGTTGGTAAGCTTTCGCTTTAACCAAGTTCATCTTATATTCTTGACGAAAATCAAAAGATGATCATGTGAAAATCGCCTGGTAACATCTTACATGATTTGTGTGAGACAGTTGTTTGATGTAGACTCGGAATGTTTCGTATTGATCATTCGATCACTTGAAAATTACTTTGAAGCTAATAGTTTGTGTGAGACAGCTATTCCTGTCTTCTAAGAATGTTTCAATGATCGAATTGAGAGTTTAAAACAAATAACCATGATTGGATATAGCATAGTATGCTTACTTGTATGCTAACTGTTGCAAGTTATTCCAAGTACGGGAACCATAGTATGCATACACGTATGCGTACTCGTTGGTTTAATGAAAGTACGAGAACTTAGTATGCGTACCCGTACGCGTACTGGCGTGATCTCAATGTTCTGGATTTTAACTGATTTTGGAAGATACATGTACCCGTTCCCGTACTGGCGAGCCCAAACTTAGTCCGACCACTTAGGTATGCGTACCCATTCACATACTTGAGTAGGTTATGTTCTGAAATCGGTTTGTTGATGAACTAATACATTTACATAATAAGGAAATCAATCTTTTGCAAACCGTGGCTATAATGTTCATGAATTGATTCGAGTGAGTCAAAATCGATTTTGCTTCAATTGTGTCTTGTATACATCTATGCGAATATAAACAATTGAACAACTCTATAACTAGTTTCATTTGAGTCATTTGATAGTTGTGATTGAGATGAACAAGGTTGATATGAAAGTGTTCGTATGGATAACTTCGGTTAACTATTGTTGAGCCAACAAGGTGTACACGTTTAGGTACGGTTACCCATATCTAAATAAAGTCACTTTTCATTTGTGTGTAACAAGCTAAGTTCGATCTAACTGTTGAAAGATATTAGCTTGAGTCTAATCGGGTTTTCATCCAACGCTGAATATTGAATGCTTTGTTACCAAGGTAACATTGATTGCAAACCCTGATTTGAAGACTATATAAAGGAGAACTCTAGAAACCGGGAAACCTAATTTTCACACCTCATGTATGATACAAGTTGCGACTAGAGTCGATTCTCCTTTAACCTTAGGTTTTTCCAAAACCTTGTAAGTTAACGATTTGAAGACTTCATTGGGATTGCGAAGCCAGACCCAACTATTTTCTCTGTAGTTGTGTGTTCTGATCTTTTCATTTTCTATCGTATTGAGTACTATCTTCTATAAGATTTGCTCGAGATTTATTCCCCGATAGGCAAGATAAAAAGAAACACAAACATCTTCGTCTCATCGTTTGTGATTCCACAATATCTTGTTTCGCTACCACACGATTAAGATTGTTGTGATGTGAATTATATTACTAGGTTGTTCTTCGGGAATATAAGTCCGGCATATCAATTGGTTCCTGTTTACCTTGACTTATCAAAAGATGGAACAAAACTCATAGGTATTCTGTGGGAGGCAGACTTATCTATTCAATAGACTTTTCTGTGTGATAAAAATTTGTTTATAAAGTCTTCGAATTTGCATTGTAGCAACTCTTAGTTGTGGGTGCGATCAGCTAAGGGAATCAAGTGTGTATAGTCCTGCTGGGATTCAGAGACGTGAGATTGGTTAGGGCTCAACTACATTTTAGTCTGAAGTTAACTTGTAGTAGGCTAGAGTCTGTAGCGGCTTAATACAGTGCGGTGTTCAAATATGGACTAGGTCCCGGGGGTTTTATGCATTTGCGGTTTCCTTATTAACAAAATTTCTGGTGTCTGTGTTATTTCTTTTCTGCATTATATTTTTTATATAATTGAAATATCACAGGTTGTGCGTAGTTCAATCAATTAGATAATCCAAGCTTTGGTTGTGTATAAATTGACTGACACACTTGAATATTTGTCTTTGGTACCGTTCAAGTTGTTTCACATAATAATCAGGCTCGCGGATTTCTATCTGTTTGATTTGGTGATTACATTCTGAAGCAGAGATACAACTCTTGAATATATTTCCATTGGTTGAGTCTGACTGTCTAGTTGATTCTCTTGAAATTATATTGGAGTTTGTCCATACAGATTGCCTAAACGAAATATTGGGTAAGGTTGTTAGACCCCCGCTTTTTTAGGAAGAAAAGACGAAAGACTCGTTCGACAAAAGAAAAAAATCAGTAAAAGGATACCGCTATCAATACCCCCTATTAAAAGTCATCCACTAGTTGTTTTTAACAAGTATATATGTGAAATACTTGTAAAATGATATGTATACCTATTTTGAAGTACCCATGGATCCAGTTAGTTTTCTTTTGTATCAAAATCCGGAAAAAAAAATATAACTAGCTAGTTCCGAAAACAAAGTTGAACTCATTCTTGTTTTTTCCTTCTCTCTCCATTATCTATCCCACAAGAGAACTTCTACGGTTCAAAGATTTCCACTAACAATCTCTTGTGTTTGTAATTTTTCAAGTAATATTTACATCTTCGTTTTCTCCAACTCAAAAGAGGAAAAGGGTGGGATTTGATTCATTTCCACAATCAACAAAAGAGAAGTTTCAAAATTCCACGGACTTTTGTGCGGTTGAATTCTTTTTTTAGTAGCCTTTGGTTGATTTTTTTTTCTAGTGTTACTTGAATGCGTTCAATTTGGAAGTTGAACATAATGGGTGGTGAAGGTTTGTTACCACCCTGGTCAGTAGCATAACTAAGAAGCGACATTGGCCGACGAAATGAAGCTTCCCAACGAAGACAAAAATGATGCCAGTGATAAGTGCATCAAGAGTTTATGCATGCTCGTGCATTTGAGCATTCCCATCTCAAGTTTGATACAAGGACATGGAATTATCCAGGAGTTTCCCGGTGTGCTATTCCAAGGAATGACCAAGGCCTGGACGGTACAATAAGAGTAATGGCGCATGCCAAATGCATGATTGTAGTCCTTTATTTGGCTAAGTAAATCGAATGACCCAAGGGACATAAAGATGCAACATTCGTGCATGAGTATTGGCCTGTGTCTTCTCCATATTAAGCGTTAATTTGAATAAAGGACATGGCCAAGTCGAGTTCAGCAAAAGATGGTGAGAGAATGGCTCCAAAGCGGCGGTTATGATGTGGTTATGTACATTTGAAGACTTTACACATGTGGATGAATGTCAGGAAGAGTTAGGATAGTTATAAAGTGATTTGTAACTGCAAAGTTACTTCCACTTTGTATATGTGTGGCATCGCTGGAACAAATCTGAGAAGGTTGGTCGGTTATGCATCACTTTAGGCAATTACGGAAACTACTTCTTGGACACTTGGTTGTCTAAGGATTGTGCATCAGTTATGCACGGATTTTGGTTATGTTGCTGAGATATGAATGTGTGGAAAGACATTGTCAATTAGTAAGGAGAGTTAGCAGAAATGTAGTCTCAGGTTTAAGAGAATAAGGCATCGTTAAGTGAGTGATGACATGTTTATTCCGTGCGATAGACGCGTTTTGTAATCTTCCTTTGATAAAATAAAAGAGAATGTTGCATTATATATTTGTGTTTATTATATTATTGGTTTTGTGAATTTGATGGATAGCAAACCTCTAAAGGGTTGTGTAACACATTAAGAGATTGATAGGAAAGAAAGAAATACTTATGTTGGTAAATACTTAAAAGGTTAGGCATGTGCATAATTTGATGCAAGTTTGCAAGGTCGAGTACTTGTAGGTGAAGATGATTCACTAGTCCAAAATATTGTCGATTATGACCCAGGGAAATTGAAAAATAAAATGCAAATTGGGTGTGTGACACCGTGCATAATAAAATAATTTAATCCCTCGTTCTCAACTTTAGAAAATAAAGCTCCACTCACCGGAATAATCAAGATGATGATTTGTGTGGATTTGAGAGAAGGATGGATGTTGAACAAAATTTCTCTTAGGTATAAAGACTAATTTGCATTCAAAACAGATTCAGCTGGCAAATGACTTTAATTGTGCAACATGGTATCCAATGGAAGCATATTAAAGTTCCCCATCCAAACCTTAAAATTAAGGAACATGAATTTGCAGAATAGTAATTATGGCATAAGAAGAAGAGAATGCTAGGGTTTCAAAGAGAAAAGGATTTCATTTGTTTACAAAGCCACGAGACTGACTGATGCTCGGAAATGAAATAAACGGGTTCCTCATGGGTTAAGGGGTAAACAAACATAAATATCATGTCCGGCCTAGTCCCGGACCAGTGTTTAAAATATGAGTTTAGTCTTAGAGCATCTCCAATAGAGTGTATGTGACGCAAAATGTCTAAGTCCATATAGGATATACATTCATATTTTCTAAAAACCTTCTCCAACCCTAACCTCATAAACCAATATATAGATGAGGTGGCCTAATTTTGGATAAAGGATGTCATAGCCAATGTTTAAAACTTGACGTTAACTTAGACAATGTTTCCCATCCAATTCATCGTTTACCCGTAAAATCAATGCAACAATAAATATAGGAATGATCTTAATCAATCATCAAACGATACACACGCAATTAAAAATATTTTTAATTTATAGGTTGGAGATGTTTATTTTTTGCTCCTCATACGAGGAAAATTGTTACCTTAAATGTTATTTCAAGAGGATGTCTTAACTATGGTGCGACATATGAAACACGCATTAACCATTGGATAAGCTCTTAGACAAGTGCCACGTTACTATTTTTACGAGAAAAAAATTGTTTTGTTTTAAATAAACGGGAGGATGAAGCAGGGTGGAGCCAGCCCAGTGGATACCCAGCTTAGCTGACTACAAAACCTAATTCGGGCCCTACTACGGGTTTAAGTTTACAAGCCTTTTTACTTTTGGTTCTTTGCACCGCTAACAAAAGTTTTCCTTGACCTATTATAATCTTGGCTCCGTCCTTGGACGAGACCGGAGACCAGAACACGGAAGTATTTCTGACTTTTGCCCTACGAGCGAGAGAGTGGGGAACTTCGTTACAATTTCTAAGCATCAAAGAAAAGTAGGAAATACCATTATGTCCTAGAAATAATATATTAGAGAGAGTCTAATTCAGTTGACCCAGTCAACTGTCTGTTAAGTCCTTTTTGGTAAAATATATTATAGTTTGGTCCTAAAAATTATGGTTTGGTCCTACGTTGATGTCATGGATGATGTAAATGTCATTGTGTGGTGGCAGAAATACCCTTTTGGGGTCACATATATAGACAAAATCACTAAAAAGTATCTCATTCTTAGATTTACATTCTCTCTCCTCTTTATTTTCAGATTTGTTTTCTCTCTCTTAATCTTTTCAGATCTAGTTTCTCTGTTCTTGATTTTCTTTCTTTTTATTGCGGATGTTTGATTTTGATGAAGATGATGATGTTGAAGATGAAGATGACGAAGAATCATATAAAGATTATGAAAACGACGAAGATGAAGATGCGTTTTTGATTTCTTTGCTACTGTTGAAGACGGAGATGAAGATGCGTTTTTGATGTTTTGCCGTGCTGAAGACGAAGATGATGAGATATTTGTTTGTTGCTCGTGTTGAAGATCTCGATTTGTTGATGTTTTTCGTGTTGATGATGATTTATGTTTGTTACTCGTGTTGGAAATCTCGATTTGTTGATGTTTTTCGTGTTGATGATGATTTGTTGATGTTTTTTCGTGATGATGATGTTTGCTGCTGCGGTTGGAGACGTCGAAGAAGATGAAGATGTTGTTGTTGTTTTTATATGGAGTTCATTCCAGAAATGAAGTTGGGTTTATATATGTTTTATATGGAGTTCATTTCTGGAATGAAGTCTGTTTTTTTAGGTTTTTATATGGACTTCATTTCTGGAATGAAGTCTGTTTTTTTAGGTTTTTATATGGACTTCATTTCTGGAATGAAGTTTGTTTTTTAGATTTTTTATATGGACTTCATTTCTAGAATGAAGTCTGTTTTTTAGCTTTTTATATGAACTTCATTTCTGGAATGAAGCATGTTTTTTTTAGGTTTTTATATGGACTTCATTTCTGGAATGAAGTCTGTTTTTTTAGCTTTTTATATGGACTTCATTTCTGTTTTTTTAGGTTTTTATATGGACTTCATTTCTGGAATGAACTGCTACAAGAAAATAAGTAAAAATTAACACGAAAAGGTACTTTTGTCAGTTTAATATTTTTAAATAATTATGGACTAAACGGTAAAGGCGTTTTCCTAAAGGACCAAACAGACATGGACCCACCTAAAAAAGGACCGAAGGATATTTTTTCCTAAAGAAAAATTGCATGCCATAAAAAGAGACTGACGAGTGATATGGATGGAGGTCAGAAACGCCGCATTCGGGATGCCACATACGGTGAATCCAAGGGATATCGAAAGCCCGGAATTAAACAAGTGTATACTCCCTCCGTTACTTTTTAATAGGCCAGTTTATATAAATAAATATTTCAAAAAAATATGCCAGTTTCCTAATTGGGAAAGTCAAATGTTACTTTAATTTTCTGGGACCACTTTTCTTTTAACTTTTTTTGATGACAAATGTTATGTGGACCATTTCACTTATTTCTTTGGCTAACAAGTGTCATGGGGACCATTTCACTTCACTTCTTTTATTGACAAGTGTATAGAGGACAACTTTCAATAATTAGTTCTCTTAATTTCCTTAATTTTCTCAAAAAAAAAAAAACTGGCCTATTAAAAAGTAACGGAGAGAGTATAAACGAGTGTTGATCACTTATTCACTTGTCATTTTGTTTAGCAAAACAAATCTGTAAATAGCTTTCACATTAGACAATTTCGCTAAGAAGCTTAACTGTTGGACGTTCAATTATTTACGTGCTGGCTGTTGAGCTTTTCAAGGAGATATTTTGCTGGTCAGCTTTTCAAGGCTTGGGTTTGAATGCTCAAGTCAATAGCATTCGCATGGCTATCCCAAAAATGTTCTCATGAGAAAAATATAAGTTTTCCTTTTCCCTGGCCAATGTATGAGCACAGGTACTCTATCTATTATGCTAATTTTTGGCATATGATTAGCGCTTGAGCTGTGCATAGTGAAATTTTGAATAACATAGAATCAGGCAACTAGCCCTTGATGACAAGATATTGCATTGCCTCTCGTACTGAGCAAATGGACCAAGATAACAGTAAGGTAGTCTACAGAACGGTTTTGTAAGGTTCACCAACAAAAGCCAAAAACATATCCAGATAATAAAAGGAAATCTACAAAAATCCACTGCCACATCAATCACTACTGCCATGACGTTTCAGAGGTCATATTACATATAACAGAAAATTCTCTTTTCGCTCCTCCTATCCAGAATTCTGCCTCCTTGCATCGACAATAAGCATGACAAATTTGGAGTACAACGTGCGTGCGTACCTCTCCATCAAGCAGTATCAGTTTCAGATATTGGTGCTGCAATGCCAAATAAAATCAACTTTGAGAAACTCTATGTAATAACCAACAAAAAGAATGGCCAAAAGAAAAAAAAATGAAAAAAATAAACAATAACACTCATTAGTGGCCAGAAAGAAAAACAAATGACACTCCAAGGATCAGTGCAGCCTGTACAAACCTAACAATCGAAGATAAAAAAAAAACTCTCATTGCTGATCCATATCCATATTAAACATGAAAACTATCCGTATATTTGGATCCCAATGGCTAGAAAAATCATGTGCCTAACATCAGTAGATCGTTAGACTCTAGAGGTATCATTATGGGGTCTAATGGTAGCACATTCTGTGAGCTAGTGTCAGCAATTTCTGTTACTTTTGCTAATTGATGATAACTTTTCTGTTGTTTCCGACCTAAGATTGATTGAACTCTACCTAAAATTTAGGTTATCTGTGAAATGTTTTCTCATGCTAACATATCATGAAGAATCTAAAGCACAAGTTCTATTGCTTGTAGTGGATAACTGAACAAGTGCATCTGGCACGGATAGAGCAGTTCAAACAAAGAATGAGCCTGATGCCAGGCTGCAGCTCAGTCAAAGCTTGATTCCACATGCCCCTAAGGTTGAGCTTGACATTAGGCTCACTCTCAGATTAAGAGTAGCATTAGGGGCTCACTCTAACACTGAGTCCCCTTGATATGATTACAACAAAAAGAAAAACCATCATTGCCATCATCATTAAAACTCATATCACGAATAAACATGGTCAGCATAAAGGCACATTGAAGCAACAATTAGTTGCTCTAACCCCAAATAGGTAATGCACACCGAGTTTACTCAGTCACTGATTTTCTCTAAAAGAGGTGAAAGCCACTTTAGAGTCGCTCCTTCTGTCCCCTGCAACTTAAGAACCACGACCGAGATCAGATGGGTCTTGAGCCACCAAAAATAACACCTAACGGGTCCCTTGTCTGTCTATAGACTCTATACTATGTATTAACCATTAACCAACAAACAAAAAATGCCCAAATGAAAAACGGAAAAAAATAAACAATGACACTCAATGAGCAGGACACAGAAGAAAAAATAGAAGGAAAAGAACATGCGCGCGAACCTAACAATTGTAGAAAAAAACTTCATTGATGATCTATATATCTCATCAAACCCAGAACAGTAAACATTCAAACAATAATGGAAACTTCATTTACCAGTATCATGTTACATATGTGGGTGAAGTCATCCTAACCAAGAAAAGATGCCTAAACCCTCACTATAGCAGCATAATCCCTGTCATACAAATGTTAGCAGAGCTAGAGGTTTCTTACTTGAATTGTGGGGAAAAAAATCTATCACTGAACAGCTGAAATCTCAATGGTTATAATCAAAAGCATGTACAACCAATGACGCATTGAGATTAGGTTTGTTGTACATCCACTCTTGTCAAATTGTATACAGTATTGATGGTGAAAGCTTCTTTCTCTTTCTAAACAGCATCACCCCCTTCGCATACCTCGACAAGGTTCTTCTCACTAGTGTTCACTATTCTTATGAAATTAATAGACCGAAGAGCCAAAGACAAAATTTTCTCTTGTTTCCTATCAAAAGCACTGTTTTTTTCGACTGAAGAAATTCAGCAAATCAAACCGTATCACAGACTTTAATCTCGAAATGTCAAGGGCTATAACACGGTGAAAGTAGAACTATTTGGGGTTTGGGATCCACATACCAAGCAGGTCCTCATAAACATCTTTTAATAATGCCATATCCATCAACAAAGGAGGATAGGAAACTTAATATTTCAGATAAAAATGACATAGATACCTTGACAGACCCCGCATAAGTATTAGCACTTCTTAAAATACCCCAAAATAGCCAGCATATGGATGACAGCTAACCATTGATTCTAATATAACCCCATAATTGTGGTGTTGCACTAACGAAAAATGTATGAAATTTCAGGGTAAACAAACCCCCTACATCACGGTACCCATATAATGTCAGAACCTCATAGATTAGGGCCTTAGCGATAGTATGGAAAGCCACAAGCCCCTTTTCCTGCATGAAGTTCAATCTTTTCCTATTTCAGGGTACACAAACCCCCTCAAATTTGGACCTAAATAATGTCAGAACCACATAGATTAGTGCCTTGCGACAGTAAGGAAAAGCACAAGCCCCTTTTCCTGCATGAAGTTGAATCTTTTCCTACTTATAAATGAAATCATTCAATTATTCGTCAAACAGTTTCCTTGAATACATGGGAGCCTAGGACTACAGGGAAACCTCTCCAAATCCCACAATATTTCATGCACATACTGCTCAGACTTCATTTTTCTTAAACAATATAATTATTAAAGTTGGTATTACATTCTCCATTTAAGACTAACTAAAGTAAATCACAAATGCACAATAACATAGCAATAAAAATCTATAAGAGCAATTCATAAACGATATACTATCAGCACTGTATCTAATCTCAAAATGAATAAAACTTTAATGAGAGTTTATTATCACGATACATACCTAGAGATCTCTTACTTTGTTCCGCTGTTCTTTCAGTTTATCACTGGTTTCTGTCTGCTCATTCGAACTTGCTTTTTCACCAGATTCATCATTGTTTTTGTATCCTTTTCTCCTAGTACTTTCAATGAAACTAAAGTATTCTTGTGAGGAATCGCTTCACAAACAGGCTTGCCAAAACTCACATCCATTTCGGCAGATGAAGCTTTAGGATGGTGACGATAAATTCTGTTATGCCCACAACACAGAAGTCTACCACTCTTCGTAAATTCAAATGGTGGTGATGCGTAACTGTTGAAATAAGTGAACTCCTTATTCCAGCTGAAGTCATTATTATCTCTACTCTTCTTCAGTAACCATACGTCGCAATCATCGCCTTTGTGAGAATAAGTAGCACTTACAGAATCACCTAAAACCCCTAGTACAATATTAAAACATGGATCATCATCATCTGGTGACAAATAAGGTGGTGGTGGTGGTGGTGGAAGTCGGCTAAAGTTCTCATCAGCCAAATTGAAAGCCAGAACAACGCTTACATCCTTGCTCACCCAATGAATAGCTCCATTTGCAAATGCACCAGCATATTGTGACATACGACGCATATTGATGTCGATTGTTCCCACATTTCTCCATCCATCTCCACTGCCAAGAGTGTAAACTTGAACAATGCCAACTTTCGATTCACTTCCAGCAGACTCAGATATCCGAACAACCTTGTACTCATCTGTAGAAATAACATAACCAAATCCAACCCACCAGTCCTTTTCCCCTTTAGATGTTGGAAGCATAATACATTCTCTAGTGATCGGGTTACAGATATAAGGTCCACAATTCAATATAACCCATGTTTCGTGCATATCCCATCCTCTGAAGCAAACTAAACCATTGCATGAACCGATTAAAGAATATTCCTCAGATGGAGGTTTTAAATTCATCTGTTTATATCCATGAAACGGTGCCTCGTGACAATTCTCATCATACTCGCTATAAAAAAGTTCGTTAAACCCTAGTCGACGACTTAAAAAGATGAAACTTGACTTACCAGCATAATCAAGATGGATTCGAGACAAAGATGGATGCTGAACAAGATATTTCCAGGGTTTACAGACTAATTTGCATTCCAGAAGAGATTCGGCTGGTAAACGACTCAGAATGTCAAATATGATATCTGATGGAAGATTTTTGAAGTTCTCCATTGAAACCCTAACTTGATGAGAGAAAGGATTTGCAGATCAGTAGCAGAAGAAGGAGATGAAGAAGAGAGGGGGACTGGAGGAGTTTGGTTTCGAGATTGGCTGAGAAATGAAATGCTCCCGGTCAAATGAACCTAAAGACCAGCCAGCCTAAGGGACTTCTGTTTGACCCTACCACCAGTTGGACTACTTACCACCAGCCTCGGCTAGGCTTATGGAGGGGGGACATTTTCTCGGATGGTCTCATAAGTTGGCATGAGCCACTTTATGTAACACCAGGCACCTTTGGGTTGGCCACAGGCACAAGCAATGAAAAAACTACGTAGTACCATTTTTATTTTTTCTTCTTTGGACTGAATCGTCGGAGTTAACTGAAATCATTTGACTCATTGGATTTGACTCCAAAATGTTTACTTTTTTAGTCAGATGTGACTTAATTGATTCAAAAGTGTGTGAGTTAGTGACTTGATCTATAAGTTCGGGATGTTTTGTTATTTGTCTTAAACGGTTTCGAGTTAGGAGTTAAGTGTGAGTCAGGTATAAAATCAGATATGAAATAAATTATAAAACAAATAGTCTGACATCTGACTGCCAACGAGTCACATGTTGACTGAGATCCAGACCGTGAGTCAGATCTAAACAACCGCGTACGACTTGATATTTAATTGGGTCGATCGAGCGAAGTGACGGAGGACCTTATGTGACCACCTTTTTTGTAAAATCTAAGTGATCAATTGACACAAAAAGATTAGATTTTTTTTGGTAGTCACTTCTTTTGGTGTGCATTTGAAGATCCGAAAATGCCACTCGCTTTTAGTCCAATTATTATAACTCCTTATGTATCCTATTTTTTAGGGGTATAATTGGAAATCAAACTTTCATATATAACATATCTAAAAATCCTTGCCTTGGAATTTTACAAAATTTATCTCGTTGGAAAGGTTATAAAAAAATCTACGCAATAAGTAGAAACAACAATATCAAATTTAGGTGGTGTTTATCATTTTAGGCACAAAATTTTAGAAAACTAAATGTATATCCATTATCAGACCACCATAAAGGATACATAATACTTTATGTAGTCATATTTAGGCATGTTAACGGCACTTAACGTAACAAATGATGGCTATGCCGCTACCGTTGCCGTTTAAATTAGCGGTTAACCGTTATCCGTTAAATGCCGACGGAATTGTAAAATCCAAAACCATTGCCGTTACGTCGGACTTATCGGTTAACGGTTAATTTTCCGGTATTAACCGGTATGTCACAGGACAACACAAAAGCAGGTTTAAAACACAAACCAATTACATAGAATAGTTCTAAATCCAAGCAAACAAGTTCTAAATCCATGACACACAGAAAAAAAAACATACAGATGTTCATGTTCTAAACCAAATTACATGTTCAGATCATCACATGTTCTATCAAAAGAAAAAAACCAAGTTTTTGCAAAAGAAAAGACAAAGGGATGCCAACTGCATCTGCAACTGCAAATGCATTCCTCCATCTCCAAATTCTCCACTGCCAATGCCAACTGCATTCCTCCTTAGTCCTCAACTTCTGCATTTTGAAAGGAAAATGAAAAGTGTTAGACAGTGATGTCAGTGAAGCAACTTAAGTTGGCAAAGTGGCAATGTCAGTGCAATAAGCCAATAAAAGTAGCAATGTCAGTGCAATAAGCCAATAAAAGTGGCAATGTCAGTGCAGTCACAACTATCAGTAAAAGCTAGTAAAATATTAAGATATAAGGAAACTTACCAGTAACACAACTATTGCTCTCACTGAGAGTGAGATCTGGCAGCCAATCACCCAAACAAAGCAAAGCTTCAACAAGATCTGGAGCTAATGAACTCCTGTGAGATGTGAGAACTCTGCCACCAATACTAAACATGGATTCTGATGCTACACTTGTCACTGGAACAGCCAATACATCTCTTGCAATCCTTGAGAGAATTGGGTACTTAGCAGAATGATTCTTCCACCAACTTAAGATATCAAACCTCATTTCTTCAGTATCCGTGCCTTTAGGAAGAACTGGTTCTGCTAAGTATGTCTCCAATTCTGACTTCTCAACCTCAAACATATTGTTTTCCATAATGAAATCATCATAACCAAATCCATATGATGTTGTTGTACTTGTACCTGCACAGCTCTCAAATGCAGTTGAATGCATTGCAGTATCAAAATAATCTGGAGCTGTAGTGTTTGTTTCATAAGCACAGAAAAGAGCATTGAGTGCAAGTTCAAATTTGTTATAGTGACTTTTATAGTGATCCATACCATATACTCTCTTCATAACAAACTCCACCCATTTAGCTTTGTACCTAGGATCTAAAACAACCCCAATGCCCATCAAAGTGTTACTTTCTTTCCAGTAGCTATCAAATTTCATCCTCATATTATTGGCCATGTCTCTGATGTACTCATGCTGACTTGATTCCCATATCTTAATGCATCTATTAACTTTTTGCACCCCATTATAATATAAATTTGTTGTGGGATACTTAATCCCAGCAAGTTTGGCTGAAATGACATCAAACAATTCCAAACATTCACATATGTGTACTCCTTGTTCCCACTCCTTAGAGGTTGGTAGTATCTTGAAGTCATTATCTAAATCATCTAGCCTAACAAAAGCTTGTCTCAGAAAGATTGCATCCTTTAACATCTTATAGGTGGAGTTCCACCTGGTATCCACATCTAAACCCACAGACCTTGAAGAAGGAAGCTTAACTTGAGCAATAGAAAATTCAAATCTCTCTTTTCTAGCCTGACTTGCTTTGACATATTTTACACACTCTCTAACTGCATCTATAAATGGAGCATCCACTCTCATTCCACACCCTATAATCAAGTGTAATACATGATTACTACACCTCATTTGGAACATATCCCCATTAAGAACTAAACAGTCTTTGCTATCAAGCCATTTCTTCAGATGGTCCATCATAACATTGTTGGAGCTAGCATTGTCAGCAGCAACAGCAAAAAGCTTAGTATCTATGTTCCAATCTAGACATACTGATTTCACTACAGATGCTAGAACTTCTCCAGAATGTGGTGATGGCACTAAAGTATATGCAAGTGTTTTCTTAATCAGTTTCCAATCATCATCTATGTAATGCATTGTCACACAGCAATAACCATCCTTTGTATGCTTACATGACCACATATCTGTTGTTAAACTACACTTAGATGTAATTGTCTCAAATTGGTCTTGTAATTCTTTTTTGAACTCAGTTCTTAGTTTCATGATATCTTCCCTAACTGTATTCCTAGTGTAAAGTTTAGCAGCAGGATTTAAAGACTTCACAAACTCAACAAAATATGGATGCTCAACTATAGTGATTGGATAACCATGTTTAGCAATCATTTTGGAAACTAGTATCCTAGTAGCATCAACATCATACTTCCAATTAGCAAGCTTAGTTTGTGCATTACCTGTTCTGACTGTAGTAATCTTTGTTTGTCCTTTCTTGTTTGCAGGCTTGTTTTGGCAAGTTTTGGCATGGTAATGCAATTTGCTGGTTCCTTGGCTACTGGGTGCAGTCATTCTCTTATTACAATGTTTGCATTTAGCTACAAGTATCCCAATCTCCTTACCTTTTACCATCTTCTTTTCAGTTAACCTTTCAAAATCATCCCAAACATCAGACCTTACTGCACGCAGTTTCTTCTTTGCTTCAGCTATAATTGGATCTTCATCTACTTCTATTTCTTCTACTGCTTCTTCTGTTGCAACAGCAGCAGGTGTTGATTGAATTCCTGATTGTTGAACTTGAGATGCAGAAGGTAATTCAGATGCAACTGAAAGTGATTGAGAGGGATGACTTCTTTTTGATGAACCAACGCAATTGGATGCTCCTCTTTCGCTTTGGGTCATGATTAATTTCACGAATTGAAAACCCTAATTTCAATTTTCTTCTCTCGTTTGTGAGTTGATTCAGTTGAAGAACAGAAGAAGATGAAAATGATGTTGATTCGAGTATAGTAACCTAGGTATAGATGAATTTTACACGTGCTAGGCCCACGTTAGCGGTTAACGGAACTAAGGCTAACGGAAATAGGTCTTTCGTTGCCGTCACCGTCGGATAAAATTAACCGCTACATTATCGGTAACGGATAACGGATAACGGATATAATGGAACTAAACGTAACGGCAACCGGGTAATCGGATTCGGCTAACGGTTAACGGATTTCCATTGACAGGCCTAGTCATATTTTGGTTTATGCATCAATTAATTTTTCGTTGCAACTAATAAAAAGATGTACACCCTCCGTTTCAAGAAAAGTGGTTTATGCATCAACTAATTTTCCGTTGCAACTAATAAAACTATGTACTCCCTCCGTTTTAAAAAAAAAAAGTGATAGTTTCACTTTATGCACAATTCTCGAAAATTGAATGGGTAGACATTATGCAAACCACCATAAAGGATGTATAAATCATCATGCAACCGTATTTTGGTTTATGGATCGACTAATTTTCCGTTTCTGGAAAAGTGATACTTTCACTTTAGGCACAATTCTCGAAAATTGAGTGCATAGACATTATGCAAACCACCACAAAGGATGTATAACACATCATGCAACCATATTTTGGTTTATGGATCGGCTAATTTTCCGTTTTTGGAAAAGTAATACTTTCACATTTTGTTTCAGGAAAAGTGATACTTTCGCTCCGTTTCAGAAAAAGTAATTTCGCTCACTTTTTCCGGAACGGGGCGACAGTATCATTTATTTGAAACGGAGCGAAAGTATCACTTTTCTGAAACTGAGCGAAAGTATCATTTTTTCTGAAACTGAGCGAAAGTATCATTTTTTATGAAATTGAGCGAAAGTATCACTTTTTCTGAGACAAGATGAAAATATCACTTTATCTGAAACGAGGTGAGAGTAGTCGTAGATAAACCTCATTTTCAGATTCTTCTTCGGTCAGCCCTCCCACCACCGTTGTGTTAATTTTAGGACTGATTTTTTTCATATTTGAATTTCCTTGTCATCGATGTGCAGTATTTTGCAGTTGTGTTCATTTTGAGCACCAAAGCAACCATCCATTGACTTCAGGTTATACTTACCTAGAATTATCTTACTTCGTACTGATGCTTCTAAGCTAAGCACATGTTTCTGTCACCTCCCTTGATATTGCTCTTTCATCCAATGTTTAGAAAAAATAAAAAAAAAACAACCAATTTTTGTATCTTTCTCCAAGGTGTTCTTGCAATGGATTGATGATGATATAATCACCAAACCTCCCATCCATTTTGGCAGATGAAGCTTTTACATCGTGACTATAGATATAGGTGTCTTACCATTTTTCTTAAACTCAAATGGCACCCCTACATTGGTAACAATACTAAACTCTTTACTACAGCTCACATATTGATTATTGGATTTGTAGATTTAACCATAATAATGGAAACTCTTTTACTTCCGTTCTATGAAATTGGAAATCTCGGTAGGTAGAAGGAAACTCAACAATCTACAAAACCATAAAAATTACACAAAATTGGTTAAAAAGATCAAAATCAACAATTTCTGGGTGAAAAGCACATTTAGATTTCGATACTGTTTAAATAGATAAAAATGTAAAAATAGTCAGGATGTAAACAGTTTCATCATACCCATCTTCAAATACTTTTTCTTATTTTTAATTTACATCAGGATGCATCCAGTTTCATCCTTACTATTTTTTGAGTTTAAGTCAGGATGAATCCAGTTTCATCTTTGCTATTTTTTTAGTGTCCATTTCACCCATACTAATTTTTACTCGTCCATTTGAACCATGTTTTAACAATATTTGGACAAATGACCCATTTTCCGTAAAAATTACTATCACGATATCCACTAGTCAGATCCCTGAGACACAAATAAATTTCCAATCAAAAGAGTCAGTTATTTTTTCAAAAATTCATTTCAAATCCCTGAGAACAGAGAGTGAGCTGGGAATTGGGAGTTTTTGCTCTTCTTTTCCTCTCTATAAGTCAACAACTCTTAATCAAACAACCTTCAACCATGCTAGCTCTCACAATCTCCCCCTCCCTCATCACAAAAACCCTAATTTTAGAAAAAAGCTGAAAATGTCTTTGGCAAACACAAACAAATCCAAGGAAAACTTAGATGATGATCAACTGCTGAAAAGAGGAAAAGGAACAAAAAGGTGCCAACTCACTCAAGATGAAGAAGGTTCTCATGTTGTTTCCTCAAATAAGAATAAACTCATTGAGGGTGAGAGAGGAAAAGGAAGAAAAAGGAAGAAACTCACTCAAGAAGAAGAAGATTCTCATGTTATTTCCTCAAAGAAGAAGAAACTCGCCGAGGGTGGGAGAGGAAAAGGAACAAAAAGGCAGCAACTCACTTAAGAAGAAGAAGATTCTCTTGTTGTTTCCTCAAAGAAGAAGAAACTCACTAACGGTGAGAGAGGAAAAGGAACAAAAAGGCAGCAACTCAAACAAGTTATCATTAATAATATCATTAAGAACACAACACAAACAATTTTCCAATCAAAAGCTTCAGTTCTTTGTTCAAAAAATCCATTTCAAATCCTTGAGAACAGATACTGAGCTGGGCGTTGGGAGTTGTTCCTCTTCCTTTCCTCTCTATAAAGCAGCAGCTCTTAATCAAACTGTTAGAGCACTGCTCGGTCAAACTCGCATGCGTTGCTATCTCAAGCATGTTTGTCAATGTTAGTGATCAAAACTATAAGTCTTGACTTCTAGTCTACTTATAGCTAAGTCTCGGACTAGGATAAAAAGTGTAGTTGAGCTCTAGACTCCACGACGTTCATCATACAAAGACGAAGAACTACTCAAGGAACTGGTGGATCTTCATCGACTAAAAGTTATGTAGAGACTTAAAATTATCTATCACTCAAAATTTTATCTGCTATATCTCCTATCTTGAGACAAAATTCGTATTGCTATATAGACTTCGATTATACACATTTGCTATTTCGAGCCGAGTTCATCTCGCTTATCTATTTCTCGAAATATGTGTTGGTAAGATTTCTCTTTGGTCAAGTTCATCTTTATAAGTGACGAAAGTCATGTTGGTTATTTCAATATCTTGAAAATTGCTTTGATGAAAAATAGTGTGTGAATAACCTCTATTTAACATCCTCCAAGAATGTTTCAATGATTGAAATGAGATTTTAGAATATATAACCTTGAATGGATATAAACATTGTATATGAACTCATACGTGTGTAAGTTCATAATCCTTAAACCAAAGTATGCGTACTTTGATGCTCAGGATAACCGGAACTAAAGTCCGTGTACCCGTACGCATACTGCCGGAAGTTCACATCCCATGATTTCTGCTGGAGTTTGTGAACTGAAAACAAACTCAAACATGGTACTTAAGTATGTGTACCTGTATGCATACTTAAGTGGGTTATTCTCTAAAAACGGTTTATTCATGAACTAAGACATATAAACTAAGGAATGCATATTTGCAAACTGTGGCTATAATGTTCATGTATCGATTCAAGTGAATCAAAATCGTTTTTGTTTCGATTGTGTCTTATATACTTTTATGAGATCTAAGCAATTAAACAACTCTCTAACTAGTTCTTTTGAGTCATTTGAACTAGTTATATATGGTGAAGATGAATAAGGTTGATATGAAAGTGCTCATATGGCTAACCATTTGGTTAACTACTGTTGAACCAACTAGGTGTACACGTTTAAGTACGGTTACACAAACCTAAATGAACGTGCATTTTATTTGTGCATAACAAGCTAAGTTCGATCTAACGGTTGAAAGATATTAGCTTGAATCTAACCAGGTTTTCATCTAACGGAGAATATTGAATGCTTTGTTACCAAGGTAACTTAGATTGCAAACCCTGATTTAGAGACTATATAAAGGAGAACTCTAGCAACTGGGAAAGGTAATCCCCACACCTTCTGTGTGATACTGGTTGTATAAGATAGAGTCGATTCTCCTTTAACCTTAGGTTTCTACTGAGACCCCGTAGGTTAAAGACTTGAAGACTTCATTGGGATTGTGAAGCTAGGCCCAACTATTTTCTTTGTAGTTGTGTGATCTGATCTTGTTGTTTCTATCGTATTGAGTACAATTGTAAAATTGGCTCGAGATTAATTTCTCTGATAGGAAAGATACAAAAGTAGTCACAAACATCTTCGTCTAATCGTTTTTGATTCCATAATATCTTATTTCGCTAGTCGATTAAGATTATTGTGAGGTGATTGATAGTTCTAAGATGTTCTTCAGGAATATAAGTGCGGTATATCAATTGGTTCATGTTCACCTTGATTTATCAAAAGATGGAACAAAACCCGTAGGTATTTCTATGGGAGACAGATTTATCTATTCATGTAGACTTTTCTGTGTGACACAGATTTGTTTATTAAAGTCTTCGACTTTGGGGTCGTATCAACTCTTAGCTGTGAGTGAGATCAGCTAAGGGAATCAAGTGCATAGTATCCTGCTGGGACCAGAGACGTAAGGAGCGCAACTGTACCAAGGAAAACTTAGATGATGGTCAACTGCTGAAAAGAGGAAAATGAACAAAAAGGCAGCAACTCACTCAAGATGAAGAATATTCTCATGTTGTTTCCTCAAAGAAGAAGAAACTCACTAAGGGTGAGAGAGGAAAAAGAACAAAAAGGAAGCAACTCACTCAAGAAGAAGAAGATTATCCTGTTGTTTCCTCAGAAGAAGAAACTTACTGAGGGTGAGAGAGGAAAACGAACAAAAAGGCAGCAACTCACTCAAGAAGAAGAAGATTTTGCTATTGTTTCCTCAAAGAAGAAGAAACTCACTGAGGGTGAGAGAGGAAAAGGAACAAAAAGGCAGCAACTCAAACAAGTTAGCATCAATAATATCATTGAACGCAAAACACAAACAAATTTCCAATCAAAAGAGTTAGTTATTTGTTCTAAAAATCCATTTCAAATCCTTGAGAACAGAGAGAGCTGGGAATTGGGAGTTGTTCCTCTTCCTTTCCTCTCTATAAAGCAATAGCTCTTAATCAAACAACCTTCAACCCTGCTAGCTCTCAACAATCTCCCCTCCCTCATCACAATAACCTTGATTTCAGAAAAAAAGTTGAAAAATGTCTTTGACAAACACAAACAAATCGAAAGAAAACTTAGATGATGATCAACAGCTGAAAAGAGGAAAAGGAACAAAAAGGAAGCAATTCACTCAAGATGAAGAATATTCTCTTGTTGTTTCCTCAAAAAAGAAACTCACTGAGCGTGAGAGAGGAAAATGAACAAAAAGTAAGCAACTTACTCAAGAAGAAGAAGATTCTTCTGTTGTTTCCTCAAAGAAGGAGAAAAGACTAAGGGTGAGAGAGGAAAATGAACAAAAAGGCAGCAACTCACTCAATAAGAAGAAGATTCTCCTGTTGTTTCCTCAAAGAAGAAGAAACTCACTGAGGGTGAGAGAGGAAAAGGAACAAAAAGGCAGCAACTCAAACAAGTTAGTATCAATAATATCATTGAGCACACAACTTAAACAAATTTCCAATCAAACAAGTAAATAACTCCTTACTTCATATTGATGCTTCTAAGCTAAGCACATGTTTCTGTCACCTCCCTTGATATTGCTCTTTCACCCAATGTTTAGAAACAAAAGAAAAAAACGACCAATTTTTGTATCTTTCTCTAAGGTGTTCTTGCAATGGATTGCTGAATGATATAATCACCAAAACTCCCATCCATTTTGGCAGATGAAGCTTTTACATCGTGACTATAGATATCAGTGTCCTATCATTTTTCTTAAACTCAAATGGTACCCCTACATTGGTGACAAGATTAAACTCTTTACTACAGCTCACATATTGAATATTGGATTT
Source organism: Papaver somniferum (assembly GCF_003573695.1). NCBI lineage: Eukaryota > Viridiplantae > Streptophyta > Magnoliopsida > Ranunculales > Papaveraceae > Papaver > Papaver somniferum. The sequence continues at coordinate 35,749,514 of NC_039367.1, read as the reverse complement.
GTAGATTTAACCATAATAATGGAAAATATTTTACTTCCATTCTATGAAATTAGAAATTTCAGTAGGTAGAAGTGTTAGAGCATTGCTCGGTCGAACTCGCATGCGCTTTTATCTCAAGCATGTTTGTCAATATTAGTGATCAAAACTATATGTCTTGATTTCTAGTTTACTTATGACTAAGTATCGGTCTAGGATAGTCAAGTGTAGTTGAAGCTCCAGACTCCATGGCGATCATCTTACGAAGACGAAGAGCTACTCGAGGAACTGGTAGAACTTCATCCGACTAAAAGGTATGTGGACACTTGAATTTATCTATCACTCAAAAGTTTATTCTATCTCTTACTCTTGAGACAAAGTCGTATAAGTATGATAGTTTTCATACATACACATTTGCTATTTCGAGCCGAGTTTACTCGCCTATATTTTTCTCGAAATATGTGTTGGTAAGCTTGCGCTTTAACTATTTTCATCTTTACCCGTGACGAAAGTCATGATGACTTTCAATCTTGAAAATATCTTTGATGACGATAGTCGTGAATAACGATTGTTATAACATTATAGAAGAATGTTTCAATGATTGAAATGTAGAGTTGAGATTGCCATCTATGGATATAAGAATATGTAGTGTGTTCGCACATTAGTGTATAAATCCATGTGCCAGAAGCCAAGTGTGTGCATATGTGTGCATGCGGTATTGGTGAAGGAGACAGGTCGAGTACGCGTACCCACGAAAGTTTTCATAACGAAAATTTCTGTTGGAGTTTGTAAGTTTGAAAATTAGTAAACCAGTCACCTTAGGTACGCGTACTCACGGAAGTTTTCGAACCGAAAATTTCTGCTGAGTTTGTAAACTCAAATCCAGTATCTAAGGTACGCATACCCGTACGCGTACTCAAGCTGGTGATATCTCAAATCGGTAGTTCATGAATTTAAAACAATAAACTTTAAGGAATGCAATCTTTGAAAACCGTGGCTATATTGTTCATGAATTGATTCAAGTGGATCAAACCGATTTCGTTTCAATTGTGTCTATGAATAAATACCCAAGCAATTGAAAAACTCTTCAACTAGTTCTTATGAGTCATTTGAACTAGTTATGAGAAAGATGAATACAGTTAATATGAAAGTGCTCATATGGCTAACCATTGCTTAACTATTTGTGAACCAACTAAGTGTACACGTTTAGGTACGGTTACTCAAACCTAAATGAATGAATTTCATTTGTGTGTGTGACAAGCTAAGTTTCGATCTGACGGTTGAAAGATATTAGCTTGGTTTAATCAGGTTTTTCATCTAGCGGTGAATATTGAATGCTTTGTTACCAAGGTAACTTAGATTGCAAACCCTGATTTAAAAACTATATAAAGGAGAAATCTAGCATCTGGAAAAACTAATCCCCACACCTCCTGTGTGATACTAGTTCGTTTGCTAGAGTCGATCTCCTTTAACCTTAGGTTTCTTCTCGAGACCCTATAGGTTAACGATTTAAAGAATTCATTGGGATTATAAAGCCAGACGAAACTACTTTTCTTGTAGTTGAGCGATCTGATCTTGTTGTTTTCTATCGTACGAGTTCAATCGAATAATTGGCTTGAGATTATATCTCCGATACGGAAAGATAAAAAGAAATCACAAACATCTTCGTCTCATCATTTGTGATTCCACAATATCTAGTTTCGCCACCATACGATTTAGATTATTATGAGGTGATTTATAATACTACTGTTCTTCGGGAGTATAAGACCGGTTGATCAATTAGTTCCTGTTCACCTTGATTTATCAAAATACGGAACAAAAACTCTTGGGTATTTCTGTGGGAGACAGATTTATTCAATTCTATAGACTTTTCTATGTGAGACAGATTTGTTTATCAAGTCTTCGACTTTGAGTCGTAGCAAATATTAGTTGTGGGTGAGATCAGCTAAGGGAATCAAGTGCATAATATCCTGCTGAGATCAGAGACGTAAGGAGCGCAATCGTACCTTGAATCAGTGTGAGATTGATTAGGGTTCAAATACAGTCCAGACCGAAGTTAGTTTGTAGTAGGCTAGTGTTTGTAGCGGCTTAATACAGTATGATGTTCAATCTGGACTAGGTCCCGGGGTTTTTCTGCATTTGCGGTTTCCTCGTTAACAAAACTTCTGGTGTCGGTGTTATTTCTATTCCGCATTATATTTTGTTATGTGCGTTATATCGATCAATTGTGAAATCCAATCTTTGGTTGTTGATTGGAAATTGATTGATCCTTGGATATTGGTCTTTGGTACCATCCAAGTTTTTATCCTTGTATTTGATAAAGACTCACAAATTTCTATTTGCTTGAGTAAAGATCACATCAAGAGATTGAGATATTAACTCCTCGATATACTTTTCTCTAGATTGAGTCTGATTGTCTAGTTGATTCTCCAGAAAGTATACTGGAGTTAGTCCATACAGATTGCTAACTGATTGGATAATGATGACGAAATTCCGATGGGATCATGAAATTGGGATAAGCTATAATTGAGTATCAAGGAGCCAGGGTTTGTTGGTGGTATGTTTGAAGATGAGAAAAGACAAGAACGTGCTACTACCACTATTAATAATTTTAATAGCGTTGTATGTTGACGTTTATCAATGGAAGAAGAGGAATAGAAAATGAGAAAAGACAAGGATGTGTTGACGTCGATTAATGGAAGAAGCTGAGGAGTGGAAGAGGGTTACGGAATTCCTGTTGAATGATATCTTGGTTTATGGGAGCATGTTGGAAGTTAAACCAAGATATTGGTGAAGTTATTAATGGAAACAACTAGATGAAGTTGACATGATGTGTTTGGTTTGGACGTGCAGTAAACTTGTGAAGCAAGATTTTTGGTTCTAGAGAGTTCTAAAAGAGTTATATTTAGAGTTTGAGTTTTATTAGGAAAGTTTATTTTGAGTGATCGTCAAGTTTGTGAGACTATAAGTAGGTTGTTGAGCCATGAGAATTGTACACCGAATTGATTATCAATGTAGTCGTTTATTACTTCCGCATGTGCTCTCCTCTCTCTTGTTCGGTCCTATATACCTGAATAAATCCAACCTTTGGATCTTTCTTGGAGTTATAAATTCTAACAACCTTATACTCATTCATCGATGGGATGTAACTAAACCCGTATAGCAAATTTATCAGGTCTTTTACTTGCAATTTAGGAAGGATAATATATTCTCCGATAATCGGATTACAAATATAAGCCGGTTCATAATGAATATGTTCGTCAGTAGGAATATTTTCCTCAATACACCATGCACCAAAGCAAATCAAACCATTTGATGAACCAACAAAAGATTAATCCTCAAGTGGAGTGAAATTCTAAACTTGTGAAAAGACAAGACTGTACGGGTACAGGGGATCGGGGAAAAAGCTAATTCTGTACACAATACATGCGAAACTCGAATGGGCCAAGTCCTCCTCTGTGGCGTATATGCTTTCGTGTATTACAAGACCAGCAGGCGTATCATGAAGGGTTTCTTTTTTGTACTGCCTCGGTTTAAAAAATGTTCCGGCATTTTAAACTGGCGTGTGCGCTGTTCAGAGTATCTTGTCAATAATTATGAGAAGAAACTTCAAAGCAACAAAGCGCGCATCTGGTGTAGTGGTATCATAGTACCCTCCCACGGTACTGACCAGGGTTCGATTCCCTGGATGCGCATTTTTTTTCTTTACACTTCCAGTATTTTTTATTTTATTTTTGAAAAACTTTCATCCCTCTTAAATGTGGTTTCCACTTGTTTTTGCATTGATTTTCTTAATGGCCTGGTGGACGAAAGGTATATAAGCAAAGGGAGTTGGAGAATCCTCATTGATTATCTCATATGCAATAGTCCATGTCACGACGCATCCATTTCCGTTAGGCTTTGGATTGATTTCAATTATCGATTCGAACTTCTTGTAATCCTTCTTGTTAGACTCCAATAACCTCATCATTTGCTCGTTGTCCTGAGGTATGATTCGTATGAACAGAAGTATATGGAACTATGGAAGAGTGCGCTAGAGCAAGTGATGATATGAATTCATGTTGCTTGATTACATATAGGGATAATCAAAACCAGTTCAGGAGCATTATGAGCTGTACTTGTGCTAACTTTTTTCTTTTTTACCCGATTAGTCATATTCTTTCCAGCCATATATATGGTACAAAAACATTTCTTGCCAAATGGGGTTCTAAAACTTTGTCATTGTTCTTTAGATCCGTTGGTCTATAACAGCCAGTCAAATAAAGTTAAGTGGCAATTGTAAAGGAAGTTTGATATGAGATGTGTGGGTCCCTCCTTGTATGGATCCTTCTTAAAAGGACTGTGGCCCACAGAGATTTTGGGCAATAACAGGTTTGCGATGCTCTTAAATATTCTGGGCCGCATGTACGGGTGGAGCCAAAAGTTGTGAGAAGGGGATGCAAAAATTTGTTTGGGATGGGAAAAAAAGTGATAATTGAATATATATCCCTACTTTTGATAAGTTTTATAAATATCCTTATCACATACTCCCTCCGTTCATTTTTAATAGACCAGTTTTGTTTTTAGCGAAATTTAAGGAAATTAAGAGAATTAATCATTGAAAGTGGTCTTCATGACACTTGTCAATAAAAGAAGTGAAGTGAAATGGTCCCCATGACACTTGTTAGCAAAAGAAGTAAAATGGAGTGGTCCACATGACACTTGTCATCAAAAGAAGTTAGAGAAAAGTGGTCCCAAAAAATTAAAATAGCATTTGACTTTCCCAATTAAGAAACTGGCCTATTTTTCTGAAACTTTTATTTATAGAAACTGGCCTATTAAAAAAGAACGGAGGGAGTAATAAATATATCCTTCTCCTTGTACAAGCCCATCAGGATCCCAATAACAAACTATGGACTTCCAAACATACCCCCAGTATATATTCAATTACAAAATCAAATTTTAGTTATAAATGGGAATAATAACTGAAAGAGAGAGAGAGAGAGTGAGAGAGCTTCAGTTGCAGACGAAAGCTGAAATCGTGTGTATCAATGAGAGCTGCAAACAGATATTGAAATTCTTCTTCTCCTCCTTATTTTTCATCTTAATCAACAGAATCAGAGATTTTTAGTCCGTTTTTCAATTATTATTAATCAACAGAAACCACTAGATCTGTTTTCCTGAAACAAATTGGTAATGTTGATGTTTATTTGAAGATTCATAAAGTTGTTATTGATGATTGCATGTGCGTTTCATAGATTTATATGTCCTTACTTTTGATTTCAGTGTTTTGTTTTTGTTGTTATTGCAGAGATCGTGATTTTTCTGTTAGATTTATTGGTTGATATTGATATAGTTTGATCTCCAAATCCTTATTCATCTCTTAAACAGGTACGTTTCAATCTTTTGATTTGTTATTTATTTATTTTTTTCTAAGGTTTACTCATCAACTTTGGTTTTATGTTTAATGTTTATGTTGAAGTGTTGAAGAATCTTGTTTGTGATGAAATTTAGACACTACTGATTATGTTTTTGATGAAATGTTGATATTTTTTTGGATCAATCTTGATTGTTGATACAAAAAATGGAATGATTTTTAGTTTATTTGTGTCAACTGTTGTTGTTGATACAAAATGTTTTTATTTTGTGTTTTTGTTTCTTTGGTAGATTGCAGGTAATCATTATGCATTCATTTTGTTGATAATGTATCTTTTATTTTAGGTTTCTCACATTCTACATTGAATTTAACTTTCACGAGGGGGCGTAGCCCCCTAGTGAGGTGCGATGTAATACTATATGTAACTTAGGCTAGTTTAGACTGCTTTCTTTTTGGTTTGCATTGAAATTTGTGCTTTAACTACCTCTTATTGGATCAACTGTGATATTTTACACAGATTTATTGGATCAACTGTGATTGCTTACACATATTTTATTGGATCAACTGTGAATGTTTACACATATTTATTGGATCAACTGTGATTGTTGATCCAAATTTCTGAACACCACTATATGTTATGGTTGTTGACTCAAAAAACTATGATTGCTTACATAAATTTATTAGATCAACTGTGATTTTTTACACATATTTTATTGGATCAACTGTCATTGTTTACACATATTCATCGGATCAACTGTGATTGTTGATCCAAATTTCTGAACACCACTATATGTTATGGTTGTTGCAGGCCAAAAACAGTTGTTGCAGAGTTCAAATTTTGCAACCAGACCGTCTCGCATCCTGTTTCAGGATCAACTACTGTTAAGGATATGATAAGTGTGGTGAAACAAAAGTAGATTTATGTTCCTGAACACCTCATACTTTTTGGTTACACTGTAGATGGGATTTCAAATGTCGTCAATCACGTTTTGGATTTGAGGTTTTTAATTCACTACTGCAGCTCACAAGGGATTGACTTGTTGAAGTTTGAAATCCAGTTAAGGACTTGTATTGATTTTATTTCTTCATCATCTTCTTCTGCTCCTGATCCTGCTTCTTCGTCATCATCAAGTTGTATTTCAAGCGATGAGGTAGTTGTCGTGGAAGACATCACTGATAATGCGTGTTTGATCAAAAAGGTCCCGAAGAAGTCTGGTGCCTGGGTCAACATCTTAACTGGAGTAGGACAGTTGTTTGAAGGTGGTATTGATGAAGTTAAGGACTCTGTTACAAAGTATGAAATATGCAGTGGTCGCAAATACAAATTAGTTAAGAGTGACCTTGTACGATACATTGTGCAGTGCAAGTTCAAAGAGAAGGAAAATTATTGTTGGAGGTTTCACGCCTCTCACCTTGCCAAAAAAAAAGGTGTATTTCAATGCAAGAGATATATTGCAGAGCATTCATGTAGTTTAGCTTGTTCAGACCTATCAAAAGTTAGGATGAGAAAATAGTTATGAAGAATATATTGGCAGATGATTTACGAAGAAGAAGAAGACTGCTTCTGAATTTATAGATTTATTCCGAATGGAATATGGAATTGACCTCACGTATAATCAGGCATACCACGGTTTACAATTCACCAAGCGATTTCTTTGGAGTGATGACATTAAGTCTTATTTAGACTTTGTTTGGTATAAAGATGCCATTGAACAGTACAATCTTGGAAGTGTTGTCAATTTTGAGTATGATAGTATGACGCGTTGGTTTCAAAAGGTTTTTCGTTGCTTGTGAAGCTTCCATAACTTGTTTCAACAATTACTACCGTTCGATGCTATTTATTCATTGTACTTTTCTCACTGGGAAGTTCAAAGGTGGTCTTATGGTTGCTTGTGGCAAAATTGGTAATCAAGGTATGACTTTTAACCTTTTACTCTTTTTCATTTTGTATCCATGTATGATTAAACTTTTTACTCATTTACTAGTTAGAATTTTTTTTCTTTCTTTTTTTAATTAGTTTTTTTTTGGGGGTGGGGTGGGGGGGTAACCAACTTGTTCATGAATCTATATTTTTTTTTGAATCAACTTCAATTGTTGATCCATCAGCGTGGATCAACTTCCATTGTTTATCCAACTAAAATGGATCAATTTCTACTATTGATCAAAACTAAAATGGATCAACTTCTACTATTGATCCAACTGAAATGGATCAAATTTGTTTGTTGACACTAGTTACTGGTACCAAATTGTATTCCAGTTTTTCGTCACTTATTTTTGTTTTTTGGTTTTTGTAGAAATCTATCCAGTTGCATTTGGAATTGTTCCTTCTGAAAATCGTGAGAGTTGGCAATGGTTCTTAACCAATTTGAAGGGTATTATTCGTGAAGATCGTCCACTGGCAATCATATCAGATCATAGAATCGGACTTTTGAAGCATGTGCCTGAAGTCTTCCTAAATGCTTACCATTCGTACTGTTTGTATCATATAAAAGGAAATATTCCTATTCCAAAGGGAAAGAGTAGACAAACTGCAGTCAAGCTATTCGAAGAGTGCTACACTGTATTAACAAAGGAAAATTTTTATGCTGCTGCGAAGAGTATGAGTAATCTAAAGTTGGATTCAGTGGTTGCTTGGATGATGAAGATTTCGTTCGAGAATTGGGATGCTCATGCATTTCTAGGAGAAAGGAGGGGTGATAATACATCTAATATTGCTGAGAGTTTAATAACGTTATTAAGCATTGGGATGCTCATGCATTTCCAGCACTTGCTTGTTGATGTTATTCGTGCTAAGGTAATGAAGCATAATTACAAGAGGTTATTGGAGTCTAACAAGTGTATTACAAGGCTTACTCCTCGTATGCGAGCAAGGTTTAACAAGAGGATAACCGACTGTCGTTCATACAAGTTTCGGAGATCAAGTGAGAAAGTATTTGAGATCATTTTTCCAACATGAAAGCATACTGTCAACTTGGATTCTAGAACTTGCATCTGCAAATGGTGGAAAAAACATAGCTTTCCTTACATTAGCCCTTACTATACTTCTTACTACTATAGAGGGTTGTACTCTCGACCCATATATCCTATTCCGGACTCTGAGAAGCCACCTGGAATTAATCAAAAGGGGTATGTTTTGCCTCCCAATGGTGGTCGAGAACAAGGTGGAAGGCCTAAAGGTGTTAGGTTTAGGGATAGTCGTGAAAAGGTGTGCAAGAAAAGGAAGTGTGTCCAATGTGGGATGCTCACCTTTCACAACCGTCGAACATGTCGCAGAGCTCCTTTGGCTCCTCGTGCACCAACGTTTCACAAGGAGTCTCATCCCAGGATACTCAACTTCTTGAAGAGGATGTTGTTTTGAAGTTTTTGTAGTGTTTTCATTTTCTGAACAACTTGTTTTTATGTTTCTTACTAGTTGGGTGTTTCTTTTTCTTTTCTATGCTTTTTTGTTTTGCACTTTTTATTTTTTTTAGTGACATACATTCTTATTTGTTGTTATGAATTTTATTCTTTTGTTTCTTAAGTATATGTCAGTTGGCAGGTTCCAGGTTTATTGATAAATGGTATTACAGGAAACATAAATGGTTCCAGGTTTATTGACAATGGTTGTTGATCCAACTTATTTGGATCAACAATGGCTGTTGACACACAAAACAAACAAAAAATTTGCATGGTTTTATCTGTATTTGCTAGTAAACTCCTGAAGCTATACGTACCTGTAACATTGATTCATAATCAGACCACAAATACATCCATAATGATTCATTCATAATGGTTCATAATAATTCATTCATAATCAGACCTACAATAAGATTTACTTACTAAGATAGATATTTTTAAAACTACAGTTAGATTTTCTTTACAGACCATGAACATACTATGATATCAAGATCATTCTAATTGTTCAACTACTGTTTCAACTGAGTCTTGCAATTGGATTATTTCTTTAATAGAATCAGTAGATGAATCAGGAAGTTGTTCCGGTTTCTTCCATGAGTCCAATTCTGCCAAGATTCTTGTTGAAATCTTTACTCTCTTCTTGTTCAACTTCTCATCTAAGTTGGTGATTTCAGATAGGTTTTCACAGTTTCCACGCTTTACCAAATTCTTCATGTACATGCAAGTGTGCAATGCACAATCGCATCTGTCTTATGCTGGTACAGTATAGTGTGGAAAGCTTGTCTCGATATCACCACCTGTCTCTAGATCTTTGTGGCCCATTTCATTCAGCAATTTATTCATTGGTACTATCATCACAGGATACTTCCAATTATAAGCCGGATTGCGCCTTGCAGAGTTGTACACTATCCATTTTCCTTTTACCAGCGCGAGCACCACCCAATGGTATCCAACACTATCCTTATCAGCCAAGCACATTGGTATAATGAGGTATGTGTCTTCAGCATTCACTGTGTAACTCTTCCTTAAATTTTCCGGAATCCCACATCTCTCTACCCTTGCCATATTTTTTGAGGCTATTGCGATTCCCAGTAATGGTTGTATCAATATCTTTTCAAATATATTAGTTTGCCATATTATGAATTATTTTAACCAGAGAACAAGATATCTTAACCAGTAAATTTCATGTTCTTATAATTCATTAGACATACATAAATTTCAACTATCATTGTACACACATAAAATCACCAAGATTATTATGACAATTCAATATATAATCAATTGGACGATGCATTTGAACAAACCAAAATTTTATGTTACTTACATAATCATTTGTTGAGAGAATAATGTGGTTCCTGTATTCTGGTTTATGCGGCGATTCCATCTTTGATTTCAGCATGTTGATGTAGTAATCAATAATCTCACCGTGAATGTTTTGATTATTTACAAGACACTGTATATGTTTTCCATTGATGATTACTTCCAAATCAAGATTGCAGAAATAAAAACTTCTTCGTTGCATTTTCAACAACAAAAAATAAACAAATGAATATGTTATTAAAAATTATTAGCATGATCCAAAAAAGAACTATGTGATCTGAGGTGAATTACATACCATTCAGATGCATTCTCAAAGAATGGCTGGATGAGTTTTTTTCATTCTCACTGCATGATTTCCACAATTTTAGTCTTTATGGATTTATCAGTTTTTTGGTTTCGGGTGGTGTGACGTCAATTTGACTTTCCACGTCAATTATTTCCCTTTTCTCCTCCTCCTCCTGCTTCTTCTTCTTTCCTTTCCTACCTTTCCTTTGTGCCCTTTTACGCTTAGGAGTTTTTTGACTTCGAAGTTTATACGTCTTTTTATTTTTCCTTTCTCCTTTCTTCACCCGTTTGAAAAGAGTACTGACATGTTGTTGTTGTCTTTCTGATGCTTTTGTATCATCAGATTGTTTCTCTGATTCGGTTTTCTCTTCAGTTTGCTCTTCAACTGCATCCACATTATACATTTCCTTCAACCCTTGCCATATTGCAGCTCCTGATGTAGTGTCAGAACAATCCTCTTATGTTTCTGGTGTTGCCTTACGAAATACCTCTTCCATTATTGAACCGAACCTCGACGTGGTACCTGTATGCACATGCCCAGATTCATATGGTTTTATTTTCGTAATTGGAGGAGTTTCAAACACAATCATTTCCTCATTGTTCTTCTCATTATTTTGTTCAACATACAGACTCTTCTATATTTGTATGTCATCCTTCTTTTCTTCCATTGCAACATATATTGCAATGTCTTTGACCACAGAATTGAGATCTAAATCATCTGCTCCCTTATTTTTCTTCCTGCATCAAAGTCGTCCCTCCAACTCCCCAAAGATTTGCTACTTGTCGGTTCTTTTAGCAACTTCATTCCACTTTCAAACCCTTCCGCCAACTCCTTTCTTGAGTTCCCAAAGTACTTGGAGTTCTATCTGATAACGACTCGTTCATTTCTTGAGTGTCTTCATCGTTCACAGCCACTGTATCTTCAAATTCCATGTTTACTCTCCTTTCATTCCCATATGTTGGTTGATCGTTCGCCGCAGAGTTAATTTCATGTTCATTTACTTTTCCAGATGATTCTCCGTCTTGTTGTTGTGAACACATTTTCCGAATCATCAAATTATTTCCCCGTATGCTTTGGTTTAATTGTTTTAATTGATTGTTGAAAAATCCTTTCTTCTTCCTGCCATTCCTTTATGTTCTTGTCTATCTCAGCAAGTCGCTCTGGTTCTACAGCTTGCAACTCTACTTTGTCTTTGTTCCTCTCATATAGATTTCTCAAGAACAAAGTGCTGCTGATAAACAGTTTACTTTGAACCTTTCCCATGTAATGAATTTCATACTTGTTGCATTCAAGATACAGGTTTTCTTCCTCTAGTTTCTTTATATTATTCCTCTTCCAGTTCTCTTGCAGGTGCCAATATGTCTATTAAATAGTTCTCATCAGCAGACACTGGATCAATAAAGTCTTGATGAAAGTGCGAAGCATGATCAACACAAATCAAAATAGTGTATGGGACACTTCCATTGTTGATCCACAAAAAAAATTATGGGACACTTGTAATAGTAAAGATAAATATAGTAAAAAAAATTACCTGATGCGGGAACCAAGTCATATCGATTTCCTTCTTTTTGACTTTTTTGCCAAAACCAATTACAAGCTTCTTGCACAATGTGTGTTGGTTCCATCGTAGGAATCTCGGAGTTGCATCTTCAAAATTCTCCCTTTTGTCGATGTACTTATTTGTATGTTCGCAGAACCAACACTACATAATATAAACAACAAGGTTAGTTTTATCCAATAGTATGCATTTCACTCTCTACAACAATACACATTTTACTTTTACAAAATTAACGTTTTTTCTTACCACTAAGAGAGTTGTGCATCCAGCGATAGTTCCTTGTTCCGCTTTCTTTTTTGCCAAGATCGAAATCAAATATTCTACCACGTGATTTGGCCATGACACTTTGTCCATCAGTACGATATGAGGCAAAAATTTCTTTGGGAAGCTTGTAGTTCAAGCATTTGGGAATAAGAAAACCATACATAACACATAGCGAAAAGTCTCACAAAATTCACCGGATCAAACTCATCTTTTGCTGCATTTTCAGTTTGCTTATAACTTCATTCTTCCTTATTGCGGCTGGAAAATCTGCTGGTTTTTCTGGTCTGAACTTTTTATTTAAGAATTCGGTGTAGTCAAGTCCTTTCATCGGTTTCAGTTGTTGCTGCAATTCTTTACTCTCTATCAGTCTTCTCATCTTGAATATCAAAGCGAAATCTCTTACTTCTAGAGAGCAGTCTTCGGATTCTCCAAATTTGAACTTTCTGGTTTTTTTATTAAATGCATTCATCAGCAGCTGCATTGCAAGATTGACCTTATTCAACCATTTATCACTCATAATTTTATCTATGTTTGTTACGTAAAATGGGCAGATTAAGTCCCAGAATGGAGATTCCTTCAGTGCTTGTGCAAGTATTGTTTTCTTCTTACTATTTGCATCTTCTACTTCAAACAGTTTGCATAGAAAATTCCCCATGTCAACAATGGTTGGAGACCTGCTTTGAACTTCTTTTATTTTTCTCTTGACTTGTCTGCATACATGAGACTCAAACCATTTTCATTTTCGATTTTTAAACAACATATTTATATACCATCACAAGTATTCAAATCAATGTTTTTACCTTTGAGCTCAGTTTTTCCCTCTTTTGCTACTTTCGATCCTTGATCCTCTGCATATGATTGTTCTTGCTCTTCTTCATAGGATTCTGATTCCGATTCTTCTGATTCTTCCTCAACTACCTTCTTGTTTTTCACCTTTCTTTGTTTTTCTGCTTTGAATTTGTTTTCTTTCACCCTTGACCCACCTGCATACATGAAACTCAATCATTTTCATTTTTTTTTAATTTTTTAAACAACATGGTTACATATACCAGCACAAATATTATAATCTATGTTTTACCTTTAACGACTTTCTTCGGTTTGCCCTTTTCTGCTTCTTTTTCAGATTTACTTTCCTCTTCTTCCGACTCTTGATCATCTTCATCTGATTCTTCTTGTCCTTCTTATTCGATTCTGATTCTGATTGTTCTGGTTCTTCCATAACTATCTTTTTGTGTTTCATCTTTCGTTGTTGTTCTTCATTTGTATTCGTGTTCTTCCTCTTTCTTGTTTCCTCTTCTTAAATTATGTTCTTGTTCTTCGCATTTCCTTTAGGTTCTTTAGCTTGCTTAATCTCTTGCGTGACATTTTCATCTTGATTCTGCTTTTTTATCCTTGGTGATCTCCAAACCATTATGTTTTCTCAACCTGAGTTCAACAATTATTATAGTTAGCATTCATATTTTCATATTAGAAAACAACGTAACTAGCAAATATTTCAGTTTTATGGATCAACTACTGTTATTGATCCCCTAAATTGGATCAACTTCTACTGTTGATCCTTTTTTTTTATTTGTATCAACTACTGCTATTGCTACAAATATATCTAAAAATCATTCAGAAATACATTTTCACCCATTACCAGTAGAACAAATTTGCCTACAATGGATCAACTTCTACTGTTTATCCTATTTTTATTTGGATCAAATGTTGTTGTTTATCCCCCTAAATTGGATCGACTTCTACTGTTGATCCCTTTTATTTGGATCAACTACTTCTGTTGATACAAAAATATCTAAGAATCCTTCAGATACACATTTTCACCCATTAACAGTAGAACAAGTTTGCATACAATGAATCAACTTCTATTGTTTATCCTATTTTTATTTTGATCAACTCTTGTTGTTGATCTCCTAAATTGAACAAAAATATCTAAACCAACCAAACCTCCAGAATCACATTTTTCAACCATTTACTTGTTGAACAAATTTGCATACAAGATCACTAGCATATTCAACCAAGAAAAATACCATTCAACTTCTCACATTTTTCAGCATCTGAGCAAAACATTCAAAATCAACATAACTAGCATATTCAACCTAGAAAAATCCAAAGCAATAATTTGAAGCAAAACAAAGATTTGAAGCAAAACATTCAAATCACCAAATCATGCTTGTTTTAGTCACACAGAGAATATCCGATTTGACGAAATCTAACAAAAATCTCAAGAACTCTAACCAAAAATCAAAACAAGATCAAAATCAAAAACGTATTTACCTGTTCAAATTGAAATATTCGGTGAAACGAAATGAAACTTGATTAGATTTCTGTTCGCTGCTTTCTGTTATTGAAGAAAGATACAGTATACGGTTCCGTTTCTTTTTCAGTTTCTTCTTCCGTTTTTCAGTTTCTGTTCTTCATGAGAGAGAATAGAAATAAGTTTTTTCAGTTTATGTTCTTCATCGGAGAGAGTAGAAATAAGTTTTTAGTGACGTCTAGTGTATTAATGGTTGATTATGAGAAACGGCTAGTGTATTTATTCCATCAATTTCAGTTTTTTTTTCTGCTTTTCAGTTTTCAGATCATGAAAGTGGGAGCGATGGAAACGAGGGAGAGAGAAGAGTGAGTAGGCGAGAGAAACCGAGTAAATGTGTCTTATCTTATATAATGTGAAATATATAGGGGGAATTTCAGTAATCTAAGAATTTTGGATTTTAATTCCAAAAATTAGTAGGGATATATTTATTTTGGGAAAGGATATATTTGTTGGATTCTAAAAGTAAGGACATATAAATAATGTACCAAATAAAAAATAGGGGTGCAAAATATTGCTTATATATGAAAAAAAATTCTAATTGGGCCTAAAATAGGTTTTGGAGCCAGCTGGGAAGGGGGTGCAAATGCACACCCTTGCAATGGCTGGATCCTCCCTGACCGCACGCGCGCTACACTGATGTATTCAACGGGTATATATCCTTGGCCGACATGCCCAGGTAATCTTCGAAAATTTCATCATGATGGGATAATCATTGCATTCTGAATGATCCGTCTCGGGAGCTCGTGTTTATTTTTTCATCAATGTCATGAGTAGCTAGTTTTTCCGAGACGGTTGTTCCTCGATGGACAATATGTGTTGGCGTATGATTGGTGTTTGGTTCTCGGTTGCTTGTTGGCTCTCTGCCCCTAGCAGTGAACGACAAGACCAATTACCTCTTCATGCCCGTATCATGTCCTTGTTTGGTTCCTGTGTTGCATATTTATTGAAAAGGTATCAATGGTGTCCTCCCTCGTTTGCTGCTTAATCTTACCTATCGTTGGTAAGATAGATCTTTCGCGCACATCGTGTCCGCTGGAGATACCAAAAATCTACCGTGCCACGTGGAAAAATATTAAAGGTGAAGCAACTTATTATGTTACAACAATGCACACTACATCTCTCCTTAGGATGCTAAGTTATGAAGTTATCTCTATCAACATGGGGCGCAATGTTAAAGGTTGGAGTATCAAAGTACGCTACAACGGAGTACACCAAATCATTACCAAGATTGCTTAATTATTAAGCAATAGGTTGTTGTATAGGCACATGGGTGTGTTTTTCTGTCATAGGTAGTTGAGCAGTCTGCACAACTTTTAGTACAAAGGCGCAGTCATCAACCACGTGCGCTCAGAGTACGTGGCATCCTCTGACTGGCGAATGTACGCGGCCAACTGAGGTATAACTTGTACGGAGGTTTCACATTTCACGATGGCACGTGAGGGAAGCTAAGGTGGCATCGTCTGATTGGAGATGGTGGGCGGCCAACAAAGGTACAATTTGTACTAAGGCTGGGTAATTCTCAAAGGAACGTGGGTCATCTAAGGTGGCAGAGTCCGATTGGATAAAGCTTTCGATGAACGAAGTTACCATTGGTACGGAAGATATATCAGGATATGATGGACCCAAAGACAGCAAAGATATATCTAAAGCAGAAGAGGCTATAAATACCAAGCTTCACCAACAAAGAAAAGGGACTTTTTGGTGAGCTAGTATTAGAGAAAAGATTCATCTCTCTTATTTACTAGAGCTTCATACTTTATTTAATGGAGTTCTTCCACCCAAATGTAATAATATCAACAATAAACTTATCATCTTTACCCGTGGACGTAGGTTAAGATTAACCGAACCACGTAATCTCTTGTGTATTGATAACTTAGATGCACTTACATTATCTTATCTCTTAGAGATTTACTTACCGAGTTATCTCTGTTTTCTGAGTTATCTCTGTATTCCGAGTTATCTCTGTTTTTTGAGTTATCTGTTCATCAGAGATATCTCTTTATTTAGCTTACTTATCTTTGTTTTACAGAGATATCATTGTTTTCTTAGCATCTGCTCTGTCGAAGTATCTTTACTTACTTAGTGTATGATCTTCTGAGCAAATCTTATTATGAACGTACCTTGTATTACTCAACAGTATCGGTTCAACTGAGGTATCCATACTACTTAGTATTGGATTCTCTGAGTTGTTCATATTACGTAGACTATGGGAAAATTAGTAGTCACATCCGCTTGGGACAACTTGTGCCCGGTGCTCGTGCTCGCCTGGCCTTAAAAGGCTTGGCTGGCTTGTTCTACTGGATACAGTCGTTTCTTGATAAACAATACGTGTTGGTGTATGAGTGGTGTTTGGTTCTTGGGTGTTGTTTGGCTCCCCGCTCCGCGCGGCGAATGACAAGCCCGATTACCTCTTCAACATCTTTCCAGATTCGTCTTCGGGAAAAGACTCGGTTGGTTTCCGTGCCTGGATCTCGAGAAGGTATCGATTATTGTCCCTCAAATTAGTGAACATGTGAAACCATCCCAACAGGAGGACTCCCTCCCATAGCTATTCAGGCAGCAGGATCGTGAAAGGTGGGACTCCCCCTGTAGCCCTGACATGGATATAGTGGGTATGTTATTTTAAAGGTAGAGGACGCGTAAACCCTACTAGAATCTTATGTCCATTCCCTGTTCCACCAGCGGCACGGAATGTGCCAAGGATTTTCTATTATCTCCGTACAGGTTGCTCAGGCAGGCGAGCCGGTGTAGAAACTTAGCCATATTTTAGGAGGTAAGATCTTCACGAGATATTACATGTGCTCTACCCTGACTTGCTCGGGACTAAAGAACTGTTCCTGAATAGATTTCGTAGTTTTATTAGACAAAACAGTAGGCGTATAGTGCAGTGGATAGATAGCTGCAGTCGAACAAAGAAGAAAAAACATAAAACCAATTGGTAAGATTGGTTTGCCCGATTACTGGAAAAAAGCACCCTGAACCACAGCATCCAAGCGTTGAGGTTATCCTCGGGGACGACAATCCGTAATTTATCTCTAGGAGAAAAACCAAACGACTTGCTCGGATTCAGATCAGATCAGAGCTAACCTAAGTCTATCAGAAAATCGTTCTTGCTCAGACCGAACGACTTGCTCAGATTCAGATCAGATCAGAGCTAAGCCTAAGGTAAGGATAATCCCTAAGGCTAATAACATAAGGCTCCGAGAGTATCCGAGCTTTCCAAGCCTTACCAACTGGCAATTCTATGTCCGATAATTTTTCCTTGTAAATTAGATTTACAAAGCTGAAATTATCAATGTGGGATTATTATTTTCCAACAACAGGACCAAGGACATGGATCAACCAGATAATGTTTAGTTGTTGGGTGCAGTAATTCGGATTTTTTAGTTTAACTTTTTTTATCAGGAAAGAAAATTCAAATCATCAAATAGTTGGTACATTTAGTTTCTCTCTAATGAGAGTACACACCAAACTAGGTAGTTACTGACAGAACAATGACAACAAATATAGGCCGAAATGGCCATTTAGGCATATACTGCAACAATAACCCACATAAACTTCAACTGATTAATAAATGTACGTGCATGAGCATACGTACCCCCGACGGAGAATCGGGTTATTCATGTATAGACGGCGTAGACCATTTACTCGGAACCAGCAAGATGTTTGTTCGTGTCTTCAATGGCCTGATGGACGAAAGGTATATATGCAAAGGGAGTTGGAGAATCCTCATTGATTTTCTCATATGCAATAGTCCATGTCACGACGCATCCATTTCCGTTAGGCTTAGGATTGATTTCATTTATCGATTCAAACTTCTTGTAATCCTTCAGCAGGTCTCCTTCTACAACACGGTGACTTATTGTTCTCGATTCATCGTTATGTGTTGATTCCTCCATAGCTCTCATTGCCTTACCTTCTGCATGCAAAAAAAAAAATGACAACCCTGATGCTAAGTCAGGAGGCGT
The DNA here is from genome assembly GCF_003573695.1 of Papaver somniferum. Taxonomy (NCBI): domain Eukaryota; kingdom Viridiplantae; phylum Streptophyta; class Magnoliopsida; order Ranunculales; family Papaveraceae; genus Papaver; species Papaver somniferum. The sequence continues at coordinate 35,731,076 of NC_039367.1, read as the reverse complement.
AAATCAAATCTAATAAAGTGCACAACATGAATAACAGAGAAAGGAGGACTGTTTGCAATATGCCGTCTGTTACGTCCGTACATACCAATGATATAGTTCCATTCCTTGATGCTGCCGGAACAGATTCCATCTCCTTTGATAGGTTGGACACCAGTGAACATATGAGGCATTGCCTTCGGAACATCTTCGTGGTGCTTCCAGATTTTATAATATTTGTCAGCATCGCAGTAGACCTCCAGTTCAGTTACAAGTTTCCCTACTAGACCTGAACCTCCGTGACGAGCCATTGACAGTTGACGATTGTTGCCCTGAAGTATGAACAGAAGTATATATATCGAACTATGGGAGCTACTGATACTGAATTTACGTTGGTTGATTGAGTTTATATAGAAAATATTCACAGTTCATGATAGGACACTGTGAGCTGCACATGGCGTGACTTTGCTTTTACCTGATTAGTCATATTCCGTCCGACCATATATAGTAGTACGGAGTATCTTTTTTTTATCCGCATATATGTTACATTTCAAAATATCATAATCTGAGCCAAATGAGGTACTAAAATTTTGTCTATTATATATATCCGTTAGTCTATAACAGCCATTCAAACAATATATCAAAAAAAAAGTGGCCAAGACCTATGTGCTCGTAATTGGATGGCTAGATCTCGTTTCCTGATGTTTAGCTGCAAGTTCGTGGCGCGTTTGCTCTCCTATTTAAGTCTGATATCCGGAAGTACCGAACCGCGCATCTGGTGTAGTGGTATCATAGTACCCTCCCACCGTACTGACCAGCTTTCGATTCCGGCAATATTTTTCATGAAAAACTTTCTGAACCCTCCTAATTGTTTCTTGGGCTTTTTCGAAGGTTATACACAACAGAACTAGGGCCGCACATAACCGACTCGACCCACCGACCCGACCCACACCCGTCGAAAAATACCCGTACCCGAACCGACCCACCTAGGTATGGGTCGACTATGGGTGAGGCACGTGAAAACCCACCGTATGTTGGGTCGTTTGCGGGTAGGAACTTCCTTCACCCGACCCGACCCACCAACCCGCCCAATATTCCCTAGCATGCTACCCCTTAGATTTTCTATCCTAGAATGAATCTCAGCCATTGGATTGAAAAAATAAAATACCTAACCCTAACTAAGCATCGCACTCGTAGCCCACACCTATCACTTCGGCCTCTTCTTCTCTCCTTCTCAGAGACAGAGTCACAGAGACTCTTATTCCTTCGTCAATTCGTTGTTCTTGAATCTTGATTAGTGAACTGAAGGTATGAATCAACTTAAAACTTGTTCCCAACTAGTTGAACTCTATGTATTGTTGATTGTTCTTGACTTTCTAAATAAATCTAGGGATTCATTTGAAATTGATTTCAATTTCCCGCAAGATATAAAATATGACGGGTAACCCACCACCCGACCCGACCCAACCCGCCTTATTGTGGGTCGGGTGAAAAACGACCCATTGTTATGGTGGGTCGGTTGCAGGTGAAAAGTTCAATTACCCACCAGCAGTGGGTCGGGTGGTGGGTGAGGCCAAACCCGACCCATGTGCAGCCCTAAACAGAACACTTGGAATGCAAACAACTTTGCTGCGCTGCACTTGCAACACACTCATCTTGGCAGCTCAAAGGTAAGTCTTGTTTTAATGTCCTATGGTGTTTTTGATGAGAATAATGATAGTGCTAGGGTAACACACAGATTGATTAATCATCGTCTCCCTCGAAGCCGGCAGCTACACAGCAAGAGTTGTCTAGTTACTTCTTGCATTAACGGTTTGATTTGTTTGGTTGAAACCGGAGGGAATGGCGTCAAAGATCCAATCCACATCTGTAACCCCGTCACAAGAGAATGTGTATACCTTCAAGGATTTGAAGAAAACAGTGCATGTAATTTTGTTCCAAATATACACACTGGTTTCGGTTATAGTTCCCAAACTGGTGAGTATAAAGTCGTCAGAATCGTATATAGCGACGGACCTGGCTATACACACTCTTGGTGCTGGTAGTGGGTGGTGAAATGTACGGGAGCTCGCTGACTTGTTCATCGCATGGCGTCTTCTTTAATGGAGCTCTACATTGGTTAAAATCGCACGAAGAGATCCTGGTCTTCCATTTGTGATGTATTGTGGATGTCCCATATCAATATGGGAACACCACTTATCTTCTATCTTTGAAATATATCGAATATGTCTAGTATGCCCTTGGTGCTAGTATAAATTAGAAGAGGTAAGGTTAGGAGAGTTTAAGCTTTGGTTTTTAGAATATTGTGTGAAGAATGAGAGATTCTCTTGTTTCAAACCTAATTGTTATCTCTAGGGGGAAGTAGATCATCTAATTCTAGAATATCAACTAGATGCCTCTCACAATCTTATAGTTTCCAATTTAATTGGGTAGAAATTATAAGTTATTTGAGAACAATCTCCATTTTTAGTTCTTCATTTATTCAAAGGGTAGAAGAAACTAATTTGGTTGATTATTTATCCATTTAAATTATCAATTTCAAATTATTTTTATATTAAGCTTCCGCTTCTCATCAATTTGTCAGACGAAAAGTTTCATGTCCTCCCCGGGGTCCTTTTTGGAGCATACTTATATATTCATATGTATTGATCGTTTCAAGGGTAGTTGTGTCATGCGTGTTAGTAACTGCGGTTCTACATTTATAGATATATGGTGAACCGGAAATGGTTCTTTGTTCGTTTTTCTCTTCTTTGATGTTTATTTTTCTATTGTTTTCTTTTGGCTTTTGTTCGTTTTCCTTTTTTTTGGGTGATTGATCACAAAAATCCGTCTCCTTTTTTTTGTGTCGGCTTATTTATTGGGTTGAGGTACCCCTTTAGGTACCTTTTTTCAATGAATCTTTTCCAATTGACCGATTAAAAAAAAACATTTATAGATATATTATATATGGACTTTTAAGAAGACGTTGTTGGGGAATAGTGTTGTGGATAACGTGGACGAGTTATGGAGCTGGTTTAGGGAATTTAGTATGACTCTAGAAAATTCATCTCCTTGGGATTATACACCATTCGCTGTTACAAAGAGTGGTTTGGTTCTACTCAAGCATGGAAAGATTTGAGATTTGGGATACTGGTTTTGAAGCGATTCTTCATATAAACAGCTTTGTTGAATTATTTATGAATCTATGTTTTTTTGACACGAAATATGAATCTATGTTTAGTGGTATCATAGTACCCTCCCACGGTACTGACCAGGGTCCGATTCCCTGGATGCGCAATCCTTAATTATTTTTTTATTGGATTTTTTATGACTAGAAAATGATACAATTTTATAGAATCAAGAAGTTAAATACACAATTATAACAAAAAGAGATCAACAAAAATCGCGCAGATTCCGATCACCTCCCATTTTATCTATCTTAATTCACCCAAAAAACAAACCTATTTGCACAAAAGAAAAACTCGACGCATTCTTCATCATAGACTAGTAATCTTGTTCATTTCTCCTCTAAGCGCATTAGCTCTGACCAAACTCCCAATAGTATTGAAAGCCAATTTAATATCCTCAATTGGATTCCCAGGCACAACTCTCTTATACAGATAACTATCAAATGTCATCCTCTGGACATAATCATCCGCGCACATCTCCACAAAAGCTTCTCGAGCTGGATTCGATCGGTAAAACACCTTCTGCAATATATCAAGAACCTTGTATGTTGGCCAGTAAGTTTTATCCCATTTCTCCAGATAATTTCTCAAATCCGTTTCGTTAACCATTCTTGTCCCTCTCTCGGATCCTTCCACAATGGCTTCGGCGCACATCCTGCCACTCTTGGCAGCAAAATATATACCTTCTCCGGAACATTTTGTGACGTACCCAGCTGCATCGCCAACAAGCGCTACTCTGTCAGCCAACCTCTTGGGTCTTGGATGTTCTGGGATAGGATGTGCCTCTACTCTGATAATCTTCCCGCCTAGAATCTTATCCTTGGCGCGCAGACGCGTGGCGACCTGAAATTTCTTGATATCTCCTTTGTGCGTCACTGTACCGGTACCCACTGCGACGTGATCACATTTTGGGAACACCCATCCGTAAAAATCAGGCGAGACGTCATCACCGACGTACATCTCAGCAAGGTTTTCATAGTAAACCATCTTCTCATCTGGGATTCTGATTCTCTCTTGGAATGCAATAGCGTAATCATAATCACCAGCTCCGATTGCTTTCGCTACACGAGAATTCGCACCGTCTGCACCGATGACTGCGTCTACCTCTAGCGTGGTTTTTGTGCCAACGCCACCAGTTTTGCCATCATAAGCACTGTAGTGAAGAACATATGGCGCATTTGGTTCTTTTGGCAAATCCATTTTCAAGAATAAACCGTTAATTACCTTTGTTCCAGCTTTCTCTGCTCTTTCACGAAGATATTGGTCGAGCACTTCTCTACGTACCATACCGATATACTCATCTGGTTTAAGAGTCTGGCCGATGTCGACTGCAACATTTGAAGGTGAAATCATCTTCATCTTCGTAACACGTCTGTCGATGATGTCTAACGGCAGATCAAACTCACCAACCATGCAGAGTGGAATTGCACCACCACATGGCTTACAGTTATCCATTTTCCTTTCTATCAAGAACGTTTCGATACCGCCTTTAGCTAAGGTTTCAGCTGCTGCACCACCAGCAGGACCGCCACCAATGACCGCAACTCGGAGATTTCTTCCTGTAACTTTAGGACTTGATTTACCTGCTTTGATGGAAGTGAAATTTCTTCTAGCAGGGTTGAAATGTGGAGTACTGGTTGTCAGAGATTGTGTAAGTGAGATAGAAGCGTTTTGGCTTGTTTTTCTAAGACCCATGAAGGATTTTAGTGTTTCACGGCAGATTTCGGTTGTTTTACGGTCGCATGTTGTGGCTGAGAAACGAGCATTGACGGCAATGGAGGCCATTTCTGGTGGTGATAGATTCAAGTTTCTGCAAGGATGAATGGAAGTTTTAAGATTTTGTTATCCTTGTTTTTTTGATTTAATGTTTATTGTGATATGTTTGTGGATATGGTGCTTGTGATCTTCAGTAATTTTTAGCCGTTCGAATTATGTGATCAATGGCTCAAATTTGTATCGGATAATGTGATAGATTTTTTTGGTTTTTTGCTTTTGAGTTACAGTGGTTATTGGATTCTTTTTTTTTTTCTGAAGCATAGTTATTGGATTCTTGTGTGATGGTATGTTTACATACTAGTGGTTCGTGTTGCTGCTACGTGGCATATTTTTGTCTGAGTAAATTCATTAGTCTACATTTAACATGAGTGAGAGTAACACTTGATATGGGCTACAAAACGGAGAGATGTGCACTCTATGGAGGGTGCGAAAATCTTTATAAAATTGAAAAATAATTTATGATGTGTCATATCGATAATGTCTATATTTCTTTTTTTTTTCCTGAAAACATACACCATCCCATTAACAGATTAAGGAATTACAGATATCTAATAGGTTCTTATTCCACAACAACAAGTTTAAAAATGGAGGAAAAGGAAACCAAAGACCATTAAGACTATCATTTCTAGCAAGACGAGCAAGACGATCCGCTAACCTATTGTTCTGACGCTTAACATACACAAGTTTATAAGATAAAGATCTAGAAATAAAACTTTAACACTATTCTAAAATATCCCCGTTCCGCCACTCTATATTACAGCTGACTCCAATAACAAAATGCACCAAATGGAGACAGTCACTAACAAAGACAACATTGGAGACATTCATCTCTTCTTCCCAAGAGAATGCCAAAAGTAGAGCAGCAGCTTCAGCACCTACTGCATCTGAAATCAATCCAAAATTAGCCCTCGAACTTTATACATTCCCTGCACAGTCACACCAGATAACACCCAAACCCATGTTAAAATCCTTGAAAGAGCCATCAACAAACATGAAATGATCCACCTCAGAAGATGGGAGTTTATAATCACTCAGATGAACAGAAATACTACAGTGAGGAGTAATATAGGAGTTAATCATTCTCTTAGTATTAATAATTACTCAAGATAAATCAATTGTAGTGTGCCTGAAGAGAACATCACATCTCAACTTCCATATACACCACATTACAATAGCTCCAATCGAAGGCCATGAGACTCTATAAGGAGACTCAAGGGGATCAATACAATGCCAAACCAGATATCGATATTGTCTATTACTTCCTCCGTTTCACTTTAGATAAGTATTTGTTGTTATATTTTTGTTCCACATTAGTAACAATATCTTAGCATTTTTTTTGGAACCATAAGTTTATTTTTAAATTTAGTAATGCCAATTAGTGTTGGAAGATTTTTCTCATGGGCATATATTGAATATCTTACATCTCTTTCCACTTCTTAATTTGTGTAGAGACTCTCAAAATTGTTAGATATTTTCAATATTTTTTGCCGCTATTCGGGGGTACAGGGAGGCGTAGCCCCTCCCGGCTGTGTTCGACCTTGTTTCTGGAAACCTTGTTATGAAGGCCGGATTCAAGACGACTTATGAGTCTAGTAAGTTTGTATTGTCCAAAAATGGTGTATTTGTTGGACAAGGATATGCTTGTAATGGGATGATTAAGCTTAATTTAATAATGGTTCTGCTTATATTGTTGACTCTATTGATTTATGTCATGGTAGATTAGGACATGTGAATTATGGTTCTCTTAAAAACATGAAAAGATTATAATTGATTTCTGATTGCAACTTTGACAGTGTTTCTAAATGTGAAATTTGTGTGAAAGCAAAGATACATAGAATTTCCTTTAAATCTGTAGTAAGAAACTCTACTTTGCTTGAATTAGTACATAGTGATGTTGGTGACCCTAAAAATCACACGACCCGTGGTGGGAACAAGTACTATGTCATTTTTATTGATGATTATAATAGGTATGCTTATACTTACTTGATGAAATCAAAGTATGGTGCTTTTGACATGTTCAAAATATACAAAGCAGAAGTAGAGACACAATTAGGACAGAAAATTTAGATTTTACGTTCTGATCGTGGTGGTGAGTATTTTCCTAATGAATTTAAATTCTTTTGTCAAGAGCATGGTTTAATTCATCAATTTACTGCACCTTATACACCTCAACAAAATGGTGTTGCTGAAAGAAAAATAGAACTTTGGTAGAGATGGTTATGCTATGCTTATTAGTTCTAATTTGCCTAATTCTTTGTGGGGTGAAGCAATGTTATCTGCATGTTATATTTCGAATAGAATTCCTCTGAAAAAGAAGAATGTTTCTCCTTATGAATTTTGGTTTAATAAGAAACCAAATTTGAAAAGACTTAAAGTTTGGGGTTGTTTAGCATATGTTAGGAAGCATGATCCTAAAAGACCTAAGTTAGAAAATATGGCGTATAAATGTGCTTTTGTATGTTATTCACTTAACAGTGTTACTTACAGATTTTTAATCCTTGACACTTTTGGGATTATATAATCTGTAGATGTGGAATGTTTTGAGAACTTGAATAGGAATAGTTCCCAAATGCAACCCATAGAAAACCCATTATTACCTAGTCTAGAATCTGTAGAGACTAATAACAATGATGAACATTCTACTCCTACTCAAGACATAGAAGATACTTCTGAAATGGTAGAAGATATCGAACCTAGAAGAAGTAAGAGAGCAAGAAAAGCAATAAGCTTTGGTCCAGATTTGGTACAATATCTTGTATAAGGTAGTAATAATGAATTTCGTAGTGTTACTAAATATGTTATGCATGTTGATGATGATCCTAAAACTTATGCTGAGGCTATGAGTTCCAGATATGCTATTTTCTGGAAAGAATCTATCAATGATGAAAAGAATTCACTTTTAACTAGCGGTACTTGGATATATTGTGATTTAACTGCAGGCGTAAAGCCTATTGGATGTAAATGGATATTCAAAAGAAAGTTGAATGTTGATGGTTCCATTGATAAGTTTAAAGCCAGATTAGTTTCTAAGGGTTATAAGAAAATACATGGAATTGATTACTTCGATACATATGCTTCTTTTGCTCGCATCTCTTCAGTTTGTTGTTTAAAAGCACTTGCTTTTGTTCATAAGTTAATTATTCATCAAATGGATGTCAAAACTGCTTTTCTAAATGGTGATTTAGAAGAAGAAATATATATGGAACAACCTGAAGGTTTCATATTTCCAGGCCAAGAAAATAAGGTTTGCAAGTTGGTTAAATCTCTCTATGGCTTGAAGCAAGATCTCATGCAATGGCATGAGAAGTTTGACAAAGTATCTTTGACATATGGTTTTGTTGTTAATGATGCGGATAAATGTATCTATAGTAAGCATGATAGTTCTGGATGTGTAATTCTATGTTTGTATATTGATGATACACTTATTTTTGGATCTGACATATCTCATATTGAAGAAACAAAGAAGTTTCTTGGTTCTAACTTTGACATGAAGGATTTAGGAGAGGCTGATGTGATCTTAGGAATAAAAATTCTAAGAAAGGGGAATGAGTTGGTTTTAACCCAATCTCATTATATTGAGAAATTTCTCAAGAAGTATGGTCATTTTGATGACATCCAAGCCGTCACTCCTATGGATCCAAATGTAAAGTTAATGAAGAATATTGGACGTGCTCATAAGCAACTTGAGTATTCCAATGTTATTGGAAGTCTTATGTATGTTGTGCATTGCACAAGACCGGACATATCCCAAGTCGTGGGAGTGTTATGTCGTTTCTCAAGTAACCCAGGAGTTGAACATTGGAGAGCAGTTTCAAGAGTATTGGCTTACTTGAAGGGAACCATTGACTATGGTGTGCATTATCAAGGCTATCCCGTTGTATTATAAGGATATAGTGATGCTAATTGGAATAATGTAGAATCCAAATCCAAATCCAAGTCGACTAGTGGATGGATATTTACATTAGGAGGTGTTTCTGTGTCTTGGAGTTCCAAGAAGCAAACCTGTAATTCTGATTCAACAATGTTTTCGGAATTGATAGCACTTACGGATGTATGTAAGGAGACAGAATGGCTTAGAAACTTACTTGAGGAGATCCCAGTTTGGAATAAGCCAACTCCAGCAGTCTTGGTTAATTGTGATGTCAGTAACAAGACTTATAATGGGAAGTCAAGACATGCAAGTCTTAGACATCATATTGTGAGACAACTAATCAAGAGAGGAGTAGTTTTGGTTAAATTTATTGAATCAATAAAGAACTTGGCAGACCCATTCACAAAGAGTCTACCAAATGCAATGTTTTCAATAAAATGTGAGGAAATGGGACCAAGGTCTGTGAAGGAAAGTTGATCACCTATAGCACAAACCCAACCTATATTTTGAAAAAGATAAACAAGGTTCAATGTGGTACCAACAAGTTACGGAAGTGATCATGGCTCACTAATAATAAAATTCTCATTTCAAATTAGTGCAAAGATTCTGCAAGAAAAAAGGACGGATGAAAATCCTTAATAAGTTTGTAGATGTTCACAGGTGTATCGCAGAAGTATGGAAATCAGGTCGTTTCCTAAGAGAAAAATACCTCTCTCTGAGTGACTCGTGAATTCAGGATAAGCACATGTTCATTAATGTGATGTTTACAGAACACACTACCACAAAAATCAGTATGTGTGGAGATTCCGGTTTTATCACATGGGGTACTTGGTTCAAGACTGGTTTCATCACTGAACCCCGATAAGGCTTTGAATTTCTTACACTAAGTGAAGGTTCAAATCCAAAAGATACCTATCATTTATGTATTGATTTCTACGAAGATGCTTATTTCCCAACTAAGCGTGAACTACGTTAGCTTGATCCCACTCGGGTACGTAGGCAGTCACTTTGGTGATGCAGCCACTCTGATTTAAAAGTTTTTACTTTGTTTTTGTGTTTTTTTCAATTTTGAAAATAGGGGGAGAATGTTAGATATTCTCAATATTGTTTGCCGCTATCCGGGGGGTCCGGGGTGGCGTAGCCCCTCCCAGAGTGCGATACAACGTCTCGTGGAAATTCTATCTGGTTTTGAATATGAAAACGTTTTGGTTTCCAGAAATTTCTAATGACACGTTTCTTCTCATAGAGTTTTCTTCCCAAGAGAAACCATTAATGGATGCCCGTTGAAAGCGTTTGTTGGAGATGAAACGACACCTCCAAAATGCATGAATTCCTCTTTAAATAAAGAAGGATTTCTCCCATATCAATCATCAAAAACTCTTTATCTCTAAGCATCTTCAGAACCAATTACAATGTGTTCTTAGTTGGGTCAAGGGAGTACGACCTTTGAATACAACAACGTTGTTAGGGCTTCATTGTATCCTGACAGCAATGTTTCGCTGACCGATTGTACTCGCCAATTTATTAGGATGGGTTAAAATAATTGTTGAAAAGAATCGCAAGGCTTTGAAGCTCCAGTGATATAACATTCTTTTCGTTCTTTGTTTTCATCCTCAATTACCCTGATTTTCCAACATAATCCACCCATATATATAATAATAATTTTATAAAGAAATGATATAATCCTTCTAATAGTTTAATTAAAGTGTACTTTCAAAAGTGTATTTAAAGGGGATAAAGAATAAAACCTTCGTACTTCCCAAAATAGTTTTATTTAAGCGGTATATTCTAGAGTCTTAGACTTTTGGTAGAACAAATCAGAATGGTATTTATCCTTAGTCATAAGGAGTGACACATCCATTGCATCGGACCAATATAAATAGAATTCTTGCAATGAACAAAAAACTGAGAGACTAAAGAAATACTTATATATTTAGAGAAACTACCCTAATTACATCTTGTCGGACGTTACATTCTCTCAATAAAGGATAATATGGCCACCTAGTTATGCTCTACTATTGAATTTTCAATAGCAGGAAGTAAACCCGAGTCCGTTATAATTTCATGAACCTATCACATTTCTCACCTAGTGGCCATTATGACATCTTAGACGCCGAAGATGTAGGTCTTAATTAGTAAATTAACAACATTACAGTGATTCTATCATATACTATTTTCACATCCTTGTTATGCTAGTTTATGTTTCTTGTTAATGAAACATTGGATTTATGTTTTGAAACAACGTCGCCTTGGATTTGGATAATCCTCACCATATTGATTCGGATATATTTTAGAGCATACACAATTGCGTCTCTTTTTTCCCCTACTTAAACAGTTCTAGTATGACTTGTAAATTTGAAACGCTACGAATATAAAACAACAATTAGTTATAACACTTGACCGTAATTCAAGTTGTACGCATGATAACTATGATTTTGCTTATATTGTCCACATTAAATGTATTGTCACACAGGAATTCCAACTCAAGTCAAAATCGCACAACACACAAATCAATATTTACAATCAGATGATATACAAAAGAGTACAATTGGAATAATCATGAACAAGGCTATTTACATAGTGAAATTAGTATAAAGAATCACGCATCAAGCCATATTTCCCACTATTTAAATCTACAAATAAGAACAAAAATTAGTATAAATATCAATTCATGTACAAATGAGTTATGCATCAGAATGAGTGAAGACGGATAAATCAAAAATTAGAAGCTCAAGGGGATACACTCCCATATTTTGTTTGTGCCTCTAGCATATTTAAGGACCAATTGATAGTGGTAACTAAAGTGTGTTGTAAGACGAAGTCTTTTATTATCCTACACACAAATTTTCGATCAATACGGGTTCATAGAATTATTTTTAAGGAAAGACTTCGATGCCAATTTATAAGTTACAATTAACTCATATATCTTATGCATGATTCAAATGAAAATTTAAAATTTTTTACTACGTTATCAACTCATGATGGTAAAATCATACCAGATGAAGGAAAAATTGATGTCGTTATTGCACTGGGATGTAAGAGAGACATATAATATTCGTAATCCAACCTTGTATTGGAATTTGTAATATATTGAAAATAAAACTATAAAAGTCAATATTTAGAAAAAATAAAAAAAAAATAAGGAAACCAATGAGGGTGTTTATCAGATGGGGTGCATATTCTAGTTAAATTGATTATCTGAGTGACTTTGAACCTCATGGATCTTTTGATGGTATTGCATGTAATACCCAAAGTGATTTTTCACTATTCAAGCTAAAAGATAATCTCATCATGACGCACAACCCAAATGCGTAGAATCAACATTAAATAAGTACCAACAATGAAAACAAAAAGATTATAAGTTGCACTAATATAACAACGTTAGATAGAGTACTTGGTCTACAATTCCAAGACGTCAAGGATTTTCATACCAAGTAAGCTGAACAGAATACTTAGGTAATCATTTACTTATGTAGGTAGCTTCAACCTGCTTTGGAATAGCAATATCTAAACAATTGATATCATTTGAGAAGCCACATCACAGGGATTCAACAAAAGACTTCGTAAACTTATCCACTTTCTAAACATAAATAGAAATCTGTGATGAAGTTATAACCATCATACCCTCATCCTTCAGCTTTATAGTCAAATAATGCTTTAATAGATTATTTAACCATGCCTTTATCATCATTTTTTTTTATTATTATTAAAAGAGAGAATTTCATTAAAATAAATAAGTTTACAGAGAACTACCAAAGACAGTAGAAAAAAAAAGATAATCAATTAAGACAACATAATGAAGCATATCCAACAACTAAAAATGATATTCACACACAAAAATAAATCAAGAATATCTAACGAATAACGCTGCATCTTTCATATCTCAAATTCTCCTGCTAATTTGAAAATATATCTTACATTAACAGTATGAGATTTAATGCCTCATAAGCGAGCAGTATCAATTGATATTTTTGATGTATGTATTTGGTTAGTGTATAAATTAGTACGTTGTGTGGTAATATAAAATAAAAGGGAAGATAACTAAAATTCCCATTTTTTTCATAATTTCAGAAAGACATGAGACAAGAGAGGAGGTTGGGGAGAGTGACATTCCCTTAAATAATACAAAATTGTTTGGACAATAAAAATTAATTTAGGTGTACGTGAACATAATTGGAAAATTTGAATTTGAAACCCCTTGGTGGTGACCTTTAGACCACTGTTGGTTTTTATAATGGAAGTAAAAACCAATTTCAAGCAACTATTGTTGATTTTATCTAGAATCATTGTCATTTATTGTATCGAATATACAAAATTATGTTGCCATTGCATATTGGGAACTTCATTGTACTATATGGTCAAAACAGATATTCCATCGATAAAAGTATCATTTTTGAATAAAATAACAAATAAGTTACTTGTTTGGGGGGAAAATAGTTTAAAGAAACTATCAAACTATACATATTATTAGTTGTTACGAAGTCCTTCTTATAAAAAATAAAGGAAAATGAAAGTAGGATTTTCGTCGTGTGTAATTTATTTGTTATTACGAATTGACAACAGTCAATCTTAAATAAAAAAAATGAAGTAGGATATTCATTGTGTCTAATTTATATATTATATGTTTCTTCTTCTATTTGGAAATGTACGTCCTTCATACTTTGCAAAGTGCCGAGAATTATTCTTATAAACAGTACACAATATTTTGGTGAATATTTTCCACACCGGACTTGGTGGATTATGATTCATTTATATATAGATTATTACATTACTCTAAATAGAGTTTGATTTACAATGAATGAGAATAAGTAGAATGCGATGATTGAGGCATTGACCAAGGCATGGGAGAGATAATATCTTGCAGCTGTAATATAGGAGGATCAGCAACAATTATGCCATGGATTAAGGCTTTGAAGCTGTATCCTTAACATCCCCTCTCAAGTTGTGCATGAGTTTGACGAATGTTCAACTTGTTGCGCAGAAGATTAAAACGTGAAACAACTAACCCTTTCGTAAAAATGTCAGCCAACTGATCTTTTGTGGAGATGAATTTCACTTCTAATTGTTTACGCGCCACCCTTTCCCTTACAAGGTGATAGTATATCTCAATATATTTCACACGATCATTAAACACAGGATTAGCAGTTAAGTACGTGGCTCCCAAATTGTCGCACCATAATGACGAAGGATGAACATGTATGCCCAATTCTTTAAGCAGAGACTGAAGCCACATTAACTCTGAGGTAGCAATGGCTATTCCTCTATATTCAGCTTCAGTACTCAATTTTGAAACAGTCTTTTGCTTCCTTGCACTCCAGGATACAAGATTACCTCCAAAGTAGATGGCATATCCACTTGTAGATCTCCTGTCATCCAAACTGCCAGCCCAATCTTAGTCAGAATAGGCATGTAGTCGTGTGTCTGATGATTTGTTTAACACTAAGCCATAGTGAATTGTATGCTTTAAGTATCTCAAAATCCGTTTCACTAACTCCCAATGCTCTTCATATGGATCAGTCATGTATTGACATACTTTTTTAACAACTACAGCAACATCTGGACGTGTAAGATGCAAATATTGCAATGCTCCACAAACACTGCGATAAAATGTTGGATCTTCATATCTTTTGGTATCTTGTTTGGTGATTTTGGCGTTCACTACAAGAGGAGTAGTTATTGGTTTTTGTCCATCCATATTTGTACGCTTGAGAAGATCTGAGATATACTTATGTTGACTGAGTACTATAGTTATTCCTTGTTTGACAACTTCTACTCCTAAGAAGTAATTTAATTCACCAAGATCTTTGATTGTAAACACAGAATTGAGATCATGAATAAGAGTTGTAATAAGTGACGGATTGGAACCTGTTATGATGACATCATCAACATAGATAAGCACATATGTAACTCCAGCATTTGATTGTTGTATGAACAAAGAACTATCCTCCACTGAACCCTTGAAACCCAAATCAGTAAGATGTGTGATAAGCCTTGAATACCATGTACGTGGTGCCTGCTTTAGACCATATATTGATTTGTTCAGCTTGCATACATGATTGGGAAAATCTGGATCTACATAGCCAGCAGGTTGTTTCATAAAAAAATCTTTTGTCAATACGCCATGTAAGAAGGCATTTTGAACATCTAGTTAGCGCATATTCCAGCCATGTGATACTGCAATAGAGATAACAAGACGTATAGTGCTAGGATTTATTACCGGACTGAATGTTTCTGCATAATCAAATCCTTCTCGCTGGTTGAATCCTTTTTCTACTAGGCGTGCTTTTCGTCTGTCAATTTTTCCATCTGGTTTTTGTTTTACTCGAAAAACCCATTTCGAGCCAATTACATTCATCCACTTCTCATATGGAAGCAAACTCCAAGTTTCATTGTGAATATGAGCATTGATTTCATCATCCATAGGAGGCCTCCACTGGTGGACTCGGGAAAGCGTATAAAATTGAGTGAAATGAAACGCGGGCCTACAGTAATACCGCAAGTGCACGGTCGTCAGTTGTAGCTCGTGCAAGTACGGGTCGATCCACAGAGATTGGGAGTGTTTTGGAGTTTCTAGCTATTTTGGGTTCTAAATTTGCTAATGGGCTTTGAATACCAAAGGGGTCTTGAATATCAATGGGCTTTGAATACCCTTTGGAACTGTTGGGCTTGGAATTGAACTTGGGTTCAATGGAGTGAACTGAGCCTTGGGCTCAGAAATGTGGACTATGGGCTTTAGGTCTTAAACCTTGTTTTGGTCTTCTGGTGAGCCCAAGTTGTGCTCTGGGCTTTTGGGTTAAGCCCACAGTTGAATGGTTTGGACTTTGGTTTGAGCTGGGCCTGTGGTCTTTCAACTGAACTGTGGTCTTAGCTGAGCCAAGCTCAGTTGCAGCAGCAGCAGGGAAAAGGCAGCAGCAGTGGAGCAGCAGCAACAGCAAGGGAAGCAAACAGCAGCAGCAACAGGGTTGCAGCAAGCCAAGGGAAGTAAACAGGGCAAAACAAGGCAATGAAGAAAATTAAACAAAACAATGACTAAACAGCAAAGAACTAAACAACAACAATCAGAGAAAAGTGCAAGTGAACCAAGGCCTAAGCCAAGGGCAGGAGAGATGGTGAAACTAACAGAGCAAGGCTAAGGCATTCATAAAAGAATGGGAAGAGAATTAGCTTGCTATAAGCACTAATTTCTCCCAATGCTCAATCAACACAATGCATCCTAAGCATACAAAAATGGAATGGCAAGATAATCAGCTTGCTATGAGCACTGATTTCTTCCATTACTCAATCAATTCAGTGCTTCAAAGGCTTCTAGCCTAGCATTCCATCAAACTAACATTACATGACAGTGAATTAATCCTAACAGTGAACATTTAAACTAACATTAACAGTGAACTAACATGGAATTAAACCTAAACAGGATACTAACAGGATTATGCACATTTAACAGGAACATTAACAGGATATCTAATGGAGAAATTGAACAATACACAGAACATGGAAAAACTTGGATAGCAAACACATGAATTGAAAACAAGATGAACTAAAACTGAATTTGGAATTAAAATTAAGTCTGCAAATACAGAACAGGGAAGAAAAATCTACCCAAGAGGAACTGGCTAGTCCAGCCCTCATGGGGATACACTGGCTAGTCCAGAGATAGTCTATAACACACCCCAACAGTACATATTTATACCCACAGATTAAAATTAGGGTTCTTCCCCCTTTTCCCAAAAATCAGAAATTAGGGTTACCTAATTTGTTGAAAATTGAGCCTTGAAATCGAGCACCCATGCTTTGAATCGTCCTTATGCTCCCTCCTGAATCTTCTGCTACCATTAATTTCCCTAAATCGAGATGTTTTATCAACCTCACCTAGGACAGTTGGTGAGAGAGGATAAAACAGCTAGGTTTAGGGGGATTGTTTGGGGGTTTGTTCTGTCGGGTGATGGTGGAGGTTATGGTGATGGTTGAATGATTTGGGGAAAGGATGGTGGAGTGATTTGGGGGAAGGGTCACTGTTGCAGGAGAGGGGAAGAAGAAGAAAGAAAGAGGAGAAGAATGGGTCGATAGTTTAGGGTATAGGTATAGGTTGCTAGTGTGTGAGGCGGGATATCAAATTTCGATGTTGGCGAATCTGAGTCACTGGATGCGAAGCTGGTAGGTGAATCGGATGCTACCCCTGAAGAGGCTGGTAGCGACCGTCGGATGCTTTGATACAACAAAATCAACGGCGAAGATCGAGGTTAGGTGTTGTAGTGTTAACCGGAAGTATCGATATTTGATGAACAGGCAGAGAAGCGACCGTAGGATCTAAATATGATCTAATCTGAAGGCTTGGAATTTAGGCACTATGGTGTTTTGCAGGAGCTTCAGATTTTGATGCGCGATGAAGGAGCGACCATCGGATGATGAGATGGATCCAATCCGACGGCTGAAGATGGAGGCGGTTTTGGTTATAGAAAATGGGTTTGGGTAAGGGTTTGGGCTTGGAAAACCTTGAGCCCACTTCTTCTTTAAGAACAACTTTCTTCTTCTTGAGCCCATTTCCAGCTTTTTGGACGTGCGCTCCATTCTTTGCGGCTTCCTTGCGTAATTCCTCCCGGCTTTTCACTACTTTTCTGCTCTATTCCGCTCCGCAATTCATCCAGACTTTATTTATTACCTAAAAATGCAAAATTAAGTAAGAAAAATATTTATTCTTGAAAACAATGAAAATACAGAATATGGGATAAAATGTAGAATTAATGCACAGAAGATGAGTTAAATGCCAACAAAAAGGGATAAATATATACATTATTTGGCACTCATCAAATACCCCCAAACCTGTATTTTACTTGTCCTCAAGTAAAACAACACTAAGGAAATCCTAACTATACCACTGTCGCTGGTCTCTCGAATGCATTTAGCGTATGCACTAAGCCTTTTAAACCACTAAGTGTCCCTAGTGGACGAGTTAAGTCTCGTGAAGGTTTGCTTAGAACGTACCTACAAAGTTCTAGGTCAAAATATAAGCTCAGATTCCATCAAATGTGACATGTGCAAAACAGTTTAAGCTCACAGCAAAATGGAGATGTCAATCTAGCTATCGAAGGCACAATCCTAGCACTGATAACAAAAAAAGACATGTGATAAGAGTGTAAAGTGTATCTACACATGTGTAAAGAAAGATCTGAAGTTATGACTACTAATCACCAAGAGATAGTTTCTCAGGCTAAGAACCAAGGTCGAAATCTAGCTAGCTGTCCGGACTTTACGAGAATTGTGAATGAGTTGGAGGTATTTCACAATTACTCGCGTTGTACATCAATGGCATACACCCTCCTTGCTTATTACAATGAAACAACAAAATGACTATTTACATTGACTATTCTCTTTTTATTTTTGGAACAAGAGATGATGGAATTGATAAATACTTGATTTTTTTGTATTTTTCTGATATTTTTTTTTCTCTCTTTTTTTTTTTTTTTTTTTTCTTTTTTTTTTTTTTTTTTTTTTACTAAGAAACACTTTTGATACATATACAAAAAGAAACAAAAGATTACATGACACTTTGCAAGAGGTAGCCCTTTTTGATGCACCCAGTTAAATTCGATGGTTGTCTTTCTTAATGTAACCTCCACCTTCTATCCCAACCAACCAAAGAACAAGCTAGTCAAGTTTCGTTCAGTATTCTAAAGTGATTGGCAATCGTAACTTCCTATCAAACACCTTGAAGATCGAGGCCATACATGTATTGGTAGATCGTGCGCGTGCAAATTTCTTATCACTATGTGAATTGTGCTAGAATCAGGGTGCCTAAATATCTAGACTAAGACTCCTAATAAAAATACATATTTGCACAATAGTCAACATTTCAAGGTAAATGAGCTCCATTTTTATGATTTTTTTTCAATTTTTTAAATTTTTTGAATTTTGATTTTTCAATTTTTTTTGGAATTTTTCAATTTTTTCAAAAAGAAGAAGGAGTTCGTTTTCAATTATGGCAAATTATCATGGTATCTACTCTATACCCCCAAACCTAAACTAAACATTGTCCTCAATGTTTCAAATTATGGAAAGAATTAAAATGCAACATATGGAAAGGGACATGCTGAGTAGAGTAAAAGGAGAGAGAATACCCGATTTCGGCGAAAGCAGAATTAAAACTCCGTTATTCAAGGCAAAAATCCAACATATTTCAGCCGAGATCATATTGGATTAGCAAAATATATACAAAAGGAACAAAAGGGTTTTTAAGAAATTTTATCTACTGGATTATATACAAAAATTCACCATACACCAAAAGTCTAAAGAGTTGAGGATCAACCCAAAAGAAAAAGTGTAGAGACATAGAAAGTTTCAAAACACTAAAATTGGACTTAAATGGGAGTGAGAGAAAATTTTGGTTTTTTTTTTTTTTTTTTTTTTTTTTTTTTTTTTTTTTTGAATAGAAAGAAAAGTAAAGTAAAAATATTTTTTTTTTTTTTTAAAAGGAAAATAAAATTTGGTTTTTGAATGGGAGCAAGCCCACTGTGTGTCCTCTAATGGAATGGAAGGCTGCGGCCCACGAAACACTAAGTTTTAATTTTGAAAGTTTAATTTGGCCCAGTTGGTTAAGGCCCGACGTTTGTTTTAAAACTTTGGTTTCGAGGTCCACTCTTGAGTGGAAGCAAGCCCACAATCGGTTACAAGCTCAGCTGGGTTTAAACCCAGAGTCCAAAATACAAGTCCAATGAAAGAATTTAAACAAGCCCACAAATTAAACAAACAAGCCCACAAATAAATTATTACAAACCCAACAGAAAATAAGATAAGCCCAAAAATTGGCTTTAATATTACATGCCCACAATTAAAAATTGGAAGCCCACAATTCGGGTTCTCTTAAATGGGTTACCTTTTAAGCACAGCCCAGCTGCTCTGATATTGTTGCAAAAACCCAGTTGGGCTTTGGTTCTTTTCCTTGGTGGCGTCCCAGCAGAGGAAAAACAGGTTCAGAACAGCAGGTCCAACAGCAAATGAAGTGAAGCAGATGCAGATGCAAATGCTATGCAGTGAAATGCAAAAACAGCTAATAAAACTACTAGAAAAACACAGCACCAATCCCCGGCAGCGGCGCCAAAAACTTGGTGGACCCGGGAAAGCGTATAAAATTGAGTGAAATGAAACGCGGGCCTACAGTAATACCGCAAGTGCACGGTCGTCAGTTGTAGCTCGTGCAAGTACGGGTCGATCCACAGAGATTGGGAGTGTTTTGGAGTTTCTAGCTATTTTGGGTTCTAAATTTGCTAATGGGCTTTGAATACCAAAGGGGTCTTGAATATCAATGGGCTTTGAATACCCTTTGGAACTGTTGGGCTTGGAATTGAACTTGGGTTCAATGGAGTGAACTGAGCCTTGGGCTCAGAAATGTGGACTATGGGCTTTAGGTCTTAAACCTTGTTTTGGTCTTCTGGTGAGCCCAAGTTGTGCTCTGGGCTTTTGGGTTAAGCCCACAGTTGAATGGTTTGGACTTTGGTTTGAGCTGGGCCTGTGGTCTTTCAACTGAACTGTGGTCTTAGCTGAGCCAAGCTCAGTTGCAGCAGCAGCAGGGAAAAGGCAGCAGCAGTGGAGCAGCAGCAACAGCAAGGGAAGCAAACAGCAGCAGCAACAGGGTTGCAGCAAGCCAAGGGAAGTAAACAGGGCAAAACAAGGCAATGAAGAAAATTAAACAAAACAATGACTAAACAGCAAAGAACTAAACAACAACAATCAGAGAAAAGTGCAAGTGAACCAAGGCCTAAGCCAAGGGCAGGGGAGATGGTGAAACTAACAGAGCAAGGCTAAGGCATTCATAAAAGAATGGGAAGAGAATTAGCTTGCTATAAGCACTAATTTCTCCCAATGCTCAATCAACACAATGCATCCTAAGCATACAAAAATGGAATGGCAAGATAATCAGCTTGCTATGAGCACTGATTTCTTCCATTACTCAATCAATTCAGTGCTTCAAAGGCTTCTAGCCTAGCATTCCATCAAACTAACATTACATGACAGTGAATTAATCCTAACAGTGAACATTTAAACTAACATTAACAGTGAACTAACATGGAATTAAACCTAAACAGGATACTAACAGGATTATGCACATTTAACAGGAACATTAACAGGATATCTAATGGAGAAATTGAAAAATACACAGAACATGGAAAAACTTGGATAGCAAACACATGAATTGAAAACAAGATGAACTAAAACTGAATTTGGAATTAAAATTGCAAATTAAAATTAAGTCTGCAAATACAGAACAGGGAAGAAAAATCCACCCAAGAGGAACTGGCTAGTCCAGCCCTCATGGGGATACACTGGCTAGTCCAGAGATAGTCTATAACACACCCCAACAGTACATATTTATACCCACAGATTAAAATTAGGGTTCTTCCCCCTTTTCCCAAAAATCAGAAATTAGGGTTACCTAATTTGTTGAAAATTGAGCCTTGAAATCGAGCACCCATGCTTTGAATCGTCCTTATGCTCCCTCCTGAATCTTCTGCTACCATTAATTTCCCTAAATCGAGATGTTTTATCAACCTCACCTAGGACAGTTGGTGAGAGAGGATAAAACAGCTAGGTTTAGGGGGATTGTTTGGGGGTTTGTTCTGTCGGGTGATGGTGGAGGTTATGGTGATGTTTGAATGATTTGGGGAAAGGATGGTGGAGTGATTTGGGGGAAGGGTCACTGTTACAGGAGAGGGGAAGAAGAAGAAAGAAAGAGGAGAAGAATGGGTCGATAGTTTAGGGTATAGGTATAGGTTGCTAGTGTGTGAGGCGGGATATCAAATTTCGATGTTGGCGAATCTGAGTCACTGGATGCGAAGCTGGTAGGTAAATCGGATGCTACCCCTGAAGAGGCTGGTAGCGACCGTCGGATGCTTTGATACAACAAAATCAACGGCGAAGATCGAGGTTAGGTGTTGTAGTGTTAACCGGAAGTATCGATATTTGATGAACAGGCAGAGAAGCGACCGTAGGATCTAAATATGTTCTAATCTGAAGGCTTGGAATTTAGGCACTATGGTGTTTTGCAGGAGCTTCAGATTTTGATGCGCGATGAAGGAGCGACCATCGGATGATGAGATGGATCCAATCCGACGGCTGAAGATGGAGGCGGTTTTGGTTATAGAAAATGGGTTTGGGTAAGGGTTTGGGCTTGGAAAACCTTGAGCCCACTTCTTCTTTAAGAACAACTTTCTTCTTCTTGAGCCCATTTCCAGCTTTTTGGACGTGCGCTCCATTCTTTGCGGCTTCCTTGCGTAATTCCTCCCGGCTTTTCACTACTTTTCTGCTTTATTCCGCTCCGCAATTCATCCAGACTTTATTTATTACCTAAAAATGCAAAATTAAGTAAGAAAAATATTTATTCTTGAAAACAATGAAAATACAGAATATGGGATAAAATGTAGAATTAATGCACAGAAGATGAGTTAAATGCCAACAAAAAGGGATAAATATATACATTATTTGGCACTCATCATCCACTCAGGATCCTTGGATGCTTCACGGTAGCATGATGGAGCCATAAATTCTGGTAATCCTAAAGGATATTTGGTAGCAGTTAGGCATAACTTCTTAACTGGCTTCCTAATACAATCTCTTGCTCTTGTAATCATGGAATGCTGCTGAGGTGGTGGTTGAGATGGAGCACTTGAACTGCCAGCATCAACTGTACTATGAGCCACATTATTAGTGACTTGAACTAAACTTGAAGGTAAGGTTTCACCTGGTGACTGCAAATTATCGTTAGGTAGTATATGATCTTGAAGTATAGGTTCAGTTTGTACTTTTGGAGTTGTAGTAGAGATAGTAACAGGTGAAGGAGATGACAAAGTGGATGATGTGATAATCTTAGTAGATGGTACATATTTTTGAGATTCAAGTGAACATACATGTTGCTTGGCATCAAATGGGAAGCTTGTTTCTTCAAATTTGACTTGTCGAGAGATGTAGAGTCTATTGGTTGGCACATGAAGGCATAGATACCATTTGTGTGCACCACTGTACCCAATAAATACACAAGGAAGAGACCTTTGTTCAAGTTTTTTTGCTACATAAGGCCTAAGACATGGATAACATACACGGCCATATACTTTTAGGAAGGAAAAATCGGGTTTCTTGTTATATAGCAGTTCTAAAGGAGATTTAGACTCATACTGAGAAACTGTGATTCGATTTATGAGATAACAAGTTGTTGTGAACTCATCTGACCAGTATGACTTTGGCATAGAGGCATGGAAAAGAAGAGCTAAACCAGACTCAGTGATGTGCCTAATGCGACGTTCTGCAAGCTCATTTTGGGCTAAAGTATGAGGCCATGAGAATCTATGTATGACTCCTGAGCTATTGAGAAAAGATGTAAATTTCTTGTATTCTCCTCCATTATCTGACTGAAAAACTTTCATTTTGTGATCAGTTTGATTTTCTATCAACTTTTTGAACTGTATAAGTACTGGTAATGCATCTGACTTCCTAGCTAGTGGATAAATCCAAGTGTAGTGAGAGAAAACGTCAAGTAAAAGCAAATAATAACGATATCCATTTCTTGAAACAGTTGGGGATACCCATAAATCAGAAACTACTAAGCTCAGAGGCTTATCAAAGGTTGACGAACTAACAAGAAATGGAAGTTTGTGACTCTTGCTTACATGACAGGAATGACAAAATTCAAACTTTTTATTGGATACTGGAAGGGAAAAATTCTTGATAACTCGAAAGACAGTTCGTAGCATTGGATGACCTAAACGTTGATGCCAGATAGGTATTGTAGGTGAAACAAGAGCATTCGGTGAAGGTTTGTTGATCTCTCGAACACCGTCAAATATGTAGAGCCCATTTATACTCCTGTCGCGCAACAGTATTGATTTGGTGTGGAGATCCTTTACAAGAAAGAAACCATAGCGAAATTCAAAATAAACCTCATTATCTTGACAAAATTTTGAAGCTGAGAGTAAGTTGGTTTTAATCTCAGGAATATGTAAAATATTTGTGAGACAAAATGAGTGATTATTGTGAGAAAAAGAGGCATTACCAATATGCTCAATGTGAAGTGCATTACCATTTCCAGCACGAACTTGTTCAGTTCCATCATATTCATGACAGATGTCAAGATTGTTGAGATTTGCAGTCAAGTGGTGTGTAGCACCTGAGTCAGTTAAAAATTGTTGTCTGTTGCTCCACCAGGTAAGGCTAGGTATGCAGCTGGTTGGCGTTGCTTGGTAGAAGATTTATCTTCCTTGTAGCGAAACCAACATAATTTGGCACCACGGTTCTTCCTTTTGCAGATCTGAAAACGTCCTTCTTCTTGTTCTTGTGGAATGTAGGATTGATTATTGAATCTTGGTTGTCTTTGTTGCTGCTGTTGTGGACGAAATCCTTGATTTCTCATTTGTTCTGTTCCTTGAGTGGATCTTGGAGTTGATGAAGAGACAATGTTGGTTATTGGTTGTTGCAGTGTTGCCATATGTTGTTCAAGTCTCATATCATAAGAGAGCAAATGCGCATAGAATGTATCCATATCTAACTTTTCAATAGTGCTTAGAGAAATCACAATCCGTCAAATGCTTGATCTAACCCACCAAGTATGTACTCCTGCATATCAGCTTCATCCAGTGCACTTCCTGATGCTGCAAGAGCATCAAACAATTGTTTAGATTTTGAGAAATACTCATGCATAGAGCTATTACCTTTTTTAAAACCATGAAGCTGTCTTTTTAGGTTCATCAGATGTGCTCTAGTTTTAGGAGCATATCGTTTCTCCAAAGCATCCCAGACCTTCTTTGAGGAGGTTAAACCAGAAACTCGACCTAGGACTCCTTCAGTAAGAGATGATAATATCCACCCTAAGAAGATCTGATCTTGCTCCTCAAATTTGGCATATGCAGGATTTGCAGTTGCTGGTGATTCTGGTTCTGTGCCAGGAATAGTTGGTGATGGTTTTTTATAAGTTCCATTTACATAACCCTCAAGTCGATAGACCTTCAATAGTGGCGTAAACTGGGTTTTCCAGAGAATATAGTTGGTGTCTGTGAGTTTCATGTTAATCAGATGATTAACATGAATAACATGAAGAGTTGAGGTTTCTGGTGTTGTCATTGGAGAGAATTTTTTTTTTTTTTGTTGAAGAAAGCGTGGTATGGATCTTTCTGGCTGATACCAAAACAGAACACAATATTTTGGTGAATGTTTTCCACATCGGACTTGGTGGATTATGATTCATTTATATACAGATTATTACATTACTCTAAATAGAGTTTGATTTACAATGAACGAGAATAAGTAGAATGTTGTGATTGAGGCATTGACCAAGGCATAGCAGAGATAATATCTTGCAGCTGTAATATAGGAGGATTAGCAACAATTACTCCATTGATTAAGGCTTTGCAGTTGTATCCTTAACACTTATAAATACAAAGAAAAACACAAGAAGGATTTTCATTGTGTCTAATTAATATATTATATGTTTCTTTTTATACAAGTTTCTCTAGTTAGCTAATACATTATTTTGATTAAGAATTATTGCAGCATCAAGGGTTCTATCTTTATCTCACATCCATCTCATCTGTCATCTTAGTTTATCCAAAAGAAATGGACGTATAGTTGTAGGATGACGGAATTTGGTGATTCTTTGACAAAGAAGACACTCAATTTTGTTTCCTTTGTCATCGAGAGTATCAGATAGTATGTATATCCTAATTCATTTGATTAGTGTTCATATTTAATTAGCTTTTTTGTTAAGCACAAATCGATATTATGGAATTATTAGCATCTCTTATTGTTACTTCATTTTTCATGTGTTGGGGCTTCGCTTTTTAGTGCTCTTTGATGTACAAGTGCTAGAGATTTAGGTGTACAGTGTGATAACCTAGTTAATGATACGCATTAATTATTGGTTCAGTTTTTCGGGGAAGAATTACAGAGCAGATTACAGAGGCAAGCTTACAGGTTATATAAACACATCGTTTGTACAATTTGACCAAACTCTTGGTAACATAAAAGTGTTGGTCGATCTTCGATTTGCAAAGGCCTTACATGGATGGCTTCTTACTCATGGTCGTTTAAGGTATTATTTTTTAGGAAATCAATTAATTTAACTATATTCTATACTTGGGGACATCGACATTTTATCCAAGTTATTTGAAGGTATCGACCATCCTTGGATGCACTCAATTAATCAATTGATACATGCTTATGCTATTAATGGTGAGGTTAAGAAATGTGTACTCCTTTTTTACGTAATAGATGGTTGTGGCCTTTTTTCTAATCCCTCCTCATTTTGTGCCGTAATGAGTTGTTGCATGCATGGTAGGTTGATACAAGAAGTCAAATAATTTTACCATCAATCACTGTTAGAGTATGACGATTAATATCTAATATTGTATATATATATATATATTGATACGTGACTTACTTAAATATTAAAAGTAAACAAGACTACCTAGCCATATAAAGAAAATACATGACGTACCTAGCAAATATATTTTTATCATAGACAAAGCTAAAGACTTTCCTTATTTACTACCTTCATTTATCTCATTTCCCACCCGTATAATTTTCATCCTTATTTTTGTAATCCAATAAGAAGTTTTCATACGCCAGAAACATATCAATTGCAACTGCGGTGGTATTGTATCCTTACATTCCATTCGAATGTAAAGTCTCAAACCGTATTTTTCTTGGAGTGATTATAAAAATAAGAAAACAATATGTTAATTGTTGTTTGCTTTAATATTTTTGAATTGTGCGAAACACAAAAAAGTTTTACTAAATACTAAGTTTGATTGTGAAGATTATTTGGATTCTTAAACAAGTATAATTTAAAGTCTGATTCATATAAAATATGATTAAATGATGTGTTTATTAAAAATAATCAAAGAGTTATTTCGGTTCATGTATTTAGAAAATATGAACATGCACAAACATCAACATATGAAATTACAATTGAGGCAGTATTGGGACTTCGCATGCATGAACGAATGTATTCATTTATTCAGAAAAATGGTAGTATGCTTACCTCGTATTTCATTGACTTTTATTGAATGTCGATTTCATTGAATGCCGATGACTTTACTTTTAATACTCAGAAAGTTCATCTTTCTTGTTGTTACCCTTAAGATTTTCCTTATTACCACATTCATTTACCTTATTTCCCATCCCCACTAATATCCATCCATATCTTGTAAACTAATAACGAATTTTATATATGATAGAAACATATCAAAGTGCAATCGAGGAAGTATTGTTAATCCATTGATTAAGTTATTACATTCTGTTTGAATGCATTATCTCAAGCCATATTTTTTCCCTTGGAGTGATTATGAAAAAAATATATATAAACTAGTGTTTAACTTACATTTTGGGATAATGTGATTCACAGTTATTTTTTTACTAAATGTGAGATTCGATTAGAAATATTCATTTGATTTTTATGTATTTTAAATTATTGATCATTTGAAATTTTGTTAAAGGTCTCCTCTGCCTAGGATAAAGTAAATGAAATAAGAAGTTTTATGTCTCGTTATCGAGGGCCTCGTTTTAAGAAAATTGAACAACGTAGTTATATGTATTCAGTATATAAAATTTATATTTTAGGATAAAATACCACTTATACCATTTTTGTATTTTCTTGGACACTTCCAACACTGCTCGTGTTTTGTGAATATCCTATTATATGAATTTGATACATGTCTTCAATAGCTCATTAAAAGTAAGGATATTTAGACTTTGGGTTCCAATTTTATGACCAATATTGAACTTGGGTTTTAGAAAATTTGTAATTAAAGTTTGGGATTCGAATTACCCGTCCTAAAAATTAAACTCAGTTTACTCGAATTATACAAATAAACAATCAAAGATGATGTTAAGGATATCAATTATAAACGAGCAAAGAAAATATTTCAGTTCCAGATACTAAGTTTCAAACCCTCATTTTAAAGTTGGGTAGTGAAATAAAACCCTAACCTAGAAAGTAAATCTAAGTACCGGTCATACAAAACCCTAACTTGCATAATTATTGTAGCAACTAAAACTTCCACGGGAGATGATCATCAACATACCATCTAGGTCTCGTTGAAGTCTGTCTTAAGAATCGTGTATGTAAGACATGATGTAAGTTATTCAAAACCTCTAATCGTATCAACAGACTCTTCATCACCAGCACCGGATTTTTTCTCACCTAAGTATTAATTTTTGCTCAAATAACTACATATCAAATTAATTCAGAGTATATTTTTCTCTTTAATTTTCCTTATTATAAAGTTTTTTATTTTCAATCTCGCACATGCAATCATACCAAATATCAGAACAAAACATTTACCCAATAATTTAGTTAAAACTAGTTGAATCCTTGCAAACCCACACATTAAAATTGAAAAGTAATATTTACTAATAATCAAATTAATGTTCAGTAGAAAATATTAGGTTTGAGATTAATCACCTCTCTATAAGATTAGAGGTCAGGTCAAGCCTGTGTTGACTTGACTAAGTCTGTTTGTCACATGTTATGGTGATAGATGGACTCGATCAAGTTAACACAAACTTGACCTGATCTATATTCATGATACTCTTCTTATTCTGATCTATTTGATTTAACAAGATGTTGTCTATGATTATAAAGCAGTTTAAAAGACTGGGTACATTTTGTGCATTTAGGTCGATTAATCACGTATATAGTTGTTTCTTTTTTATTTTTTTGAAAGAAATTCGCTTCTACTTATTTATTGATATTTTGGCAGTGAATGCCGAAAATGGTGATGTTCACGAGTTTTCTTACAGGGAAGAATGAAGAAAATACAATCTCAGACGTTATTTTATGGGTAGTTCTTAACCCTGTACATTTCTAATCAAAAAGCTTAATTCTGGTTGGTCATTTTCTTAACTTTTTTGTATTATGGGTAGAGTTCGATAATTAACTAGTTTTTTGCTTTTTTATACTAACATCTGATTCTGAAAAAGAGATATTATCATAAATTTCATTATCACCTAAAAATAAGTCAAATTGAAAAAAGTGAAAGTATCGTTTTGTTTTCGTGAACAGTGGGAGTATACGGGTCTGTCTTTCACTTTATAACAGGTGTTAAAATAATTTCTCAGTGAAAAATAAATTGAAATGGCGGACAAAAATGTTTTTCAATCAATACTATTTTCTCTCTCTATAGTTTCTCTCTAGCGTTGTCCTCCGAAGAACTTACAAGGGATGGGAGAAACGATTCAAAAAATGCAGAAACTCAGGTTAGAATGCGAAACAGAGATTCCGATTCAACTACAACAAGCTACTTCTGCACTAACTTCATTCCGAAATTCATTAGATTTCATTGAGCTCAAATCCGCACAAACGTCTCAAAATCAAGGTGAATAGACTTTACTAGCTCCAGATATTTACTTCCTTACTTTGAAAAGATGATCTTTTTGTACCTTTGAGTTGAGAATTTCGGTAGTTTAGTTCAATTGCTGTATGTGGTGGAGAAATTAGGGTTTTTTGAAAAGTAGGTTTTTTAGTTTGAGCCATTTCGAATGTAATTTGAACTCAAGATCTAGAGTTTTTTAGTTTGAAGCAAAACTTATGATACGAGATACTGTGCTATTGGGATTGGGGTACTTATTTGATGTTGTCTTTGATCCAATTCAGAGAAACTTGGATATCTCAAAACGGGCTCGAGAGAATTGGAAGATGAATTGGTTAAAGCTCTAGCAGGTAAAGAGATAGCACCATATTGATACTTGTCTGTAGTCTTACTTTTGACTAACTTAATTATTGTGATGTCTTGTTTGATTTATTGCTATTCAAGCTGCGTAGATTTTCTGCTGTGTGAGTCGATGTTTAATCGGATCATTAAACATATTAATTAGTGATATTTCATTTATTTGGCGTTTTTTCTTTGTATCTGTAGTGAAAACTGATAGAGAGGCAAAGCGTCTGGACTTGAATGATTCAGTACTTGCTGCAAAAGCCAGGATAGAAGAACTAAAAAGAATTGTGCAAATCAAAACAGCAAAGGAAGAAGAGTATGGAGCAATCATTTCAAGACAATCAATGGGTGAGATTTTTTCTTTTAAGTAACTACCTCTTTTGATAGCTTAAAGTCAAGCACATGTGTTTTTTGGCATATGTAGTCAATTTGGTTCCATCCCAATTTTCTTGTTGCATGTATGCTTGAACTGTGTCCTAACTTAAGAGACCAGAGGTGTGTGGCATGCCTTTGCGCAGTGGGCATAAGCTTCTAAACTCTTGAGTTTTTATAACGTTGTATTCTGTGCATAAATAAACTTTTCTCGTACAGATATATTTTGCCAATGTTATCTAGAGCGGTATTTTTACGGCTAAATATTTTTTTTTATCATCTTCAAGCTATAGAAGCACAGGAAGAAAAGGTTAAGAAGATCACAGATCACAAAGAGAGCACGGAAGATGCCATTTCATGGTACAATAAGGTTCTTGGCTTTCGAATTGAAGGAGGACGTGGTAACTGTTTTCTTCTCATATTGCATTAACATTATGTGTATGATAATTTGCAAGAGCAATCATCTTATTAACAAACTTCTTTTTTTTTTCAGGAGTCAAATTTATATTTAATAACATTAACACAGAACATCCACATGAAGAATATTCATTCATTGTTCGGCATGAGGACAATACCTATACTTGTAAGTAATACACATTGCTGTGGCTGTAGACATTTTTTTTGTGTGGTAATAACCATGAGGCTAACATCTGTCATATGGCCATCCAATCGTCTGATTCTTTCTCAGTGCTAGATTGCCATCCATTCGTGGAAGACACCAAAGAATTGGTACAAGAGTTGAATAGAACTAATGGTCTGTTCAAGTTCGTCAGAATCATGAGAGAAAAGTTTCAAGCGGCTGTATCGATCGGTAAAATCATTTAACCTGCAACTTTCATACTTCAGACCTATTTATGATTGTCAAAGACCTTCTCTTACTAGGTGGTGATTGTCGCCTAATACATGCAGATTGTAAATCTCACCCTTGATTATCTGGCTGTTAGGATTAGTTCACAAACTGAAGGTCATTATTGATGAAAGGGCATCATCATTGTCATTTTCTTGTTCTTCATATTACTTTTGCTTGTACGCAAGTTTTACCATTTGAGTTATGATCTAACAGGATATCCTGATCAGGCTACTTCTGTGCATCCTGAGTCGGCCATGGTTTCTGTCTCAGCACCCACCTCATTAGATTACGCAAATGGGAGTGAATCCAGAAACGAGCAAAATCAACTGCCTGATCAACCAGGAGCCCCCGAGATATGCAACAAGAAGGTTAAACGTGTTGGTGTGGAGAAATCACAAATTCTATCTCCTGCATCTGCATCTGCATCATCTCATCGCCGGTCTCCGCGTTTACTTGCTAAGAATAGAGCAAAGAATAATTGATCATCCTGAGGTTGTTTGCATTAACTCAGGATATCCGTCAACTTCCTTGTTGAAGATTACAGTGTTCTGTGGCAGTTTAGAGTTGAAAAATGAAGGCATGAAACAATCAGTTGTCCGTCCATCCGTCCGTGGGAATCAGGTGAGGGCTGTTTTTGAGGCAAAATGGCCTCAATATATTTTCAGTTCAAATAGGATAAAGTTAGTGCTACTGTGTTATCTTTTAGGTTTGTGTATCTATGTATAGTTATTAGTAATTGTTTTGTTTACAACAATGCTTTTAGGTGTTCTGGCCTTCTGGGAACATACAACATATAGGCAGTGGTTGTAAAATCTTTTTGAGGTTTCCCATGAAGGCGAGCCTTTTTCCGCATAAAGTATGAGTCCAGGCCTTAGTATAATCAGTATAAGAATATGACCTGGGTTTGATATGAGGATGCATTAAATTTTCCAAACCCATGAGGGTTCATTCCGCAGTTTCGATAAGACAATACCTTCAGGATGACAAATATAGAATACTATAGTGTACTGTTATTACCTCTTGTATAATGTGTTATACATCTAGATAGGAAATATCTAATGTAGGTAATTCTATTAGAATTGGTATAGTTCGTTAATAGTACTTCGGCTCGAAACATACCTTACAAAATGACGCGTTTTGCACTGTAGATCACTTACAGACCTAGATTAAAGTGATATTAGTGAAGTCAATTTGTAGTATTTCGGCTCAAGTGGCTTTTTTGTTTGGATGTAATGTATATGCACTGCTTTCTATTTGACTGTACCCTTACCCTACTTATCTAGCTTCATGTCATAGATCATTTGCTCGTAGACCTAGATTCTAGGCTTGATTGACACTTTCCAACCCCAGTTCCCTGTTTGCATATTGCAGGGAGTACTGCTGAGTCTTTCAGCGATTTGATAAATAATCTAAGAAGTATAAGCTGAGCTGGATAATGGTAGTGCGCAAGTCTACAAATTACAACACATTTTCTAACGAAAGATATATCTATTGACCGGATTTTATGTGGATATACAATTCATGATGTCACCTGAAAATATTTTTGTAAGGATTGTCAAATTGTGAATAGTTTTTCTACGAGTACGACTGTCGTGTCTGATACTGGTATGGTGCTCTGAAGTGTGACAAGTAATAATGGTGTGGGTACGAGATTTGGTGTCTGATACCTATACAAGGTACCCAAGGGACTTAGGGTTAATGTTAAGAACATTTTTTGTGTGGCGTGTAGGAAATAAGATGTCTATATCCAGGCTAACATCGAAGTAAGACTGTAATAGGCAGTCATGTGTCTTCTCATTCTCTTTCTTTTCTTTATTTGCCATTTTCTCAAGCTTTATAGATGCCAATATATTAAAGTAAACTTTAGCAGCTAGCAGAACAGTAGCACTTTGCGTGTGTGTAACATAAGTACCAATGTCAGTACAAGTCAACACAGCAAAAAGTTTGAAAAACAAGGTGTTGAGATAAAACTTCATGCTCAGCAGCGGGCATGTGCTTAACTTACTTTCATTTATCTCAGATCTCATATGGCTAGATATTAGTATATGTAGCTCTCAACGCAACTACTGGATTGCCGCAGAATATGTGCAAAGTCAGTAGACACTTTTGATTCATAATGAAAGCCAAGTGGCTTGTTGAAACTGTAAATGTGATTCAGTTGATTTGAACCATCAATTAATTTGACTTGAAAAGCACAATAAAGGCCTGCTTGTCTACTAATTTTGATGTATGTTTTTCTTGACACCTTAACTAGAGAAAACTTTAAAATAATCTTACTGCTTCTTGCTGTTTTTATGAAGTAAAACTGGCTTTTCCTCACAACTGATCATGTTTCTTTTTCTCTTTGATGAGGAGTGTTTTTTGTTGCATCTCTACTTTAGGGATTCAATAACACTGGGGCATCCGCGTATATTTTTTTTAATCAATGCATCAGCATCGTGCTTCTTCTGGTTATCATTTCTTTTTTTAGTATACATTTTATGTTCATTCAGATTAGAGATAGCAAAACAAGTCTGACTGTAAATGCTGGAGCCCAGGCTCATCCAGCCTTTGTTTTAATCAAGCAGGGGTTTTTGAGTCTCGGCCTATACGAGTTCCCCCTTGCATCTTAAGAGTGAGGCTTGGGCACATGCCACATCTTGTTTTTAGTCCTGGCTCATCCCAGCTTATTTTCAGCCATAATCTGAAAATTTGTCATTGTCAGTTTCTGAAAATGTGTTTCAGATGAACTACCAGTAAATAATGATGATAAACCATGACAAAAATTCAGGTGGCCTCAATTTTTTGCATCGTCTAAGTTGGATCTTTGACATTTATACTTTCGTTTATAAGCACCCACTGACGTTTATACGCACCCACTGACCCACCACACGCTGGCAGCTCAAAGCAATCCCTCAAAAGTCAAATTCTTTGCAGCTGTATCAATTCTTGTTTGATTCTCTGGGCCACTCTTGGGCATCTGTTATTGTAAACTGTTATCAGTGCTGCCTTCTTTTATGAACTTCCTAACTGGATTTGATAAGTTATTATTTGTGTAGTGCATTACCATGGGACCCGCATCCTTTTACTGGATGTTCAAATATGAAATTTTCATGAACAACTTGAGTTCCTGCTTTTAATCACGTGGAGCCACCACCATCTGCTTCTTCAAAGCTGAATATTCTGTCTTCCCCTGATACGACTACTATTTGTAGTTCATTTGGGAGTCTATCTTAGTATGCTATGTTTGGTGGTTCCATAGTGTGGAAATCAAGAGAGAATGAATGGAAGAGTGTCCACCACTCAGAGGTAAGTCCTCTCTTTTATAGAATGAATTTATACAGTTACAACTATATCGCTAAAGGGTGAAAATATCTAAACACTATTCACCAACACTGTACACTATTCCTACCCTGCATAACTAGATGTATACATATTTATAGCTAGGCACAACTCTTGAACCTATGCACTACATAAGTAACCTGATCATAAGATTAATATTTCAACACTCCCCCTCAAGCGGGTGCGTAGATATCTAGCATACCAAGCTTGTCAATGAAAGAGTTGAATGGTCGACTTGGGTCTCCTTTTGTCAAAATGTCTGCAATCTGATTTTCAGTTCTTACCAAAGGGGTGCTGATGACCCCTTCATCTAATTTCTCTTTGATGAAATGTCTGTCCACTTCCACATGCTTGATTCTGTCATGTTGGACTGGATTGTGAGCAATGCTGATAGCAGCCTTGTTATCGAAATGCAACTTCATTGGACATTTAGGCTTGAAACCAATTTCTGCTTGTAGTATTCTTAACCATAATAACTCACATATCCCATGAGTCATAGCCCTAAACTCTGCTTCTGCACTAGATCTGGCTACAACTGATTGTTTCTTGTTGCGCCAAGTTACTAGGTTTCCTCCCACAAATGAGCAATATCCTGAGGTAGACCTACGATCAATCACTGAGCCTGCCCAATCTGCATCTGTGTATGCTTCAACCTCTGTGTGGTTATTCTGAGAAAATACCAACCCTTTTGCTGGTGCAGACTTTAGGTAGCGAAGTATTCGATACACTGCGTCCATATGTATCTCTCGTGGAGCATGCATAAACTGGCTTACAACACTCACAGAGTATGCAATATCAGGGCGAATGTGAGAAGGTAAATCAGTCTTCCCACTAACCACTGATATCTTTCTTTACTCACCGGAATGTCGTCAGTGTCTTCTCCGAGCTTCTGATTTGGTTCGATTGGAGTCTCGATAGGTTAGCATCCTAACATCCCTGTCTCAGCTACAAGATCTAGGAAATATTTCCTTTCAGAGATGTAAATACCCTTTTTTGATCTTTCCACTTCAATTCCTAGGAAGTAGCACAACTCTCTTGGGTCTTTTATCTCAAATTCTTTGGCCAAGTAAGATTTTACCTTCCCCATTTCTTCCACATCATCACCTGTCATTATAATGTCATCCACATAGACAATAAGCATGGTGAGTTTTCCGTTCCTAGAACGTTTGAGGAATAAGGTATGATCTGCCTGACTTTGCCGAAATCCATATCTCCGCATACTTTGGGTAAACCTTCCAAACCATGCCCTAGGAGACTGCTTCAAGCCATACAAGGATTTCTTCAACTTGCATACTTTTCCTTCATTAGCGGCTGTTTGAAATCCAGGAGGAATGTCCATGTATACTTCCTCTTCCAAATCACCATTAAGAAAAGCATTCTTCACATCAAATTGTTGAAGTGGCCAATCCTTGTTTGCTTCCAAGGATAACAAGACACGAATAGTGTTCATCTTAGCAACATGAGCAAAGGTTTCTTGATAGTCAATTCCATAAGTCTGAGTATAGCCCTTGGCTACTAATCTTGCTTTGTATCTTTCAATAGTTCCATCAGATTTATACTTCGCAGTGAATACCCACTTACAACCGACTGTCCTCTGTCCTCTTGGTAGTTCAAGCTCAACCCATGTGAAGTTCTCTTTTAAAAATTTCTTTTCTTCTACCAGGGCTTGCTTCCACTTTGGATCAGCAAGAGCGTCTTCAACCCTTGTAGGAATTGTAACATAAGACAACTTATTTGCAAACGCAACATATAAGAGGGTGACAGACGATGAGTAGACACAAAGTTAGCAATTGGATGATCTGTACAATACCCATATCGAGTTGGAGGTTACGTATACGACTAGGATATCTATCTTCCTCAACCTTTGTAGGCTCATCAGCTGCGCCGACATCTCTGACATTTGTTGACTCATTTGCTGAAACATCATCTTCAATAACTCTTAAATTAGTCTCAGCAGGAACTGTAGGAGGTTCTGATTCCGCCACCTGAGGAGCCTTGTCTCTTCGTCTGTAAAACTGAAGTGGCGGCCTAGCAACTTGGGGTTGAGGAGGTTGAGGAGTAGCACTTTCCTTAGGTACTGAACCAGAAAGATCAAACCAAGGCTGATCTTCACAATATATTCTATGCTCCCTCTGAAGAGAAGCCGTTGAATACTCTGAGAAGTAGGCTTGATCTTCACAAAAGGTTACATCTATGGATACATAGATCTTTCCCGTGGGAGGGTGACAACATTTGTAGCCTTTCTGTGTAGCTGAATAACCCAACAAAACACATTTGAGAGCTCTTGGATCCAATTTACTCCTATCTTGTTTATGGACATGCACATAGCAAACACACCCAAAAACTTTTATTGGAGCAGAATCATGTGGTTGTCGTGAAGTTCTTGAAGAAAGAACATCACATGGTGTTTGAAAATTCAGAACCCGAGAATGCATTTTGTTAATCAGCCGTGTTGCGGTAATGACACCATCACCCCAAAATCTTTTTGGCACATTCATTTGGAACAACAAGCACCTAGTGACTTCTAATAGGTGTCGATTTTTCCGCTCATCAACTCCATTTTGCTGTGGGGTATCAATACACGAAGTTTGGTAGACAATTCCATATTCCAAGAAGTAAGAGGAGAGACCCTGATTTAGATACTCACCACCTCTATCAGATCTTAACACCTGAATTTTTCTATCAAACTGGGTTAGTACAAACTTATGAAAGCTTTTGAAGACGGCATGAACATCGCTCTTATCTTTCAATAAGTGAACCCAAGAGACTCGAGAATAATCATCAATAAAGGTAACAAACCAACGAAATTCACCAATAGTAGTGACACGTGAAGGACCCCAAACATCACTATGTACAATAGGAAAAGGAGGTGAACTTCTATTCATGCTCAAAGGATAGGGAACACGATGATGCTTAGCTAGTTCACAAGTTTCACAATGAAATTTAGATATATCAAGTTCTGAAAACAACTTAGGGAACAACTTTTGTAAATACCCGAAGGAAGGATGCCCTAATCGTTTATGCCACAACCAAACTTGTTCTTCAAAACTAGACACACTTGTTGATTTGTAGGCTTTTAAACTGTCATCTTGTTTCTCCTCCTGCATTTCCAAGTAGTATAGACCCCCTCTCTCTTTGCCTAAGCTAAGTGTTGTTCCAGTGAGAATATCCTCAAAAACACAATGTGTCTCATAAAAGGTAACCTTGCACTTCAAAGCTTTGGTTATCTGACTGATTGAGAGAAGGCTGCAAGAAAGATTTGGAACATGTAACACCGTAGAAAGAGACATCGAACTAGTTATCGGAACACGTCCCTTACCAGAGACAATAATTGGAGATCCATCAGTCGTCTGAATACATGGTTACTAGGATTAGGATTATAGGTGGAGAAGTGGTTGGACTCGGTAGACATGTGATCAGTTGCTCCACTGTCAACAACCCAAGAACCCTTAGATTTATCACGCTCGGAGTTCAATGCACTACCAATATTACCTGATTGAGTCACTGAAGTAGACCCACCACAATTTTCCTTGGATGACTTCATTCTAGCATAGTCATTTATCAACTTTTCCAGGTGAACTTGAGATGGATAAGAGGAAATACTAGGTAGTGATGATGATGAAGGCTGAAACTCCTCTTCACCAGTTGTGTGGTACGATCTCGAACCACCACCGTGACCTCCTCTTCTTCTTCCAAACAGATTACCCTCTCTTATATTACCATTATTTTTACAACAATCACAAACAGATGAAGCACTAGTGGAAATCAGCAGTTTCGCGACAGACAAAGCAAGTCATTTAACTCGTATTTATGACTTGCTTTGTCGGTCGAATAAAGGGTCGCTGTTTGAGCGTCTTTTTCAACTATGACGTGTCTTTTTGGGTCGTTGAAAATCTTATATCAACGACCGATTTTAACGGTCAAAACTTTATGACCGTCTCCAATCAGTCATAAATATAAATCTTAATATAAAAAAAAATCATATTGGCTGATTGGCCTGACTGAATCTGACTAAATCTGAAATCAAACAGATTTGAAACTCAAATGAAAACCAAATTCAAATGAGAATCAAATGAAACTCCAATTAGAATTCAAATGAGAATCAAATGAACCCAAATTAGAATTCAAATGAGAATCAAATGAACACCAAATTCAAATCAAATAAAAATGAGAATCAAATTAAACTTGCACATAAATAATCATTCAATTTAACATTCATTGATTCATTGGTCACAAATTACACAAATGATTATCTCAAGTGGAGCTCAAATTCAATTTACAATCTGGACCAAAATTATTAGTTCAAATTATGAAAACTTGGACACTAAGTTCATTATTGGACATCAAATTCTTTTACATAGCTTCACCTTACAAAATAAAGAGACCAACTCATGTATCCCCAAAATATAGCTGCTCATTGTGACGGCGTTCTGAGTTTAATGAAAGTTATAAGAGAAACGTGATTATGTTGTTTGTACCTTGTCAAACAACTCAAAAACTGTTCTTGCTGGAGGAATCCATTCATCAATTGCAAAGTGGAACTCGCGAGGCTTCGTTACCTGACATTTTGAGTAACAGTAAATACTTAAACTCGTTAATACTAAGAGTATTTGTTATATGAACCTCACATGTTGGCGTCAAAAACTAAGAAAGCTAAACTGAACTTTTTATTCAGTGGCCTGGCCTTGAATTTTGGAATCTTTTCTAACGGCTCAAGCTCGTTTGCATTTTTCACTTTCAGGATGCAGTTGCTACATATCAGAAACTCAACTAAACAAACATCCTACAAATTTTAGAACTAATCAAAATCCTCAACCTAGTAGACTTGATGATGATACCATATTAAATATCTAAAGCATTAGAGTAAGACAATCCCACTTACGGAATACTATTTGATAATATAAATAGAATTATTGCAGCTAAAAACATAGTTCTAACCTATGATGGATAAATAAGAAAGCCTTATGAATGAACAACCAAGTAGATAAATAAAGGGATCTCTGAGATCTTAACACCGAATACTGGATTATATTAGCAGTACCATAACAATTATTCATTATTAAGTCTTGAATGAACTAAACAGAGAATCCGAAGAGCAATAAAAGATAAAAATAAAGGATAAATTTATATGCCTGTAGAACAGAACACTCAAATATGAACCCAAATCTAATGCAAATCTCATGCACACAAGGAAGCAGCTACTCAACTAAAAATTCCAATAAAATCTTAATCAGTACCATAAAATTAAATCTTAATATTGAAACAATAAAAAAAAAATCATAGGACATACTTGAGGCCTTGGTGTCCCTGCATTGAAAAGAGTAGAAGAAGCATGGGTGAACCAACCCTGTGACATAAGATGGTATGTTTTGAGAACAGACTCAATATTGTCTTTGTGGATTCCAACAGCAACTCTCCTCAACATATGTTGTGCTCTTTCTACAACCTTCCCTTGAACCTTCAACAGGTAAGATCTTTCAAGGGTTTTGAAACCAAAATAGTCAAAATCAAAATCTCTGTCCAAAAAGAAGATAAGTGATCAGTCAAAATTGCTTAACATTCAGTTTCCAAAAATAATAAAATTTTAAACTAGATAACAAGCTGCAAAACTACTCTAAATCAAAAGGAGCAACACAATCAAAGGGTTCAACCGTCAAGGGGATTGAACCCTTATAAATTTATCCTACTAATACTCTTTCCAATTCAGGTCTTCAAAAGAGTGAAGAAACCTTCATTTTATCTTGAAAATATGAAGGAACATAGGTTTTGTCAGGTGATGGTTCTTCTTCCCAGAAAATGGGTTGAAATACAAGTCCACCTTATACTGTGGGATAAACGAGACCATATAGAGACAACAACATCATAGTTCACAAACAGATCAACCCATAATCATGCTTAGATTTTACAAAAACCATGTAGGTTTTACTGAATCAACAAACAAACTAGCCTCGAGACATCATTAGGCTAAACCTTTAAGTTTATTATACTCTTACAAACTTAGAAAGGTACAATAGTTTTGGCTAGGGCATGGATTTTGTTCCCAAATAAAATCAAAACAGTTCCAATTATATCATAAGATAAATGAGACCATATAGAGACAGAACAAAATCATAATTCATGAACAAACTAACCCATAATCATGCTTTGGTCTAACAATGAAATGGACATTTACCCTTAACAAAAGAAACACAAACCATATAAATTTTACCAAATCGACAAATCAATCAGACAAAATTACCT
This sequence comes from Papaver somniferum, assembly GCF_003573695.1. Classification (NCBI taxonomy): domain Eukaryota; kingdom Viridiplantae; phylum Streptophyta; class Magnoliopsida; order Ranunculales; family Papaveraceae; genus Papaver; species Papaver somniferum. The sequence continues at coordinate 35,690,810 of NC_039367.1, read as the reverse complement.
TCATGATTATATCATAAACATCATCAGCAATAAGTGGAGCTTTCAATCCAGAACCATCATTTACATGCTTGTAAAAGAAAAAATCTATACCTGTGTATGTTAACTTCTTTGTCTCCAATTCAACTGCCACCAACAAAACACAACCATACACAATTCCATCAAATGAGATTTTTTTTTTTTTAAAAAAAAGGAGCTTTCCATTAACTCTTCAACTCAACTGGAATCAACCAAAAGCAAAACTGAAACATCATCACTCATGATATCAGACTACTCCTAAAACCCAAATTGAAGAAACAAAAAAAAATTTAACTCACCTCACAAAATAGATAATAAATTTAACGAGCAATCTTATTAGCAAACTGAGACATCTTCTACTTCATCACCGCGGCCACACTATCATCACCAGGAATCACAATAGGAATCGGCTGAAGTAAACCGCAACCCTAAATCCCTAATCAAGAAAAAGAACACTTAACTATTACCAGGGAAATCAAGAGCTTTGAAATTACCCTAACCCTAATTTAAAAATTAAATTCCTGTAATTGAAGATGATGATAAAGAATAAGTCATAGATAATTACCCAAGTAATCGCGAGTAGGATTTTATAATTGAAATCACAGACATTGAAATCGATTATTTGTTAGAGGGTATTGACTTCTACTCCACCTTCTGGATCTGGAGACATTGTAAAGAAAACGAGTCGATTGAGAGAAAATAATGGAAGAGGTAGGAGAGGAAGTCAATAAGCAGACTCGATCTCCATTGAACTTATAGTTGCAGAGAAAAAACACATCGTCCATTATTTGCTCTGTGAAAGAGGTGAGAGGGAGATTGAGACAGAAAGATAAGATTCTCTCAATTGAGAGGAAATTATGAAATAGGTGAGAGATAAAAAGATAAGGTCCTCTGGGTTTTAATGCTGAGAGGAGATTCTTAATCATAGCCGTAGGTCAATGAGCAGACCCAATCTCGAGAAATCTAACCATGGAAACATCGAGGCTCAGCAGTCTCGGCATCCGTAGTTGAAAGGGATTAGTACGGTAATAAAAATTTGTTATTGAGCGACTGTTTTTAGGGATTAAGGAATTTTTCCGTGTTTTTTTTTAATCGGAGACTGCCTTGACCGGTCCACGGTCAATTGACCACTATTGAGGGTCGGGGATGTGGGTAGATAAAACCCCATTTTCCACTAGTGAAGTAACACTGTTCAAAACAGAACTTTTTTGAGGTACCGGAGATATCAGAGCTACTATTTTCAGAAGTAGTTTCGATACTGCTATGACACTCATACTATTACTATGAGCAAAGTCTAGATGAGCTAAACTCCTAGAATGAGATAAACTACTATTCTCAGAAGTACTATCCATGGATCTACTTCTAACTCAATAAACAAAGACAAATTTCAGGGAAAACAACTTACAAACAACTACAGGTTCTTCAAGAACAGCAGTTTGCATCCCTTTTTGAAACAACTTCAGGATCTAACTTCAAGATGTTTAAATACCGATCGAAGCAACAATAGATCAAGTAGTTTTCAGCTTCTTTGAAACAGCTTCAGGATCTAACTTCAAGATCTTTAATCATAGATCGAAGCAACAGTAGATCAAGCTAACGAAGGAACTAAGATAGGTTTTCTCTTCTTTCTCTCTTGAGCTCTGATACCATGTGGAAATCAAGAGAGAATGAATGGAAGAGTGTCCACCACTCAGAGGTAACCCCTCTCTTTTATAGATTGAATTTATACAGTTACAACTACACCCTTAAAGAGTGAAAACATCTAAACACTATCCACCAGCACTGTACACTATTCCTACCCTGCATAACTAGATGTATACAGATTTATAGCTAGGCACCACTCTTGAACCTATGCACTACATAAGTAACCTGACCATAAGATTAATATTTCAACACATAGAACATGAAGGCTCCCCCTGCATAATTGATACTTCTTCTTCGTACCATTGTTTCACAGTTTTTGCTCATGCTACCTGGTTGCAGGAACTAATATCCGATTTTAAAGTTCCAGAAGGCATAAATTCACGGGTCCGCGTCGAGTCAGACTCCACATGTCTATGGTTGAGAGCAGATGTTGTGCTGGAATACACAAGTGAAGAGGTTCGTTTATTGAGAATTTGCATATCAGTAATAGTGCTTTTTTCTTTAGTAGTACTGCGGGACTAGGGGTGCATATACCCTACCCATACCCGCCAACCCTACCCTACCCGCCAGTTTTTTAACCGTATCCTATCCTATCCACTATTTGGCGGGTAGGGTGGCGGGTAAAGATTTTCTTAACCGCCAGTAAACGGGTAGGGTGACAGGTATAGGTCATATCCTACCCACCCTACCTAGAAGTGCACATATCCTACTCCTACCCGCCAACCCTACCCTACCCGTCAGTTTTTTAACCGTATCCTACCCTATCCACTATTTGACGGGTAGGGTGGCGGGTAAAAATTTTCTTAACCGCCGGTAAACGGGTAGGGTGGCGGGTATAGGCCATATCCTACCCACCCTACCCGTTGTGCAGCCCTATGCGGGACCAGTATACAGGGCAAACACACGAAGCTGTTCTTTTTGACGAAATGTACCCTTGGACACTTAAAAGTTAGCGTGTCCTTGAGGAAACATCCTCGCAAGAACTTGCCTTTAGTTTGTGTCTTATGGAAAACGTTTTAAAAGAAATGTTAGTGCCCTGTGATGGTTGTAGATGAATCTTGTATAATCGTCAAAGAGTTAATTAGATATTCATTTATCTGTTCACCGTAATCAGTATTGCGTGGAAGAGAACGAGAAATCAATGAATACTAACTTCTAAGGCAACTTTTTGCAGGCCAGTGCTCTTCTACAAGAGAACCTTGATAATGCTAACACTACCATAGAGGTTATTGCTGATCTACAATTCTTAAGGGACCAAGTGACGATAATACAGGTATATCTGTAACTTCCAACTCTGTACATCAGTGCTGCTGCACCAGGTCACTGTCACTCGAGTATACAACTGGGATGTTCACTGGCGCAGAATGAAGCAAGTTACTGCAACTGCTGTGACAGACTTGCGAAGGATTTCTATTGTCGCATGGCTTTTTCTTAGTTACGCTAGTCAGGGTGTGTTGCTCAATTTGCAGTTCTTATCTTCTTCTTTTTTCTGCATAGTCAAGGGGGAAGTTATGATAGTTTCCCATGGAAATGCATATTTGATTTTCGACCAGTTTTGATGTAATTTTGATTCTTAGTTTGTGTGTCCTCAGTGTTGTTGATTTTCCGTGACAGTGATTAGTGTTGATGTGTCCTAATTTTTGTAGACACAACAGCCATGTGGTGATGTCATACTACTTGGCTGTTGGCACCTATTATTGACAGATGAATAGCAGTATCCTAATGGTGTTCGGATGCCGACTATTTTACTTCTGCAGGATGCTGTTTCATAAAATATCAACTTCAGAGGATGCTGAGAGGGCCATTAGAGCCTTACACAATCAATGTACCTGGGGTCGAGTTTATTGCTTTTGAGTCTTATAATAGTCTCTTTATATGTGGTCCTTCAAATGGTTGTCATCCAGCACTTGCAACTTTACTGTCTCTAGTCCCTCAACAGGTATGATCAATTAATGTATCCTTTTCTGCAGTATCCTGTGTTATCTTTTCAAGACATGAATAAACCATATATTGACCGGTACAAGTACACTGCCAACATGCTCAGACATGAACACAATTACGAACTTCCAATTCTTCTTCCATTTAACAATCCCTTCATCAGGGACGTTCCCATTGCAGCTTTCATCTGGCTCAGTAGGTCAAGTGCCATTTTTCCGGCCTCAGGTGCAGCAGACTGCCTCTGCTGCTCCTCCACAGCTGATGAGACGAGGCGTCTTTGGGCCTCGTGGTTTTCATCATCAGCAACAATTGCATCAGCCTCCACACCAATCGCCGTGTCAGCTAGCATAGATCCTGTTTCAACAAACGGAAGCTTTACAACTAGCTTTCAGTGTCATCACAACAAGCATTCTCTCATCTACATACATCAAAAGTTGCATGTGATGTGTTAAGAGTGTGAATTTAAGCATTGCTGCCTGCCCTGAACTTTGGCTTAGGTTTAAAGTGTGAATTCAAGCAAGATTAATGTTGTTGTTTAAAACCAAAACCGGTCTGATCGATCAAAACTTAACAGTTTGTAACTTCATCTGGGTTTGACATGTTAGACGGATACAACAGTTATTATGTAAATTTGAATTTATACATAAAACCAGCCTATTTTTTTTTTAAAACAGAGCGTTTTTGGAAAAGTGTTACTTTCATTTTTTCCAATTTAGCCTAGGTCAAAATGAAAAAGTGAAAGTAACGTTTTTCCAGAAACGGAGGGAGTAATTTAATAGTCATATTTACACTCGTTCTGTAGATGTTTTGTCCATTGCTTCGTGTAGTTGGTGTAGATTTTGAACCAGATATATGGAAACAAATATAGAGGAGATATTGCAAGATCTTTTCTTAACTAGGTTAATTTTCATTCATTGAGAACCGCCTTAAATAGGCATTACATGCACACGATTACACATACCCACGACTAACATAACTTCCTAATCTGTAGGATCCAAGTTCCCACGACTACATTACTTATTCAAATGCCTAAATACTAGGACAAATACTACCTAAATCAAAAGGCCAAATTCTTTACGCTAAATATTTGAACGTGACACATTCATATTCCAAAACACTCCCTGAATGTGGCAACTATCAATCTTCATCATTCATCATCATCACAATAAAATTACCTCTTCATCATCAATGACTCCCATGCAGAAATTTGCATTCTCCTCTTTTGGTTTATCACGACGATATTTCTCGATGTGGCCGAATCTGTTGCAGTGATAACATTGCACTGCTTTTTTCTTGCTATCCTTGAAGTAACATCTTTCAGTAGTATGGTTAGTTATTTTAAAAATTGAACAAAACTCACCTTTCTTTGCCCAAAGTGCCTTTTCTTCAAATCCTTCATCCTCCAGCCTGTTTAATCTTTGTTCATGTGCTTGGAGAGAACCCATAAGATCATTAAAACTATACTTTGATAAATCTTTTGACTCTTCAATAGCAGACACAACATGATCATATTTGTGAGGAAGAGAGCGTAATACCTTCTCCACGATTTTCCAGTCAGATATTTCTTCATCATAAGCTCTCATTGAATTAACAGTCTTGATAACATTATCAAAAAAACCTTGAACCGAATCAGAATTTCCCATAGAGAAAGTTTTGAATTGACGACGAAGAGTTTGTAACTTTACCATAATTGTTTTGTATGTACCTTCGAATTGGTCTTTCAACAGATCCCATGCCTCTTTTGCTCTTTTGCATAAGGAAATCTTTGGAAAAATTGCATCATCTACACCTTCTTGTATAACAGTCAATGCTTTAGCATCCTTTCTCACCTTCTCTTTGTACTCTTTTTTCTGATCTGGAGTTGCCTTCTCTAGATCGATTTCATCATAACCAGATTCTACCAAATCCCACAAATCATATGCAATAAAAATTGTTCTTAATTTAATAGACCAAAAATTAAAACTATCACCTTTGAATACATGGACATTTGTTTGTAGTGCAGCTCCTTTAGTTGCCACTAATTGCCCGAGGATCGACTGGCTCTTGATGCCAAATGTAGATTTTGAACCAGATATATGGAAAAAAATATAGAGGAGATATTGCAAGATCTTTTCTTAACTCGGTTAATTTTCATTCATTGAGAACTGCCTTAAATAGGCATTACATGCACACGATTACACATACCCACAACTAACATAACTTCCTAATCTGTAGGATCCAAGTTCCCACGACTACATTACTTATTCAAATGCCTAAATACTAGGACAAATACTACCTAAATCAAAAGGCGAAATTCTTTACGCTAAATATTTGAACGTGACACATTCATATTCCAACACACTCCCTGAATGTGGCAACCATCAATCTTCATCATTCATCATCATCATCATCATCATCACAATAAAATTACCTCTTCATCATCAATGACTCCCATGCAGAAATTTGCATTCTCCTCCTTTGATTTATCACGATAATATTTCTCGATGTGGCCGAATCTGTTGCAGTGATAACATTGCACTGCTTTTTTCTTGCTATCCTTGAAGTAACATCTTTCAGTAGTATGGTTAGTTCTTTTAAAAATTGAACAAAACTCACCTTTCTTTGCCCAAAGTGCCTTTTCTTCAAATCCTTCATCCTCCAGCCTGTTTAATCTTTGTTCATGTGCTTGGAGAGAACCCATAATATCATTAAAAGTATGCTTTGATAAATCTTTTGACTCTTCAATAGCAGCAACAACGTCATCATATTTGTGAGGAAGAGAGAGTAATACCTTCTCCACGATTTTCCGGTCAGATATTTCTTCATCATAAGCTCTCATTGAATTAACAGTCTTGATAACATTATCAAGAAAACCTTGAACCGAATCAGAATTTCCCATAGAGAAAGTTTTGAATTGACGACGAAGAGTTTGTAACTTTACCATAACTGTTTTGTATGTACCTTCGAATTGGTATTTCAACAGATCCCATGCCTCTTTTGCTCTTTTGCATAAAGAAATCTTTGGAAAAATTGCATCATCTACACCTTCTTGTATAACAGTCAATGCTTTAGCATCCTTTCCCACCTTCTCGTTGTACTCTTTTTTCTGATCTGGAGTTGCCTTCTCTAGATCGATTTCATCATAACCAGATTCTACCAAATCCCACAAATCATATGCAATAAAAATTGTTCTTAATTTAATATACCAAAAATTAAAACTATCACCTTTGAATACAGAGACATTTGTTTGTAACGCAGCTCCTTTAGTTGCCATTAATTGCCCGAGGATCAACTGGCTCTTGATGCCAAATGTAGATTTTGAACCAGATATATGGAAACAAATATAGAGGAGATATTGCAAGATCTTTTCTTAACTCGGTTAATTTTCATTCATTGAGAACTGCCTTAAATAGGCATTACATGCACACGATTACACATACCCACGACTAACATAACTTCCTAATATGTAGGATCCAAGTTCCCACGACTACATTACTTATTCAAATGCCTAAATACTAGGACAAATACTACCTAAATCAAAAGGCCAAATTCTTTACGCTGAATACGCTAAATATTTGAACGTGACACATTCATATTCCAACACACTCCCTGAATGTGGCAACCATCAATCTTCATCATTCATCATTCATCATCATCATCATTCATCATCATCATCATCACAATAAAATTACCTCTTCATCGTCAATGACTCCCATGCAGAAATTTGCATTCTCCTCCTTTGGTTTATCACGACAATATTTCTCGATGTGGCCGAATCTGTTGCAGTGATAACATTGCACTGCTTTTTTCTTGCTATCCTTGAAGTAACATCTTTCAGTAGTATGGTTAGTTCTTTTACAAATTGAACAAAACTCACCTTTCTTTGCCCAAAGTGCCTTTTCTTCAAATCCTTCATCCTCCAGCCTGTTTAATCTTTGTTCATGTGCTTGGAGAGAACCCATAAGATCATTAAAAGTATACTTTGATAAATCTTTTGACTCTTCAATAGCAGCAACAACATGATCATATTTGTGAGGAAGAGAGCGTAATACCTTCTTCACGATTTTCCGGTCAGATATTTCTTCATCATAAGCTCTCATTGAATTAACAGTCTTGATAACATTATCAAGAAAACCTTGAACCGAATCAGAATTTCCCATAGAGAAAGTTTCGAATTGACGACGAAGAGTTTGTAACTTTACCATAATTGTTTTGTCTGTACCTTCGAATTGGTATTTCAGCAGATCCCATGCCTCTTTTGTTCTTTTGCATAAAGAAATCTTTGGAAAAATTGCATCATCTACACCTTCTTGTATAACAGTCAATGCTTTAGCATCCTTTCTCACCTTCTCTTCGTACTCCTTTTTCTGATCTGGAGTTGCCTTCTCTAGATCGATTTCATCATAATCAGATTTTACCAATTCCCACAAATCATATGCAATAAAAATTGTTCTTAATTTAATAGACCAAAAATTAAAACTATCACCTTTGAATACAGAGACATTTGTTTGTAGCGCAGCTCCTTTAGTTGCCATTAATTGCCCGAGGATCTACCGACTCTTGATGCCAAATGTAGATTTTGAACCAGATATATGGAAACAAATATAGAGGAGATATTGCAAGATCTTTTCTTAACTCGGTTAATTTTCATTAATTGAGAACTGCCTTAAATAGGCATTACATGCACACGATTACACATACCCATAACTAACATAACTTCCTAATCTGTAGGATCCAAGTTCCCACGACTACATTACTTATTCAAATGCCTAAATATTAGGACAAATACTACCTAAATCAAAAGGCCAAATTCATTACGCTAGATACCCTAAATATTTGAACGTGACACGTTCATATTCCAACAGTTGGGTCAGCAAACAACAAGTTTGAACACGTTTCCTGCCAAGTCGTGGCAAACAAAGCCAATAGTAGTTGGGAATATACTAGAGACAATGAATCTAGGGGGAAAAGAAACACTCCATCCCATCTTGTTCATATTCCGACTGACTAGTGACTATGCTTAGTTGTAGTTAACCTAAACAATAACTCCACTCACTCAATTTGTTGTTTTTCGTAGCAAACACAAATTCCTCGCGGATCGATCCATGAAACCAGCTTGTTTGTTTACTTGAACAATAACAAAGCCCGACAAATGTTACTAATTTATTGTTTTACTCTCCCAAATTATTATATTAGTCCTTTTTAATAATAACCAAATTAAAATAAAATAAATACAACTCACTAGTCCCTATATATAAAGTCATAAACACCCACACAACTTCACATCTATCTATATATATAGATTGATAGATCGTTCTGAAACTCATCGATCGGAGAAGAAGAAGAAGAAGAAGGAGAAATGGCCGCGGCAGCAGCAGAAGGATTGATCAGATGTGTATTTGAAGGGTGCATATCAACATCAGACACAGATATTGAAAGAAGGCCATATCATAAGAACTGTAATTGTGCATTACACAGATCATCATCAAAAAGTTCATCAGCAGCAGCAACAGCTAATTGTAACTCTAAGAAGAAATTATCATATCCGATCCGAAGGTCTTGGAGCGAAGGTTGTTTAGCATTAGCAGCAGGAGCTTCTTCTTCTAATAATAATAATAATAATAATAATAATAATTCAAACTCTTCATCTTCCTGTACATCACCTGTTGCTACTGCGGTACCTACTGGTTTAAGTTTCGGTGGTGGAAATGGAAAACCACCCAGATCATTATTCAAGGTTGAGTCTTTGGGTTGTATGTATAATTACTAGATCGATCGATGTAGTTACTTTATAATATCAATTTAATTTCATTTAATTTAATTTCCTTATTTTGATTTCATTTCATGAATGATTCGAGTTTTAAATCTAATCAAAATAAATTGATTTTCTTGATTATTCAAAGATCTGAAGTGTTATTTCTCTCCATCTCTAATTCCGATCTCTGCGTCTAAAATATGGTTCATTAATCGGAAATTGATTATTAGGTTTAAGTTACAATTAATTTCTGATTAATTAGAAATATCAAAAAGTTGATTAGCATTGTAACTGAAACTAAAAAGTTTGTTGAGCGTTGTTTCCGTGTATCTTTTTTTTTCTTTTTGAGTTGCTTCCAGCTGGTTACGTGTGCTGTACACGGGAGTCGACACCACATCTCAGGCCCAGCGCATCTAACAACTCCAGCTAACAATAAAGTAAGTAAGAATCTGTAAGATTGTAGTCTGTAATTGGCAGTCATGTGTCTTTTCTTGGCAATGTTTGGTGCTTCCATAGAACGTGAAGGCTGGCTCTCCCTGCATTGTTGTTACTTTTTTTTTCTAACTCATAATAATAATCTTTTCCGCATTCTACCTGGTTTCAGGAACTAACAGCAGATTTCAAAGTTTCCGAAAGCATAAATTCAAGGGCTCGCATCGAGGAGCCAGACTCCGTATGTCTATGGTCGAAAGCAGATGGTCTGTGGTCGAGAGCAGATGTCGTGCTGGAATACACAAGTACTACTGCAGTACCGGTATACAGGGTAAGAACACGAAGCTGTCCTTTTTGGCGAAATGTCGCTCTTCTGGCCCACTAGACACATAAAATTTGGCGTGTCCTTAGGAAACATTCTTGCAAGAACTTGGCTTTAGTTTGTGTCTTATCGAAAATGTTTTAGAGGAAATGTTAGTGTCATGAGATGTTATCAATCATCAACTTGTATAATCGTGAAAGAATTACTTAAATACACATCATTCTATGCACCGTAATCAGTATTGCGTGGAAGAGAAGGAGAACTCTTGATTCACATTGCCCAGTTCTTCAGCTAGATAATCTCTACACTCTCTTCATCCAATTAAGGAAAGCATGGGAATATAAGTGATTTGTTATGGCAATGTTCATTAGTACTGACTTAGCTGAAGGCACAAAACTATAGTAAAACTATAAATCAAAAAAAGAAAAAAAGTGTTTCTGGTCTTAGGTAACAGTAACAATTGGGGTTAGTAAACCCACATAAGGGAACACCCCACGTGATTTGGTTAATCAATATAAACCTTTAACTTTGCTGAATATCGTGTATTCATAACACTGATCATATCGGTATTGAGCTACAATCAATGAATTTCAATCCGCTGAGTAGTTACAAAGGAAATCAAAGAATACAAACTTCTAAGGTAATTTCAGTCACCTGCCTATCGGGTTGAAAATGTTTTGCAGTATGCGGGATGAACTGAAGCTAAATTGTGGTACCTCCCTCCCTCCTTCCCTCCCCAGCTGATGCCTCCAAACTTGCAACAAGGTGTCTGTGGGCCTCCTTGTTTTCATCATCAGCAACAATTGCATCACCTTCCGCACCAATCGCTTTCTCAGCTAGCTCAGGTCATGTCTCAGCAAACACAAGCTTTACAACTAGCTTTCAGTCATCACAACAAACATTCTCTCTGCTACAACAAAAATTGCATATGATGCAGCAATCTGGTCAGAATCTATCTCAGCACCCGAATGCCCAGGCAACTAAACTACAGGTTATAGAAGATATTGGATTCCTAAGCATATTTTCTTACCTTCTTATTCAGTTTTAGTCTCCAGTTGTGCTGTACAGTTTTCTGACCAGTGTATCATGGACTTTGAATGCCCCACTGTAAACTGGGACGATGGTGGTTTTATCTACTCGTATAGCTTTTTGACTTTATATGTTCCCCATGGTCGGGATACATTCCTCGAGGGCAGACAGTTCCCCGACAGTCTTTCTACTGCAGCTGCTGTGCCTGGGTCTTCAACAACTGCCGCTACAACTCCTGCTTTAGCACCTATTGGTGGGCAGGTTGCACTTCCTCTTTGTAATTGGATAGAACACAAGTGTAACTAGTGAAAGCAGGGTAACGTTATCCTTATTATTCTGTTTGCCTTCTTATTTTAATTTTCCCATTATTGTTCTCCAATGTAGTTTTGAACCTTAAGTTGTGGAAAATGGTATCATGTCTCTGTATGTGCATTAATTCTAGGGGGAGAAGCCCGAGGAGTTAACCTTATTTGAGCAACGACATCAGCAAAAACCTCCGGCTCAAGGGTATTAATCTCAGTCACAATCACAGTCGTAACCACAGTTCCTATCAACCCAAGAAGGCCCTCAGTCACCAGCAACGGTTGCAGCAACCTTCTTTAAATTCGTGGGTTAGTGCCCTAATCGTCCGTTATTTGATTGTTATACGATATATGTGGCCTTTTAATCACCCCATAACATGATGTTGTTCCACTCCAGTACCCGTGATATGGTTTCGTTGGTCATCAAAATGCTCAGGTGAACTCTGAGATTTATTGCATCTTGCTACTGGCCTTGAGGGGTCGTTTCAACTTGCATGATTTGGGTGATAGTTGATTGTTCTAAGTATCAAGCGGCATGGGACTGCAGGAACTTGGTTATGGTCAATCACGGTTCTCAGGTTTCAGCCAATTCAGGTATTGACCCTGCTCGTTTCCACCAGGTATTCGATGCTAACTTGTTGGTGTCGGTCACGGAAATATTAGCTAACTACTTCTTGTTTCTGTTTCTTTGTTCTTCACCATCCACCTAAGATAAAAAATAATAGAAGGCTGGTGGTTTGCTGTATCTTTATCTTGCTTGAAACTTGCAGGGCCTTCATGCAGGCACAGGAGCGGGCATGGAAGAACAAACCTACAGGTTCTTTAATGTTTTTGTTTATCAAATTTTGATTTCCATGGAGTACAACCTATCAAATAGTTGATTACGTTTTTGATGTACTTACTTGAGCATAATTTAGAAGAGACGGGATTCTGAAGCAAGATGCCAGCTAAAAAGCTTGTGTACTTGATGAGAGAAGGTCAACGCCACATCAAAAAATGAGTGGTACAAAGTTGGTTAAAACGGCGAAATGTATGGTAGAGAATGCATGCTAACAAGAGCAGAAGTCTGAGGAGTGGAAGCTGTGCGGTGGGCGTCCTATGTGATTTGTAATGGCTATGTTGTTCACTTTGAGCTTCACCCTTTACCATGTCAGATACAATTTCAGGAACACCTAAATTGAAACTTTTTAGGGAAACTTAAGAAAATGCCCATGAGGGGAAATGTAATTAAGAAAATGTCCACGATTTTTTTGAATTTTAAAAGAATGCCCACGCCGTTACGATTTCCGTCCGGACCTACCATCCAAGTAAAATCTCATTTACTTAGTCAATTTCTCATCAAATGAGATGAGAAGATGAGAAGTTGGCGGATGCAATTACAAATTAACCCATTGAGCCTAGAAGTATAAAATAATCTTTTACCGTCCATTCGTTGGATAAATCGACTGTCTGTGAGATAACATCTTTAACCGTCAAAGCATTTTATCATCGACAGCTTAAAATGAAGTCGACGAGATTGTTACACGTGTTCAAAAACAAATGCGCATCTTACCATTTAACAAAACTACCGGTTTTCACTTGGTATTTCCGCCGCTCATCTTTTCCATTCCTCTGTGCACCTCCTTCCTTCTTCCTCAACTGGTCTTTTCCATTTGCTTTCTTCTTTTATTTCAGAATTGATGATAACTGGTTGTGATTCATTACCAGCAACATCACCGCCATTACCAAGGGATTTGTATTGTTTAATTCGATTAGGTAGATAGATACAAATGTGTTTTCAATTGGGAATCGATGAGGCTTGTGTTGGATTTGCAATTAGGATTTGAATTGGTTAGGATTTGAATTGGTTAGGGTTTGAATGAGGTTTTCTGATGATGTTGTTATGAATATGGGGGAACGGGTAACAGTGTTAAATGGGGTTCTTCTTGATACAATTAACGTGGTTAATCCGTAGAAATTTTGTATAGTCGTGATGATTTTGATGCTAGGGTAGAAATTTTTTTGAAATTTTCAACCGTAATTAAGTTGATTGAGAGTACTGAAATTTTGCTTTTTCATTTGATTGCATGGTAGGTTTAACGATTTTTTGTTTCAATCTGTTTTCGAATTAAGAGGAGTTTGATTTTGAATGGTGGCCTACTGTGATAATGAAATAGTGGTGTAAGTGCTGGTGAAGACAAGTTTTCTGGAGATATCAGTGGAAGAAATAACTAGTGAGGTTGATGATTTAGTTATTGGAGTCTCACCAGTTACTTCTAGACCAGAGAAGGTACCGGCGCCGGAGAAGAAATAGAGCAGGTGTGCAATCTTGGACACCCGCCAAAGGGTGGGCGGTATTAACCATTCATTATGTGAACGGGTTTAGACCCTATGATTCAACTAGGCAGTGTATTGGGCATTTGACACGGTTTAACCAGGTCCTAGTCACAGGGGGGCTTCAATGTCTTTTCCCAAGCATGAATTATTGCCACGTAATCTTGAATTATTGACGCGTATACAATAACGTCTGTTAGCCGTTTTTTCAAAAAAACGGGACGGAAAAGGTCAACACATGGGCATTTTCTTATTGATCATAAAAACGTGGGCATTTTCTTAACTACATTTCCCCTCATGGGCATTTTCTTATTTTCCCCAAATTTTTACTAAAGAAAGGCCAAAACGTCAACAAAATCTGTAACATTTGTAATGCAAGCTTTTGACAAATCGTCATGGAAACGTACTAAATATTATTTCAAAACAAATCTCAATGACACATTATATACAAACTAAATGAATGTACACGATAAATTCAGAAATAGAGAAGAAAAAATTCAACTGCATTACCTTAGAAAGGAGATCATCTTATGTTTTTACTTTCCCGGAGAAGTTTGTAGCATATGACCAGCCATTGTTGTTCACGGGTCAGAAAGCTGATCAGTCCCGGTTCTCTAGAGGACCTTTGACGACAACAATAGCCTGACGGAATAAACCGAACATGGAGAACATAACAAGTCTCTCATTCTTGAGTTCCTTTCCTTTCGGCTCTGAAAATGCCTCTGGGTCTTCTGCTAGTCCTAAGAGCAGTTCCTATGGACTCAACAAACTTCAAGTTTGTTGATTTTACTCCCACTATGGACTCAATAAATTTGTTGGTTTGTTGAGTGAGGTGGATGATGTAGCGCGCGCTTGATGAAAGGCCGGGCGTCCTTGGCACAAACGCTGGAGGTTTAGCCGACAAAGCTGGCGCTTGTCTTTCTAGCGCGCGTTGGTATTTCAAACGCCAACGTCCTTCCTAAAAGCGTCGCGTTTTTCGTAGAAGCGCCAACGGCTGAATCTGGACGGCTGAAAACTCTTGTGATCTAACATAATTTTTGAGTTCTATAAATACTCCTCATTTTCAACTCTGAATTAACACATTCTACACATTCTTCACTCTCAAATCATCTACAAAAATGCCTCCCAGAGTTCGTGGTGTTAGATTCACTCAACAAAAGGATTTAGCTATTTGTAGAGCCTTTGTTTTTCACACACAAGATGTTGTCTTCAGTAATGTAGCCGAATCGGCGTTGACTTTCTGGGAGAAAGTTTACATAATGTTCTCCGCTGAAACGGGGAACGTTCATGGGCGTGATTCTCACGGATTATTGCATCGTTTTAGTTCAATTAGTAGGAATGTATCGGAGTTCGTCGCTTTACTAATTGAGAATCACAAAAATAAGCTCAACGGTGAAGCCGAACATGAAGTGGAACCCAGAACTCTAGCGATGTGGGCAGTATCTCACCGCGGTTGTCCTTTCGACTTCCATACTTGTTTCGACATTCTTAGGGTGCTCATCAAATACGATCCCTACATCGCCCTAGGAATTCCACCACACGCCGAGAATAGACGCCTATATAGCAGTTGTTTTATTCTAATGTATTTCCTTTATTCTCATATATGATGTATGATGTGATTGTTAAATGCAGTATGTTTTTATTTATGAGATTGATGGTGTAATGTTTAATCCAGGAAAAATTTAAATTACTTATGATATTGATGGTGCAAATGTGAAGACGTCCACATGTTTCGTTTTAGATAATTGTAATCACACAAAATAAACAGCAAATTAAATAACATAATACCATAGTGAATGGATTTGTCCTTCAACTTCAATCAGCCTACTCCACCAAAAAAAAACTTAGGACATTCCTAGAAATTCCTTTCCATATGTGTCTTCTTCATAAGAAGTCCATAAATGCATAAAAGTCATACAATCGGGCTTTGAGCATCCACTGATTCTCTGTGGACAATGTTTGTATTTGTGATCTCCATATCCACAATGCTTGTAGCGTAATAACTCCTTCTTCAATTTGGCTTTAAGTTTGAAATTTTTGCTGAGTGTTGCAATTTTTTGTCTTCTTTTTTAATCTTCATAGCATCATCTAGCATATGTGGTTCATCTGGACAGCTGGGATCTTGACATTGCAAATACCTGAGCTTTTCCGGTTGTGATTCAATCACCATTGTGATGAGTGAACAACCTTCCCGCAGACACTTTGAATACATCCAAGGGCATTACATAAGACTGTGGTTATCCATGAAACATAATGGACAAACCTCTTTTGCTTCGACACATAATATTTGTTTCGCTTTGCCTTTAGAAATCATGGTGGATGTTGAGAAAGAAATATGTTGGTTTGGTTGAGAGGCCACCCCTAGTGTCGTATTCATAACAAGAAAATAGGCGCTGGTAATTCAAACGAGCGGTTTTAGTAAAATCGCGCGATTTTACTATAAACGCCAACGGTTATGGTAGTTCAAACGGGCGCTTAAAGGAAAGCCGTTTTAGGGATTGGCGACTTACCCATTCAGTGATTTTGGCATTGGACGTTCCAAAAATGGGTACTCTCAGGTCGGGTGAATTCGATAATAGACGTTTGTTGGCATTTCAGCCCGCATAGTGAAGGTTGCTAGTTACTAATGTAGGCATTCTTTTATTTTACAATCCGACGGAAGTTGATAGGACTGTGTTGACTGAAGCTCGAGGTGCCTAGCGCTCTTTGCAATTGAATCAGAACTAGAATCCCCTTGCTTATCCGGGTCCGAGGGTTCAAATGCAATTCCCGTATGATCATTCGGTACTTGTATCAGTGAGGTTCCGTGGAAGAGTGATAGGGTCACCAACTACTGAGGATCTCCCCCTAATCTTAGATAGGTCGTCTGGGGGTTCGCCGCGGTTCATTGCTATGCTTACACACTAGGATACCCTTTTCCGAAAGCTCTGCGGCTGATGAAGACCCACTCGCGTAATCAAACCACGAACAATTCAGGGTCGGAACCTATGCACGGCTAAGGAGGGGAGTTTCCGCTTACACCCTGTCTTTCTGTGGCCAACCATATCTGGTATGTCCTTTGACAGTGGAACACAGGTGATTACGACAACTTGAGAAAACAGAGTAAGGTTCACCCCGAATAACATGAGCAAGAAGAGATGTGTGAGTGGAACCTCTGATGCGCGCTAAAAGCTTTTACCTTAGCAAAATCTCTTTCTACCGGGAAGTCAAAAAGTTTTTTTGTGCAACAAACAAATAAAAAAGTATTGGAATAATCTAAGTCGATATGCCTCGATGAATTTGCTTGTCAAGTCATGGACCGGTTCCTCCAACCCTTTTTCTATGTGTTGGTGTTCTATATGACCGACATAAGACTCGACTTGTTAGATATTACGGAGGTTCAGTGAGCACCATGCCGAATCTCTCTACCATTTTCTTCTCTTCCACTTTGGCCAATATGAGTTCACGGATTTACTACAAACTTCAACGGATAAATTTCCAACGTCTTGATTTTCTTTCTCGACATACAAATTCCATTCCTCCAATCTCCAAAATCATATCTTCTTCTTCTTCTTTTTTTTTTTCTAAAACTCTTAATCTCTCTCACTCTGCAGAAATGTCTGTTAGAAATCTTGGTCCCAAGTTTACTGAATAAGAGGATATAACTGTATGCAAAGCATAGTTTTTCATAGGGTAATCACTAGTGTGGGCTTTCAAGACAGTTCTTTTTGGGAGAACGTTTTTTCAATGTTCTTCTCACTGACGGGAAACCCAAGAAACCGAGATGCTCTTTGATTGCGTGCTCGTTAGTCCAGCCATTCCTTGCTCTGGTAATGGAAATTGATCGAGAAAAGTTCAGCGGTGTAACTGAAGATGAAGTGATCCAAACAACTCTCGATAATTGGGAGGAAGCTTACGGTAAACCTTTTCGTTAGAAGCGTGTCTTAGAATTCTAAAATATGATCCATCTCGGTCATATCTGTACTGTACTCGAATGCCGCTCTCAATCTTTACAGTGGAAGAAGATGTTACTCTTGTTCGATCTTGGTTACTTCGTATGATGAGACCAATGAACATTGACTATTTCTGGGAAAGAGCATTGGGACATTTTGTAGCATCGTGGAACGAAACAGTAAGAGCTTAGAACTAAGAATTGCATTCATCACTAAGGAAGTCAAACATTATACAGATGCTTTGTGGATGGTTCACCGTGGCAATTCTGGACTATCCAACAAAGAACTGGTGTGTATCTTACCTTTGTCCTCATGGACTCAACTGCATCATAAATATCTGAACTTGTTGTTTATCTGTTTTACAGAAAACCATCGTTCAGACCAAGTTTACTGAAGAAAGCGGAAGAGAGTTTAAGCATTTTGAGTGTTATGAACTCTACAAAGAGAATGTCGCTGGATTTAATGTAGTTTGATGTTTTTGTTTGGTTTTATTAAAATATAGTTTGATGTTATTTACAAGTTTAAATTGTAATAAATTTTGCTTAATCTGAAGTGGAAATCTATTTTAAAATCTAAATATTTTCATTCATTGATATTACTGCCAATTCTTTTACAACATATAAACTTAGAAAATAATAAAAGTACTAAAAAACTTCAATAAAAATCAAGTACAAGTTTTGACCTCCTGTTTATCTTCATTTGACGTATCTTCCATTCAACACGCTCTTTGACAGTTTCGCCTTTGTTTTTGAAATTTTTTTGTTAACTTTCAAAACTGGAGCTCTTCTTTACCTTTTAACGGAACATTTTCTTGGAGCAACTTCAAAAACTTGCACTTCCCTCTTACAATTTTCAATCTTTTTAAAACTCCCACATATCTTAGAAATAACAGCTTCAAGTTTTGCATCGCAAAAAACTGTGATCGCCTTTTCAGCCATTTCACCAACAATAAACTAAAAAATTGAAATAGATTTTAGAAGAGAAAATTCAAGAGAAGTGAATTTTGGTGTGAGTGAATTGTTTTAAAATGATGGTAATTTATAGAGGTAAAAAGTGAATTTTGAATTTTAAAAAAACTACATGTTGGCATTCTACAAACGCCAGCGGTCTACGTTCGAGCGCCGCGTTTATGCTTTGAGCGCAAGCGCTTGTTCTTCCAACGATGGTGATTTTACTTCGAACGCCAGCGTGTGTCTTAAGTTCTGACGGGTTATCTTTACTATAGTGGAAAAACCTGTTTGGTCATCCACCTGGCTCAACAAAAATTTTCATCTGACCATTACCATAAGAATTCCCCTAAGGGGTCAAAGTTACCACCTAGGTAAAGTGGGTCGACGATCTCCCCCAGTGGACGCTAACAACTTCTATCCCTAAGCAGCACCCATAAGGATAAGTGGATAAATTTTGTGACCCAAGCTGGGGTTTCCAAAGTAGCAAAGTCACTTTCACTGAAAATCTGAGAACCAGCTTTGAACCCCAAACTGTTGCTGTAAATTTAACTCCACACCTCCAGTTCAAGAGAGAAGTTCAGGGAAAACACATCCCAAAGCGTCGAGCATGGCCTGTCTGGAATGAATCAATTTCAGTTCCAGGTTCTTGGCAAAGGTCTCTGGGTCATAGTCCAACAGTATCCAGCCACTGTCACCAAGGAATTCACTAGTGAGGTACGATGGAGCATCAGAGAAGGCTCCAAGGTACATGGTCTGGACAGTACCATGGACTTCCTGAAAAACCGGCAAGCTTCTTCGCTGATGTCTTCCTTTTGTGATCATTCCATTGCTACTCATCTAGCATTGAGTGCAACACATCCATTAGGTGTTTTGATGATAAGTGCATAATTCACATGAGTTTAATGTCAATTCCATGCTAGTAATTGCTTATATTATTGCAAACTATTGTATATTACGTTTGCTTTCCCTCATTTGTGTTTCATTAGAAGAATCATCCAAAAAGAAGTGAATTTGCACTTAATTGTGCACAAAAGAAGCTAGCTAAGAGTGGAGAAGGGCCAAAAGACCAAGTGGAAATCGTTCAAGTACAAGATTTATAGTTTTCATTCTTAGAGAGGACGAAAAGAAAAAGTCAATGGCGAAAGAACGAAGTCATTCTGAGTTCGTATGAAGAAGTTACGAGCAAAACGAGAATTTGGAAGACTAAAAGGGCAAAATGGTCATTTTCGAGGCAATTGTTATTCGGGCTCTACTAATTGTTAAGAGGAAACCAGTTCCCTGCACCTCTTCCGCACGCTGCAAAGGAGGGAATTTGATGAAGCTGGATTTTATGGGCGGCTGTTATCGGAACCTTTGTAGACGTTAAGGGGCGACCACTTTTCATTTTCCTCTCATCAGAAACGCAAGATTGATTATGGCCGCATGTGGTCCACTGGATGTTCACGTACATGAATATGTGAGGGTGTTGGAATGTCGCGAAGTGGTGAGAGTTAATTAAATTGGTAGTGGATTTGCATGTGGGGTCTATTAATCATTACACTTCTTTGAACAATGTGGAAGAAGTGAAGACTTAATGCTCCATGGTTCCTACAAGGCAAAATGGGACCCTTTACAAAAAAAATTTTTTTGAACATCGGGCATATTCATTGTAAAAAGCTCCCAAGAGCTATCACAGACCCTGATTACAGGACGACGTATAGGACAAATGAAACAGTAATAGTGACCAACACATCGATAACCTTCAGTGAACAACAACTGATATTCCACAGGGCATTTGAAATTCACACGGTAATCCGATACAAAAGACCAAATGATACATCAAAACACTAGTCTCATATGGTATCACAAACAAGGTCCAACGTCACAACAGACAAGCCCAAGTCCAACTCTTATCTCAGAAAATTAGACCCACACCGACACAACACCGCCTCCCAACGAGAAACCCTTGTCGCCACCGCTGAATGATCACGGAGAGGAGAACTACCATCACCATGTATCAATACAGCTTCCATCAAGAGTTTCAAGACAGCCTTTAGCAACCAGCACTTGAATCGCTCCCATAGAGGCAGAAAAACAACGGCTTTACAAGTCGCAAAGCTGCACCACTAGTCGAACCACCACCAACATCACCACTGAAAACTACAAAGGAAAACCACTTTCAATCCAAACCAAGATACATCAACAGTAAATTGGAGAGAATCGCTACCATCACTTCCAAAACAAACCATTAGTTTTAGAAGTATGGAGGAAAACCGCTGCAAAAAACTGTCGGAAAACACCCAAAAACTTAACAACCAAAAAAGAGACAGGTATCTACAGAATGAACAAGAGATCTTCTCACTCGATTTAAGCCCTAATGGCACATATCCAGCAAGAATCAGGCTATATCTAAAAAGAGACGGACTGGAAGTTTAGTTTCTTTCTTTTTTACGCAGAGAGAGAAAGAGCGAAGGGATTTTTTTTATTTTTTGTTGTTGAGCTTGGACCCTTTACAAATTGGTACACCTGATGGGAAGAGAAATTATTTTTCTTGTTTACATGGTAATAAAATAGGTGGGACCCATATCACATGGGAATGTCAGTAAAGGTATGAAACTATTTAGAAGAGAAGTTTCACATAGTGAGAAGACGTGTGGTGGTGGGGTCTGTTATATTTTGATAAGGGTACAGTCCGACAAAACCTGACGGGAACAGAAAATGTTTGATGTGTTTCGGGAAAAAGCAATGATCCGACGTCATGCGGCCATTGAAGCTGAACGAACCGACGGAGAAAATGATGACACATGCAGTTCTTTAGTGATCGAACGGACTAGAAATCCTGTACACGTTTCTTAGGGTGCATTCTGTTACTCTCGATCAACACCACATAATTTCAGAAACTTCTCAACCGTCTCTCTGATTATATCGAGTACGCAACGTTAGGAAAAATGTCGGGATCATCTTGTATAAATAAGGGTCGAATGTAAGAGACCAAATCTTGTATAAATAAGGGTCGAATGTAAGAGACCAAAACACCACTCATTTATTACTTCTTCCGTTACTTCTTCTTTTAACATTTTTCTCCGCCCATAAAGATAAAAACATAGAGAATAGGTTCGTATTAATTTCTTCTTGTTTATTTATTTGCTAGTACTTTTTAATTATAAGTAGCTAATCTTTTAACTGATTAGGGATGATTTCAAAATCCTGAACCATGAAGTATCATTTTCTTACACCACGTGTATTTCAAGTTTTATTTCATTGTTGATTATCTTTATTATTGGTAATGTCTAAGAATATTGAGGGGTTATTTAAACCTGGCGTTTCTAGGGGCCACTCAAAAGGATTTAGGGGCCAACAATAAAACAAAAAAGGTCACCCAAAGTGAAAATGTAGCCAGCCCTTATCTCGCGTAATTCGTAATGGCGAAATTACCCTTATATATTCGGAGGATATGATAACATAGTTACCCTCCGAATGCAATCGGAAGCCAAAATCGTTCCCATACTTCCGATTGTAGTCGGTGCAGTATTAGAATGATTTGTGTTTCATTTTTTCCATTTCTTATTAATTTTTGAGTTGTTAGAGTTATAGAGAAGAAGGTGAAGGAAAAAAAGAGAAAACCCATTTTATCACTACAAAAATGGATGGATACGAAGAAGAAGGTGAGAATCATGACGAAGAAAAAAATGTTGAGGGTTCACGACCGTTTAGAGAAGACGATTTGGGGTATATGTTGAATGATCCAAACTTTTGTGGAGAGGAAAACATAGACGACCCTTTCATGGAAGAAAATGGAGAATCGCATGATATTGAAGCTAACGATGCATGTAAAACACAGGTATTGTGTTAAGAAACTCAAATACTCGATTTGCATGCGTTTGTGTGCTTTTGTAAACAAGAAAAACCGATTATTGCATGCATTGAATGCCATGAACTACCCAGATTCGGTAGATAATTTCTAGATTAAACTTACGAATATAACACACTGAGTACCAAATATGTATATTCGGTAGTTACAAGATACTAGTTTACTGCCGAATATGAGAAAAACCCCAAAGTGGTTTTCCAAAAATATCTACATTCGGTAGTTATGTAGATTTATTTACCTCCGAATGGCCCCAAAAACGAATTCCTCAGAAAATTTCAAAACTCAGTATTCTTATCCTTTACAATCGGTAATAGTTTAACATTATTTGACTGCCGAATATAACAGTGGCCTCAAAATAAAATTTCCGAAAACTTGAAAATCGGATGTTTATCGATTAAAGTTATCTCCCGGTTATTTATATTCGGCTGTTTTACTATATATTTTAGCTTCCGATTATATCATTTTTTGCACTCAGTAAACTGTGTACATTCATTTGCATAAATCGGGTGTTTTGGGTAACCGATAGGATTCCGAATATAAAGTATTCGGAAGTTTGACTTATTTAATTACCTCCGAATATATCATTTTTTCCACTCAGTAAACTGTGTACATTCATTTGCATAGATCGTAAGGAAGAGGATAGGCTATTTGAAGAAAAGTGGATAGGCTATTTGAAGAAAAGTGGATAGGCTATTTGAAGAAAAGTGGAAGGAGGATGGAATAATTTGGAAAATGTTCATGAAAGCATGGGACAAAATCGTTTGGTCGATGACCGAGGAAATTTACGAATGTAACTTGAAGAAATTTGAGGATGAATACGGCACGGACTACCCAAAACCGGTTGAGTATTGTAAAACACAATGGTTAACGATTAAGGAGAGGTTTGTGTTTGCATGGACATATGAATATCGTAACTTCAAGAACGAGGCGACAAGCATTGCGGAGGGGTCTCATGGTCGACTAAAGAAAATACTAATTGGTAGTTAAAATGGAGTAGTGTCGATCCAAGAAGCAATCCATGAATTCACCAATCGTGATCTCGTAAAGATTAGGAAATGTATGCAATTTAGTGTACACCAATTCCGGATGGAACATATTAAGGAAAAATTGCTTCTAAGGGGAGTTGTTCATAAAGTTTCAAGATGGGCAATAAATCGCATGATGAAACAATTGAAGTTATATAAAACTTATGATGACGAGAATACGGTTTGTGTTTGCAAGGATATGATAGGTATTGGACTCCCATGTCGTCATAAGTTGGGTAGGTATGTTGAAGTGATTGACATCAATGATATTCACCCATTTTGGAAGCAATTAAATTTCACTCCGAACACCCCGGTAGTTGATGGTCCGTCTTTCTTCGAGTCGGAATTGTATGCACGAATAGCCGAGCGTTACGCTACATCAAACGGCACCAAAAAGCAAATATTGATGCATAATTTGGAGGAAGCCCTTCACCCTTGTTTAAGGGAGGTTGATGAACCTATTAAGCAAAAGAACACCGGTAGGCCGAACACCGAAGTGTCGAGGACCATCCAAAGAAAAGAGTTGAAGGAGTATTTGTCTAATAAAAGAATATTGTCTAGGCACGAGTGTTCGGAAGCCGAATTTGAAGATGAGCCGGAACCTAAGAAAAGAGGTCGTCCAAGAAATGATCAAAGTGGACCAACCACCCGACAAGTAAGGCCAAAGATCTCTACAGAGCCTTCTCAAGTAAGTCAACCCAATGTTGTCGAACAAGTTGTTGAGCAAATGAACGCCTCGCAACAAACCCAACCAATGGAAATTCTTACTATAAAAGAGGACAAAGGTAATCTTCGTTGCCCTAGAGATCTTAATGGAAGACCAAATCGATCCACATATACAATATACAAAGAGTATTTGGAACAACTCCCTCCACTTATCATTCCATTTGTTTTGTCGACCGACGAGGTTGATGGGGATGGAAATTGTGGGTTTCACGTTGCTACGGAACAAATGGGTTACTTTAGAGAGGCGGATATCGAAGATGTCACCCAATGCCAATATTTAAGAAATAAGATGGCGGTACAACTAGTGAAGGACAAGGGTTTTTATATGGAGATGATGAGGCGATAGATACGACAAAGAACAAGAGTTCAAAGACTTAGTTGCGTGTGAAGTGTCGAAAGGGATTGAAGACAATCGGATCCAAGTATTGGATGACAATGCCTAAATTTGGATATCTCCTAGCGGACGTTTTGAATTGCGTGGTACATTTCTTCGTTCCTCCTATGTATGGACTTAGCATGACGTTTGCACCCACAAGAACGGCTTGCGACGAGTCGGTTAAAGATAGAAGAATCGTAATGGCATTTGTGAATGAAATGCATTTTATCGGTTTAAGAGTAAAGAAAGATTGTCCGTTACCTCCGTTGAGTAAGTGGCACGATTACTTCCCGATGAACCATTGCAAGGATTGGGTGAAACAATATGAGTCCAACATGGTTGATTGGGATCGTGTTATGGACAACAACTTTCCCGCTGAGTTACTCGAATTGATCCCCTCGGATGATGACGATGTTTGATCGTTTTTTTTCGAGGCACGATTATAATTTTTTTTAAACTATGTAATCGGAACAACAGTATTATAACACTTCAATACGATTAATCATATTCGGGAATTCCATATTTTATCAAACCGCCGATTAATATTAAAAATTTGAATTTACAGCACTCAAACATCACATGTTATTCTTTTTTCCCAGTCCGAGATGCAACAATCAACGCGGCTTCGAAATGTAGAAACGACTCTCCTCTCCACTTGGAATAAGCATCTTGTGCCGCAAACCTGTCGTCTCTGTGCCTAGCAAGAATACGGTTGTACTCGGTGCACAATTTTATAACATGGTGCACCCTTGAAGAAACATGGGATGGTTCATAATTGTGGCGTGGCTTCTTGTACTTACCAACAAAAGGACCCAATGAAACGTTAATCCAAAATATACGATCGTCCTGCTGTTCTTTGGGTAGATCTTTCACAATGTAATAATTTTTTATCCATTCGGTCTCTTCCTCAACTTTTTTAATCTTTCTCTATGATGGAATTGTTCTTGACCTCGCTTCTTAGCCTTGATTTCCTCTTCCTCCTCCTCCGTTGCCACTAACGATGGTTTAATTTTTTGGGTTGTTTGTTCCTTTTTTGTATTTCTTCTTCCCTTGCTGCAATTGATGTAGTTGTTCGCTTGCATCTTCGAAGTATGTTGTCGATTGATGATGGACTTGCCATTGAAAAGGTTTTTCATTCAGATTTGTTACTCAATAATAACTGAGAGGGGTTACCCTCCTTATATAGATTAGAGTTCCAACGGATCTAATTTTTGAAAATATGGCCGTTGAGGTTTCTGAAAATATGGCCGTTGAGGTTTCGTATCATTGGTGCACTACAATCGGTTGTTAACGATACACGTATTACCTCCGAATAAGACATTCGGTGGAAAACTTAAATTCTTATCTACCGATTAAGTTGGTATTTCTAAACACGACTATATTATTCGGAGGATAATTGTTTTGTAAAGTTCCGAATGTACGATGGCCCAAAAATCAGAATTTGGGAAAAACTTATACTTTTCAAATTTTGAAATTGAAATAATCGGAAGTATAATTAGTTACCCAAACTTCCGAATATGGGCTGTCTAACATTCTATATTGGCCCTTGGAACCACCTAGAGCCAAGGCGTGGTTTGTTTTGAACTTGCTATATTCGGAGGATAATTGTTTTGTAAAGTCCCGAATGTACGATGGCCCAAAAATCAGAATTTGGGAAAAACTTATACTTTTCAAATTTTGAAATTGAAATAATCGGAAGTATAATTAGTTACTCAAACTTCCGAATATGGGCTGTCTAACATTCTATATTGGCCCTTGGAACCACCTAGAGCCAAGGCGTGGTTTGTTTTGAACTTGCTATATTCGGAGGATAATTGTTTTGTAAAGTCCCGAATGTACGATGGCCCAAAAATCAGAATTTGGGAAAAACTTATACTTTTCAAATTTTGAAATTGAAATAATCGGAAGTATAATTAGTTACCCAAACTTCCGAATATGGGCTGTCTAACATTCTATATTAGCCCTTGGAACCACCTAGAGCCAAGGCGTGGTTTGTTTTGAACTTGCTATATTCGGAGGATAATTGTTTTGTAAAGTCCCGAATGTACGATGGCCCAAAAATCAGAATTTGGGAAAAACTTATACTTTTCAAATTTTGAAATTGAAATAACCGGAAGTATAATTAGTTATCCAAACTTCCGAATATGGGTTGTCTAACATTCTATATTGGCCCTTGGAACCACCTAGAGCCAAGGCGTGGTTTGTTTTGAACTTGCTATATTCGGAGGATAATTGTTTTGTAAAGTCCCGAATGTACGATGGCCCAAAAATCAGAATTTGGGAAAAACTTATACTTTTCAAATTTTGAAATTGAAATAATCGGAAGTATAATTAGTTATCCAAACTTCCGAATATGGGTTGTCTAACATTCTATATTGGCACTTGGAACCACCTAGAGCCAAGGCGTGGTTTGTTTTGAACTTGCTATATTCGGAGGATAATTGTTTTGTAAAGTCCCGAATGTACGATGGCCCAAAAATCAGAATTTGGGAAAAACTTATACTTTTCAAATTTTGAAATTGAAATAATCGGAAGTATATAACATTATATTGTCTTCCGAATAAATACTGGCCCCAAAATGGGATTTTTCCTATATCAGAAATTTTGAGATTTTTCAATATATATATATATATATATATATTCGGTAGTGAGTGTACTTCCGAATACTGTGTGTCTACTTAAATATATTCGGGAGACAAAAAATTCATTAAACTACCGATTATTACCAGTTTGTATCCAGGAAGATATGACCAACAACATTCGGCCGATAACCATCAAATATTTCTCCCGAATACTGTCGATGTTCTTGAGAAATGAAGAACACGACTACATTCGGAAGTAAAGGAGCATGAATATCGCCCGAATCTGGATAAATAACCGAAAACCCTAGAATTATTTTTTCTCGATTCGCCGAATTAAAGCGAAATAAACCCCAAAAATGATAGATTCTTACCTAATTGGGGCCATTTGACTTTGGAGCGGAATTTTTTTTTCTTCCACAATCGAAAGATAATAGGAAACCGGAAGAAGAAGAGTTGAAATGAGTAGAATTGTTTTTGATTTGGTTTTCATACAGTTTTACCATAAGGGCATTTATGTAACTTCAATATCATATAGGGTACCCCTTAACTAGAGTCTTTGGCTGGGTATAAATTGATGGCCCCTAAATCCTTTGGGGTGGCCCCTAAAAACGCGAGGTATTTAAAGTGATCAATTAAATTAACCAATCAGTATTTCTTCTACTAATTTAGGGTTGTGTTATACGTGTAATTGTCACATTAACTCTTTACACAAGTAGTAAACCGCAAGAGCTGACAGAGGAATTTTGTTAAGCAATTGTGTGTAAAGATAACACTAGAAAACAGACCGAGCTTATGCGTCTGTTGCTGGGATCAACCTGATTCACAGAGTGTAAAGCATTCGACTAAGTTACACCTTGAGAGCTTATTCTTGGTGGGTTGGTTGGATAGAATCTGGTAGTCGAGCGCTTCCGTATCCAGTGGCAGTAAGAAACCGGGGGATAGCAGAGCTTATTGCTATTCTACGGTTGGTAACAATATAAATTTAATAAAAGATAAATTTTCAATTAATTAAGCTTCGGTTCAGTGGCGGCGAATGATTCCCTAATCACCTTTCTCCTTATTATTTTAATCCAATATTTATTATTTCCGTTTTATTAGTTACTTTGATTTGAAAATCCGAAAACCCCCTTTTAGTTACCTTTTTAAACAGCTAGAAACTCCCTGCTCTTCGTGGGAACGAACTCCTTACCATTATATTACCAGTTAATTGTGTGGAAAGGTGTAATTAATTTGTTGCGTTAATGACACGCACCAGTGGAAAATTAGAGCACTAATGCAACAGAAGACGACGCCATTGCGAACATGAATAAAGTTGATATTTAAAAACAAGCAAATGAAGTTTTACTCTCTTCTCCTATTACAAAACAAGTGTCCAAACTAACCCATTTGTTTCAATGTGAGTCCAAAGTCACCAATAGACAAATTTATCAGCGTAAACAACAAATCCTGGTACAGATTTGTTATCATTCATCATGTAGTCTCCGCTACATCGTGTTACTAGCTTTAGAAAATAATTTCAGTGCAGAAAAGAACCATATGGCATATGCTTAATATGTCTTAAGGATGCATGATAGCAGGGCAACAGTATTATTGAAGAATTTGAGTTATGTTTCTGCTGAACAAAAGCATGTGCCAGATAATTTAGCCAAATCTTGTCTATGACTGCTCGTGGACATTTTCTATGTTATTCACAATGTTGCTTGCATCAATGTAATGTGAACAAGAAAAGAAGTACGGTTTTGGGGAGATCTAGATGTAATTGTGAAGGACAAGGTTACGTTACAATTGGAGCATACTAATTCATCTAGTGGGTGCTCAAGTAGATCAATTCAGGACTTAAGGAATATTGCAAGTAGATCAATAAGATTTCAAAAAAATTGGTTAATAGGAGTATATGGGGCCGGTTCTTATCGGCATGGCAAGCTGTAAAGTTTGCCATTTTTGCACTCATTATGGAACAAGTTAATTTTTCACTTTTCCAGGCTAGGTCGAGTCACTACTGAGCGGTCGAGACTAGACAGTTCGGTGCAATACAAACCGGCCGATCGAAGTTAAACCGCCATTGGAGTAAACTCGACCGCCCACTGCTTATCATCCAAGGGTCACCATTTCATCACCTATAAATACAATATCTAGTTTCGTTTCAACTCACACCATTTCTTAAACTTTCCTTCTTTCACTCCACAAATCTAATATGTCAGTTCGAAGTCGAGGTCGTAAATTTAGCTTAGCTGAAGATGAACTCATTTGCAGGAATTATGTTCTTGTTACAGAATATATGGCCAATGGCGCACAACAAGATCAACATACTTTATGGCAAAACATATTTCAGAGATTTCAAGTAGAAACATTGAACCTCAATAATCGAGATGCAAATACTTTGTGCCATCGCTTTGGAGTAATCAGCAAGGATGCGATCTTATTTGTTGCTGCGCTTAGTGAAGGTAATCGAAACCGAGTAAATGGTCAAACCGAGTCTGATATGGAGCAAATGTGTTGGGTTGAATGGCGCAATAGAGTGGGTAAATATTTTCAATTTGAAAGTTATTACCTTATCTTGAGGGTGTTTCCCAAATATGATGTATTTATATTTTCATTTGTATGATACATCTTTCATTTGTATGATGCATTTTTATGTAATCAAGGTTTAAAGTTATTATCAAAGTTTAAGTTTAAGATATTAATATAAACTGGTGCATCTTTCATTAAGTTTGATAATTTACGTTAGTGCCTCTTTCATTAATCTAGATAATTTACATTAGTACCTCTTTCATTAATCTAGATAATAAGATATAAACTAGACACAACTGATTACAATAAAGACTTTAAAAATAAAAATTTGGGACAATGTTATTCATCTTGTTTATCTTCTTCATTTTCACCAAACTTAAAATCAATGTGCTCATGAACGGAGTTTCCTTTGTTTATCTTTTTCTTTTCCTTCAAATTTTCATTGTCTTGAACTTTTCTTTGTTTTTTCTTAGTTGCAGGTTTGATTTGGTTAATATCCAAAACTTGTAGACTTATTTGGTTTTTACCTATTTCTTTGTAACCATCACATATCTTACAAATGACTGCTTCAAGCACCACTTCGGAAAAATCAAGTTGGGTAGCCAAGTCAAGTTGGGATTCAAACTTGTCGTTTTGTAAGAAAAGATATAAACTTTTTATGTAAAAAATTTGGTGTAAATTTTGTGTTTGAATGTCACATTTTTATAGAGTTAGAGAAAGAGTCGTTGGAGATGTAAAATCAAACAAACGGTAGAGACTTGATCGCTTATCTTTTTCCTCATAGTGGCGCGACCAGTTTGCCATGCCAGATGGCATGGAAAATGGGTGGGTTATCCACCCCCAATAGGAACCTTCCTGAGAACAAAGAACTATACAATGAAAATGAAAAATTCGAAACTTACTGATATGGATTTCATTTCACTTTATAAGGTTTAGGCCATTCTTGAGATGCCTCTGAAATTGGATCAATCAAGTCTGAGATACCTCAAGTCCTCCCAAGTTGAAACTTTTAAATAGAATTCACAATTAACAAAATTAGATAAAAATACAATATACCTAATTAAAAATATGAAATCTACTTGAATCTGTAACAAAAAATCAACGTTTGCATTGAACAGAGATAATGACTATCAGATATTACATTGAACTTCATGTGGCCATTACATCATCAACTTGAAACTACTCTACTAAAAACCCTAATTTCAACATCTTTTTACAATAATATAAAACCCAGGGACAAAAGAAAGAAAAAAATCCCGAACCCTCAAAACCATAAAAAGTTCTTCCTTGTATCTTGAGTGCATAAACAACATCCATCGTAGTAACAGTCTTTGTTAGAGCATTGCCCGGTCGAACTCGCATGCGTTGTTATCTCAAGCATGTTTGTCAATGTTATTGATCAAAACTATAAGTCTTGATTTCTGGTCTATTATAGATAAATCTCGGACTAGGATAAAAAGTGTAGTTGAGCTCAAGGACTTCATGGCGATTCATTATACAAGTAGAAGAACTACTCAAGGAACCGGTGGAACTTCTCGACAAAACGGTATGTGAAGACTTGAACTTATCTATCACTCAAAATTCTATCTACTCTATCTCTTACTCTTTGAGACAAGAAGTCGTATGCTATATATATAGACTTAGATTATACACATTTGGTATTTCGAGTCGAGTATACCTCGCCTATATATATCTCGAAATATGTGTTGGTAAGCTTTTCGCTTCGATCAAGTTTATCTTTACATAGTCACGAAAGTCATGATATGTTTCAATCATCTTGAAAATTGCTTTGACGAGAAATGGTGTAACAACTACATAACGTCCTCTAAGAACGTTTCAATGATTGAAATGAGAGTTTAGATTACATAACCAATGGTGGACATCAACATTTTTGTAGAAACACATTTATGTATAAGTCCTATTCCTTGAACCAAAGTTTGCGAACTTTGTTGATCTAGAGAACCGGAAGAATGGCGTGAGCCAAGTCCGCGAACTGCCGAAGTTATCAAACCCGAGAATTTTTGTTGGAGTTGACAAACTACTTGCGTGAAGCTAAGTCCGCGAACTCAGTCCGCGAACCCAGTTCGCGAACCGGCGAAGTTCTCATTCCCGAGAATTTCTGCTGGAGTTTGTAAACTCTGCCCGGTAACTTGAGTCCGCGAACCTAGTCTGCGAACTTGAGAAGATATATATCTGAAGATGATTTCTGAACTTAAACTTAAAAAGACTAAGGAACGCAGTTTGCAAATCGTGGCTATAAAAGTTCATGAACCGATTCAAGTGAATCAAATCATTTTTGCTTCAATTGTGTCTTGTGTAGTACATAAGCTTTCCTTGCAATTGAACAACTCTCTAACTAGTTCATTTGAAGTCATTTGAACTAGTTATGGTGAAGAAGAACATGGTTGATATGAAATGCTCATATGGCTAACCTTTTGGTTAACTATTGAAACCAACAAGTGCATACGTTTGGGTACGGTTAACAAACCTAGAAACGTGCATTGTCAAGTGTGTGTAACAAGCTAAGTTTTCGATCTAACGGTTGAGAAATATTAACTTGAATCTAAATCAAGTTTTCATCTAACGGTGGATATTGATTGCTTTGTTACCAATATAAGTTAATTGCAAACCGTGATTTGAAAGACTATATAAAGGAGACATCTAGTATTGTGCAAAACTAATCCCCACACCTTACATGTGATACTAGTTTGCGTGATAGAGTCGTTTCTCCTTTAACCTTTGGTTTTCTTCTTCTAAAACCAGGTTAACGACTTAAAGACTTCATTGGGATTGTGAAGCTAGACCGATACTACTTTTATCATAGTTGTGTGATCTGATCTTGCATCTTCTATCGTACGAGTACAATCAGATTGATTGGCTTGAGATTGATATCTCCAATAGGAAAGATATAAAAAGTAATCACAAACATCTTCGTCTCATTGTTTGTGATTCCGCAACATCTTTTTTCGCTACCATATGATTAAGATTGTTGTGAGGTGATTGATAACTCTAGGCTATTCTTCGGGAATATAATACCGGATTATCAATTGGTTCCAGTTCACCTTGCTTATTATCAAAAGACGGAACAAAACCTTTAGGGTTTATCTGTGGGAGAAAGATTGATCCTTTGATAGACTTGTCTGTGTGAGACAAATTTGTTTATTGTCAAATCCTGCGATTTCGGGTCGTAGCAACTCTTAGTTGTGGGTGGGATCAGCTAAGGGAATCAAGTGCGCAGTATCCTGCTGGGATCAGAGGCGTAGGGAGTACAACTGTACCTTGGATCGGTGGGAGACTGATTGGCGTTCAACTACAGTCCAGTCCGAAGTTAGCTTGGAGTATGCTAGTGTCTGTAGCAGCTTAATACAATGTTTGTTAAATTTGGACTAGGTCCCGGAGTTTTTCTGCATTTGCAGTTTCCTCGTTAACAAAATCTATAGTGTGTGTTATTTTTATTTCCGCATTATATTGTCTTATCTTTATAATTGAAATAATACAGGTTGTGCGTTAGATCATCAATTAGAGTAATCCAACCTTTGTTTGTTGATTATCATTGATTGATCCTTTGATATTGGTCTTTGTTACCATCCAAGTTGTTCCTTGTGTTTGGTTAAAGACTCGCTAATTTCTATTAGCTTGAGTAAATCAAAACAAGAGAGAGATATTAACTCCTTGAGATACTTTTACCTAGATTGAGTCTGACTGTCTAGTTGATTCTATAAAAAGTGTTTCGGAGTTAGTCCATACAGATTGTTAGGAGAAATATTGGGTGTTGTTGTTAGACCCCGCTTTTTCAATTGGTATCAGAGCAGGCAAACACGTTCAAGACCTTACAAGTCTGTGTTTGTACTGATCTGACTCTATGGACAGAGGTGTTATCTCTATTAACGTACCACCAGTCTTCGATGGGCTAATTACTTATGGTGGAAAATTGTTATGCGAGATTTTCTTCAAGCGCGTGATTTTCAATCATGGGTATATGTTGTCAATGGCTATGATGCCCCCGTTGTGGCAGTTGGAGATGTAAACGTTCCCAAGAATATTGGTGAATATAATCCTGCCGAGATACTTGCTGCAAAGAAAAATTCCGACGGTTTGAACGCCATCATACATACCATTACCCCAAATCTTCAGCACCATGTGTCAAATTGCACTAGGTCTAAAGATGCTTGGGATACCTTAGAAACCGTATTTGAAGGTAACTCCAGTGAAAAGGAAGCTAGGCTTCAAAACCTTAATTCCGACTGGGAGAACCTTCGTATGGCAGATGAAGATACATTTGATGAGTTTAATCACAGAGTGTATGAAATTGTTAATGCATCTTTTGCATTGGGTAAGACTATTCCTGAAAAGGACATTGTGATGAAAATTCTCAGATCGATGCTATCTAGATACGAGTCTAAGAAGCATGCCATCGTTGAGGGAAATAACCTTGATAATCTTTCCAGAAATACATTGATTGGAAAGCTAAAGATCTTTGATCGTGAGCATACATCCAAAATCGGAAAGGATATTTCCTTTAAAGCACAGAAGAACACTAAGTTACTTGATAAATGTAAAAGTGTATGTGTCTCTAAGGATGATCAGTCTGAGGGTGATTTTTCGGATAAAGATCTTGACAAATCAGTCTCCTTGATCACAAGACATTTTAGGGATCTTCTATTGAAGAGAAGTAAACGGTTTTCAAGAGACAAACCTAGGTCATCAGATAAACCTCACAATCGCGTCCCTCCTAAAAACAGGGATGTTGACGAGGCTGATGACGAGTATATGCCACAGTGCTTTAAGTGTAAAGGTTTTGGTCATTTTTCAAACGAGTGCCCAAATCGTAGAAAATACACTGGGATCAAAGGTCTTGCTGTAACACTTGATGAGATGTATGAGATCTATGATTCTGATGAAGATAAGAAATTAAGTGTTGGTCTTCTATGTGAAAACATTGTGATAATTATAGCAATACATATATCAACCTTGATGGTTTGGGTGAAGAAGAAAATCCAATCAAGCTGGATGAATCAATTGACCCATCCTTTGGAAACTCTGTTTATAATGTTTCATGATATACTATGTGTCTGGCTGCTTTCACACCACAGATGCCTGAATACTATCCAAGTTTGACATGATTGATTTGTTCTCAGAAGGGTCATGAACTATCAATATGTTACAAGTACAAACATCAAGTGAGGCACGCCAAAAAACTTCAACGAAGAGCAAATCGATTGGCAAGGAAGCTTAAACTTGCTCAGAATACTGCTGAGGTATGTAGGAATTTATCTTCGTCTAAGAAGTTGGTTTCCAAAGACAACATAAGACCATATGAGTACAATCATATTGATTGGCTTGAGATTGATATCTCCGATAGGCAAGATATAAAATGTAATCACAAACATCTTCGTCTCATTGTTTGTGATTCCGCAACATCTTGTTTCGCTACCATACGATTAAGATTGTTGTGAGGTGATTGATAACTCTAGGGTGTTCTTAGGGAATATAAGACCGGATTAGAAATTGGTTCATGTTCACCTTGATTATTATCAAAAGACGGAACAAAACCTTTAGGGTTTATCTGTGGGAGACATATTGATCCTTTGATAGACTTGTCTTTGTGAGACAAATTTGTTTATTGTCAAAGCCTGCGATTTTGGGTCATAGCAACTCTTAGTTGTGGGTGAGATCATCTAAGGGAATCAAGTGTGCAGTATCCCGCTGGGATCAGAGGCGTAGGGAGTACAATTGTTCCTTGGATAGGTGGAAGACTGATTGGGGTTCAACTACAGTCCAGTCCGAAGTTAGCTTGGAGTAGGCTAGTTTCTGTAGCGTCTTAATACAGTATGTGTTCAATCTGGACTAGGTCCCGGGGTTTTTCTGCATTTGCGGTTTCCTCGTTAACGAAATCCCTGGTGTATGTGTTATTTCTATTTCCTCATTATATTGTTTTATCTTTATAATTTAAATAATACAGGTTGTGCGTTAGATCATCAATTAGAGTAATCCAACCTTTGGTTGTTGATTGTCATTGATTGATCCTTGGATACTGGTCTTTGTACTATCCAAGTTATTCCTTGTGTTTGATTAAAGACTCGCTGATTTCTATTAGCTTGAGTAAATCAAAACAAGAGAGAGATGTTAACTCCTTGAGATATTTTTACCTAGATTGAGTCTGACTGTCTAGTTGATTCTCTAGAAAGTATTTCGGAGTTAGTCCATACAAATTGCTAAGCGAAATATTGGGTGGTGTTGTTAGACCCCCGCTTTTTCAGTCTTCCTCCTAGCATGTTCAGTGTAAGTAACAGCATCACGAACCACATTCTCAAGAAATATCTTAAGAACACCACGAGTTTCTTCATAAATCAGACCATTGATATGTTTGACTCCACCTCTTCTTGCTAATATCCTGATAGCTGGTTTAGTGATACCTTGGATGTTGTCTCTCAGAACTTTTCTATGCCTCTTTGCTCCTCCTTCGCCAAATCCCTTTCCTCTTTTTCCTCTTCCTGGCATTTTTTCTCACTCACTCTGAAATTCAAATTTCTTTCTCTCTTCTGTATTTTTATTTCTTTGATATTTTTTGAGATTTGAGATTTGAGAGAGATGATGGTGGATAGTGGTGGTTATTTATATAAATTTAATTTGGACTTTGTCAAACTTCTGAAATGGTGTAATATCGTTGGATAGAATGACGATCCGTATGAACTGTTTTGGTTTTTAAATACATTGTTAGATTAGGAATAACAATTTGCTACTGACTGAATAAGAAGTACTCGGATCGTGAGTTTTCTTCTTATTTTCGTCTCCGAGTCTCCTGTCCCTCTTTTCCCTATCCCTTCATGTCCCACCAACCAGAGTATGACATGTGTCAAGCATATAATAACCGGTTGACACTGTTTTCTACGAACGTTAAGTTGTACTCACCATCGTCTTCCTGATTTTTCTTCTTTTTATACGTATTGATGTTATATTTCTATTTCACAATCTTTGTATTATTTCTCTCACTACTGTCTCCATTGAACTTTATGAAGATCAGTACAACACCAGATTTCCTGATCTTCTAATTAAGCTCGTATAGTGTTATACGAAGCGCTTTAATTTGTATAGAACTTGGTCTGTAATCAAACTGCTTTGAGATATGTCTGACCCAAAATATATATCAAATTAGAAATCTAACACAATGGGTATATATGGCTGGTATTTAATTAGTATGTTTATGAATCAACAATAATATTTATATTTGATTTGAACTCGTTTTTTCTAAAAAAAATTGGGCAAAAAGAAATCTGTTTGGGCACACAACGTGTTTGTGTATTAGTTGAAGGATGTTTTGAATAAATGGTGATCAGATAAAAAAAAAAGATGCCTTTTTCTAAATAACCTCTGCTAATTTACCCAATAAAAATGATCAACTTTAAGTTGTAATTTGTTTTGATATTGCTAGTTAAAAGAAGTTACCAAACTATACATTTAAAATTAACATAAATAATATTAAGTTGTTTATTTGGGAAAAATAACTAGTAAAAAAATATTATTGCTTAAAGGGTAAATTGGTAAATTGGTAGAGGTTATTGCCTTAATTGGTAGAGATTATTTAGAAATGATCATATTATTACTACCTTGCCTTAATATTATTTTCTAACTAGTAAAAATAGTTTGCCTTGTAAACTATTTTCCAAATAAACAAATGTTTTTTACTTGTAATAACATAGTATGTGGTTCGATGTGTTTGCCTTGTAATAACATAATATGTGGCGTAAATGATAATTCGAAAATGTAGATGTCGTTATATTTGCGATTGAGAATAGTTATATGAGTTAGTATTTAAATTTTTTGAATCCCAGTTCAAATTTTCTCCTCCTTAGCTTCAATTGACCTTAAAATGAACTCTTGAGTTGTGTTTTACGTTATTACAAGTTTTTGCCACGTTGAACTAGTCGAAAACCATTATGTCGTGCCTTTTTTAGCTGGTATGCTTAGATATATCCACACTGGTTATTGTATCCTTAACTGCATATCAGTGTTCTACGCCCTGAGTTTACAGACAACCTTCTTGAACATATCAAGTTTTGATTTAAACTACGGGACACCAGGATATCCATTTAATAAATTAATCTCGCCTTTATCCTCTTTGCCCCCAAGTTATGTATTGTTTACTCTCTCTATTTATCTTTATCTTTGTGATTTTGGTTTAGTAGGTCTCATTTTATAAATGTGAAGATTTTTGTTGGTTCACTGTATGGGGGTTGCCTTGGTAAAACTGTACTACCCCAATGTTTTTCTTTTTGAGGGTTATAGTTATACCACCCCGACACGAGTGTGAAAATTTCTGAATAGGTCATTAGTGACTTTCTTATGCAGTACAAAATTTTGTTATAAGTACTTCCACTCACAACTAATTTCTGACCCGTAGAATGTTGCTTATGTGTCATGATTTGCATGTGTTCAGTTTGCTGTCATTCTCTAATATAGGATCGATACCTATACATTTTCGCTTTAAATTCTTAAGGAATGTTCAACTAGGTTGAAGCATTTGCATTTGGCTGGGAGGAAGGTCTAGGATCAATTCTCATAACAATACTTCAGGTAATGATCTTTGTACTTGGTAACTCGTGGCCTTAATGACAATTTGGAAATACAAAGCGTCTGTGATTCAATAGTTAGATAAATTAGTATTTTGACCAAAAACGTTTTACATTGCATCTTATAGCAGCAGCTTATATATCATGGTAAGCACTCTTTTGCAACTTTTTTGATTGATTTCCTTAGGTGCACAAGTATAGATTTTTTGATTAATTTTCCCTCAATATGTAACTATAGATTATAAATTAGTTATCTTTGATGTAGGCTAGCCTGACTATACCATCCCCTTGACAACTGTCACACACCCCTATCTCGACTTCAGGGTCCCGCTCCATAGAGTGTTATATAGTGGACATCGGGTTGGAGAACATGTTGGTGAATATGTTATGTCATATGCTTTTCCTGCAGACCCAGATCCTTTTATTGATCAGAGATATTACCGTGATCGGACATCCGCTACCCATAAGTATCACGATTAAATATAAAATAATATTAAGTTTTTTATTTGGAAAAAAAATAGTTTAAAGAAGTTACCAAACTATTCATATTACTAGTTATGATGATGATGATATCTATGTATTCTTCTTTTTCTATGGGGAAATGCAGTTCTCCATGTCTCGTGATGTGACACGAATTAATTTTATCTTGTAGGAATGAAAGAAATGCTAGTAGGATTTTCACTGCGTCTAACTAATACACTGTACGTTTCTTATTATGCGAGCTTCTCTAGCTAGCTAATACGAACACTGTGTATATCTTGTTACATGACTTACCTAAATACTAAAAGTAAAAAAAAAAACATGACATACCTATTGATATATAAAAAATGTGACTTCCTTGACAAATATCTTTTTTAGTATAGAGAAAAACTAAAGAATTTCCTTAATTACCACCTTAATAAATTAATCTTATTTTCCATCCATATAATTTTCATCCTTATTTTTATAATCTAATACTGAGTTTTTCATATGCCAGAAACATATCAATTGGAATTGCGATCTACCGGTTATTACATTTCATCCGAATATAAATTCTCAAATCGTATTTTTACTTGGAGTGATTATCAAAAAGAACAATATGATAAATGTTACCTTATTTTCCTTATATTTGGAACGAATCACAAAGAACTATTGCTAAATACTAGGTTTCATATGAAAGATTATTTGGATTCTTAAACAAGTATATTTTAAAATCTAGTTCATGTAAAATGTGATTAAAAACGTGCTTATTTTAAAGACTCAAACCATATTTTTTTCTTGGAGCGATTATCAAAAGGTACAATATGATAAATGTTATGTTGTTTTCCCTACATTTTGGAATGATGCGGATCACAGAGAACTACTACTAAATAGGTTTTATTGGAAAGATTATTTGGATTCTTAAACAAGTAAATTTTAAAGTTTAGTTCTTGTAAAATGTGATTGACGATGTGCTCATTAAAAACAACCAAAGAGATATCCTTAACTTTAAGTTCATGTGTTTGGAAAATATGAGCATGAATCTTTTCAGAGACATCAACGTATCAAATTGCATAAAGAGAAATTGTACGTCATAATGAAATGTTAAACCGAAATCATAAAATATGTAAATTGTAAGAATTTTGAAAAGATTCAAAATAAATTGGAAGCAAACAAACCCTGGTTAATAATTAAGTTCCAACCAGAGAATAACAAAAAAAAAAAAACTCTCAAATTTTATAAAAAGTTTCAAGACAGGAATAATAATCGTGTCAGCCGAATTTAGATCTAGAGACGCAACATTCAAACGAGGTTTGCTAACTCTAAGACTGAGTTATGCATCCACCAAGGAATTTGTCCCCAATGGCCGATCCTTCACTATGAGATTCTTCTTTGTTTAAAAAACTTTTTTCATTAGTTCTCTTATTTTAGATTTTTTTCCTGATTGCCAAAAATAAGAACATATTCGAGCAGAAAAGTATACATTTATGGTTTTAGGTTTTGCTTAATCTCGTAAATTAAAAATGATTTTCCAATTAACAACTAATAAACTAAAATAATCTCTCGGTTTTCGACCACAATCAAGCCAACACTTTAATTCGACCATAATAACTTCCTGATCCAATCAATGAATACAAAATTTTTAGTAACAAAAAAAATTTCATAAAAACTTTCATTAAGCTTTATCATATTGTTTCGCTTTCCATACTGCAGATCATAACAATCGAAGATGAAGTTAGAGATGTCAATTATAAACGAGCAAAAAAAACTTTCAGTTCCAGTAAGTAAGTTTCAAATCATCCTTTTAAAGTTCGGTGAGATAAAACCCCAACCAAGAAAGAAAAATCTAAGTACTAGTCATACAAATCCCTAACTTACAAACTTATTCCAGCCACTAAACTTCCACGAGAAATGAAAGAAACGTAAGACATGGTTTGAGTTATTCAAAACCACTAATTGTATCAACAAAGTCTTCACCACCACCATCTCTAGATTTATTTTCAATTAAAAATTATTGTTGTTATAATAACTACAAATCAAATTGAATTAGAACTTCTTTCTCTTTAATTTTATTTTTTCTAGATTTTGTTATTTTTAATCTTCCACATGGAAACATAACAAAATCAAATTAAAACCTATTTACCCAATATTCTGGTTAAAACCAATTGAATCCATTCAAACCCACACATCAAAATTGTAAATAATATTTATTAATAATCAAATTCATTAGAAGAATATTATAATTAGCTCTCTTCTTATTTTGATTTAACAAGATATTGATTACGATTATCAAGAAGTTAAAAAGGCTGACTTCATTTTGGGCATTAAGGTCGACTAAACACGCATATATAAAAGTATTTATTTTCTATTTTGTTGAGAGAAATTTTCTTGTATTTTTTTTTATTGATATTTCGGCAGTGAATAATGGAAATGGTGAACTTCATGAGTTTTGTTATACGGAAGAACGGAAAAAAAAATAATCCAACCGTTATTTTATGGGTAGTTCTTAACCCTACACATTTCTAACTGAAATAAAATGTCTGGGTTAGTAATTAAGCAAAAACTTAGCTTTGGTTCCCGTTGATGGTGGATTTTGACGAAGGTCACATCTGTAATCACACCAAAAATTATGCATCTCTGATCAGTTTCTGAATCATAAGAAATTCGTGTCTTCACCTTCCGCAAGAAAAGTGAATTGCAGTTCTATAACTTCATGAAAGCAATAATATATGTTGTCGACATTAGGCTTTCTGAGGCAAAAACTTTCAATGTTCCATATATTTCATGATTAAGCTAATAGACTCGATGTCATTTTGAATTTGGAATTCATCTCTGGTGTCTGATCTAGAGAATAAATATGATGTTGATCACATATGCTCCTAGACATATTGCATGCTAGTATAAAGACACTAATTAATTCCACTCGCAGTATTCATCGGTTGAATTCCTAAAAATACCCTAATGTTCACTTACTCAGGATCTACGGCTTTTCTCAGCTGAATTCCATGGAGCAGTAATGAACATTTACCTTTCGTGCATATGTGACGCCCCCGAGTAAATCCCGAGTAAAAGGCGATGGTGTCTTTAATAATAATGCTCAAAAGAGCATTCAAAACATGGAAGAACAAGGATATGGAAGTTTGATCAGAGAAGGAAAATGAAGAGAAAATAATAATAAAATAATATAAAAAAGGATTTTTGTGGGACCAACCATCATGGCTCGTCACTATGGACGACCATCATGGTCGGCCCCCTCCTTTTTATTTTCTTTATTATTTTATTATTATAAGGGTTTCCTCTTTCGAGGAATTTCCACTTTTGATCAAAACTCCTTATTTCCATATCTTTTCAAATCTTGCTCCACGAACCATATGGTTAGCAAATCATGTGGTCCCGCAACTATCATGTCTTTCTACCATGAGAAATATTAAAATGATATTATTTTAATATTTTTAATGGTTGGTCTTTCAACAAAGATTAAGAGTTTCATTTAAACTCAGATTCTTCATAGAAGGATGAAATAATGCTCGATGAACCATCAGAAAATATCGAAAATTCTCAGGATTGGTCCGCGGATAGCATGACGACACGGGCATGCCACCATGACCGGTCATGGTCGGCCATTTTGCTTGCAAAAGTCGGTCCCACCTCCTTTGATGATTTTTGATCTAATTAGTCATCCAAAGTCCATATTTGGTTTGGTTCAAACTCTCTCCAGCAACTGGGAAGATGATCCACTCACCATCAGATGGTCTTACGACCACCAAAGGCCGGTTCCATACCCCTTTGTTGGTTCCTCCTCTCTCCATAATTAGGTTTTACTACCTATTGCTTAGTCAAGCACTATTTTAATAATGATTAGACAACAATTAATCATCATTTCACCAATTGCTCTGCAAAGGAGTTTGGTGAATAATCAGTCGGGCATCTGGGTACTACATGGTCGGTCCATCACGTCATGTATATGGTCTCTCTCTCATCCATTGGTTGATTCTCAGTTGATCATCCATTGATCAAAATCAGGATTTTCGAACCTAATACTATGTCTAGCATAATTCTGAACAGGTTCAAACCCCAATATTTTAATATTAATCCAACAATCAATATTTTAAATTAATTAAATAATATTCGACCCAGCTACCATTATTTTTAATTAATGTTTTATTTAGTCTTACTACCAATTATTCATTGATCTAACAGTATTTGCTCTGACCAGCAGTACTTGCCCTATTGCTTCATCTGTCAATAACCTTATTTGTTCTAGCTAGCAATGTGGGTCACGGCCAACAAGGTTCAGAACCGCCACCTTTGGCAATATTGATTTAACTATCAATATTTAATTGCTCCATAGAGCAATGTTCTTCATATTGATTCAGCTATCAATATTTGAGTAGCAGTATAATTCTCATGTTGATTCAACTATCAATATTCGAGAATTCCATATTGATCCAACTATAGTATTTTATTGATCCATCGACCAACGTTTGGTTCGTCAGTAGACCATCATTTTAATATTATAATCTCTCATCATCATTCGACTGGCTCATGACACATGGATCGAGAAAAACCTTATATAATCATTCAATAATGATTATTTTCATAAGTGCTCAGTGCACCAACATAATGGTTTATGATCGATCTAGCAATCTCATCCAACCATATATCCAAGTCATTCGACTATTATTACTGCTTCAACTAGCATAATGATGTGTCATGACCTAATTCAACGTCTACATAGCATGTCGGTGTTCCAACACTCCATGTTTCATCGATCATAACCTTGAACTTTGTTTGTTCAGTTCATAGTTAAAGCTCATAGTATTATGTCAAAGATTGACCACATTAAATACGTCTGCAAAGCAGACTTTCACATGAGACATCAATTCATGTAACATGAGGGGATATCACTAGGGGTTTGATCATAACCTTGAACTTTGTTTGTTCAGTTCATAGTTAAAGCTCATAGTATTATGTCAAAGATTGACCACATTAAATACGTCTGCAAAGCAGACTTTCACATGAGACATCAATTCATGTAACATGAGGGGATATCACTAGGGGTTTGGTCTGGCGGCCTACAACACGTGTGATGTAAGGCGTGCTGGCAGTTAAAGGAGAAAATGGAATAGTGGATGGTCGATCAAAAAAGTCTTCCATGCAAAGT
The DNA here is from genome assembly GCF_003573695.1 of Papaver somniferum. Taxonomy (NCBI): domain Eukaryota; kingdom Viridiplantae; phylum Streptophyta; class Magnoliopsida; order Ranunculales; family Papaveraceae; genus Papaver; species Papaver somniferum. The sequence goes on along the minus strand of NC_039367.1, from coordinate 35,646,936 downwards.
GGAAGTGGTTTTTGGCTTGTTCTCTCACTTCCCATACTTCCACTTCCTTCAACTGCCACCACTTACAGGAGATTGAGTGCTACAATAAATAGGTTTCCGAACCTATGATTGGATAAGAAAGACTAACAAGACTCAACGTAAGCAAACCCACGGCAGTCAAATTATCAAACACTTTCACTAAATTTCTCTAGTCTACACATAAAATCATCTTCAAAGCAGTTCAACACATCACGTCACCAACGGATCAATCTCTATTGATATCCACACAATCTCAGCTTCCCTCCCTACAAACCGACCCTTCTCCTCCTCTTGTGACCGAATTGAACCTGGAACGACCGTTGTCTTGGTTAAGGCCAGGGTCCTAGCTACAAATCAGTCTCTCGAACTCAAAGTACTCCCGTGCAATATATTTGTTTAAAGTTTTGGATGATTTGCTTCATAGAGCATCTGCTTCATCAAGAACTTTCCTTCTCCACTATTTTTTACCAGAAAACCAGTAGGTTATTTTGCCCGCAAACAGTTCCTTAACTAATTTTTCTAACTGTCAAGACGCCCAACTCAAGTTATGAGATCCAAACTTTGATTAAAATTTTTGTAGTACTAACTCAACACTGGTCACAAATTTGGGACCCAAAATCTAAATATCCTTAAAAATAATCAAAATATTACCTTTAACTTTCGGTTCATGTGTTTCGGAAATGTGACATAAATCTCTTCACAAAAATCAAACACGTAAAATTGAGGCAGTATTGTTACCCACTAATTCAAACCAACTTTCGTTCCGGTAAAGTAATTTACCTATCAAATAAAATTTTCATACATTTAAAAACCCTATTCGGTGCTCAAAAATGCTTTAGAAGAATAACATAATAAAATCTCAAAAAAAACAAAATTTGTAACGGACTCACTAACTAAGACATGTTCTAAGAATTTATATAAGTTCTCTATATACCCAAATTTCAAAGAACTTTTAACCTATTTTGGTCTACCACAAGTAGAAACTCAAAATTTCATATGAAGATCCTTATCCTACTACCACCAAAAAAGAAAAAAAGAAAAAAAAAGACATTTGCAAGAACACGAGTATACATAAGTAATAACCAAGAGCACACAAGAAACCGAGGCCCAACATAGGCCCATTACGCTCACATATACCTAGCTCAGAACTTTCTTTGTCTCCCTGTCGCTTTGTTTTTCTCTAAAGCTTCTTCAACGGCTTCGTCTTCATCGTTAGTGGAAGAAGGGGTATACCCGGAGCTTCATTTCTATCTGATGTTCAAACGGATTTAACACAGTCAGGTCTTGATGTCACTTCTTCCTCAGCATTTCTTCCAGAAAGGTTTGATCTATTTTCACTCTCCTTGGTGTCTTGATTTAGGTATGGCTTTATGTCACAATTGATTATAATGTTGAGTTTTGTAGAGGTTTTCACAAATGGGTTTTGTTTTTATCGGGTTGCAGTGTAATAAAACATATACTTCCACTGATTTTAGAAAACCTCTAGGGAATCTGAGGATTCATCTGCAAATGAGTATCTTGTTTTTTTTTCTTTTTTGGCAGATTACAGAAACTGAATATTGGAAGGTAACATTCATTTACGATGATAATAAATAGAGGCGAATCTTCGAACTTATTGTATTCATGAGACCTTCTGTAATTGCTGTGGGCACCTAACTAGTAAATAGTGTAATTCTCCTGTCCCGTTGGTTTTAATTTACTTTTATATTGCAATATGACCTAGAATAGGATGTGGTGATCACCAATAAACATGTGAAGAAACTATATAGAATATTTGCATGGGTTTTGAACTTTTTATGCTCCGTGGTTGTTGGGTATTACTTTTCACTTCTCATTGAGTCTACTTCGCAGGTTTCATCTTATAATGGCTTTCAGGCTGTGATTTGTGTTTTACTCATTTTGTTCCTATTGACTCAATAATTTGCATAACCTTCTTGAATCATAATTCTCAGGAAGACATCAAAGGGGAAGACAGTGATTATATTGAAAGAGTTCTGTGGCACCAGCTGAAGGGAATGGCTGAAGATGCTTTAAACAGCAATAAGTATGCATGGATTGGAAGGAAACAGGATTCTTTATAAAATGGAAGGGGGCAGTCGTATTCAAACTGCCGGTGGAAATCATTGCAGCAAAAAACTTACGTTTGAGATTCCCAACTGTATCGGTGTTTGTAATCGTTACAGCCAAGCGGGTATTTAGATTAGTCTCTACGAAGACTGTGTGATTTGTTGATTTAATGAGATGCCCAACAAATCACAGTCTTCATAGAAACTAATTAAATACCTGTAACGATTACAAACACTGATACCGTTGGCATCCCAAACATAAGTTTTTGTTTGAGATTCTCTTTATGTCTAAGTCGTTAGGGTTATTTACTTGCCTTTTATATTTTGTTTAAAATTCTCACTAATAAAGTTTGGATTTTTACTTGCCTTTTTTTATTCTATAACTTATTTTCAAGTAATGATCATGTCCTTGTTGCTTAGATGCTATTTTACTTCAATAATTCTGAGCTTGCACTTACTTTGACTACTTATCTCAGTTTCCTTTCTGTGTAAATCTTGGCACAGTCGTTGCTCATTTTTATTTATTATGTTATTTAGGTTGAGGTCCATTATGTGGGCAAGGAAATGGATTAGATTTTATCAAGCAATATAGTCAGGTTTGTTTTTCTCCCTCTTTTTGGCGTCTAGTGTTCTGTTACCATCTTATGATTCTTATCTAAGTTTATACCAGGTTGAACGGATGTTTGCTGCTGCAACCAAAGGTGGTTCAGATGATGCGACTCCAGAGTATATGGTCAAGTGGCAGGGACTATCCTATGTTGAAGTGACCTGGTATATATAGTCTATATTGATCTCATAATATTTTATTGTGGGCCCATACTGGTAAAGTAATTTTATCTCCTGCATTTTGTCTATCTAACTATTTTTACATTGCCTGCTTCATGTGTTATCATTTCAGGGAAAGAGACATAGATATTGCATTTGGTCAGGATGCTGTTGATGAGTACAAGGCCAGGGAGGACGACCGCCCAAGGGAAAATGGTGGATTTCCAGTGGAAAAAAAGCAGAGGTACATTTCATGTTGTCTTATGTCTCTCCGCTTCAAGTTCAAGTTTCTAAGCAACCGGTTCAACTTTTACGCTCTTACTACACAATCAATTAGGATGTAGGTGCGCAGAAAGGCCAATATATATGTCCCCTAGAATTTTAGCATGCCGTCAGTATAGTCAGTGTTTCTATTGCTTATGTGCATAAATAACATACAAGTCGCACATCTCAGCTGATGTGAAAGTACTTTTATTCTACTTGAAGCTACAACATATTTTTTTTTTCAAGTAGACTGCCTTTTTCCCTGGTCAGATTTTCTTTTTTTACCAGCAAGCCCAGGTCTCTTTAGCACCATGTTCGGCCATATACTGATGTATACATGGTTAGGAAATTCGATGATATTAGCATTTCTGTACGCTTGCAATCATGGGTTTAAAGGAGTCATGAGTTAAAAGTTTGCCAAGATGATCTTCACCATGGACTGCTGTCAATAAAAGTTGCTTGAATTCACTCATTCAACCCTGTGTATGTGGGCCTCGATAACGTTTTATGATGATGGGGTCCTTGGGTTCATGAAGAATGAATACCAGTAGATTGTAATCATGTAAGAATCCTGTGTCCTTATTTGCAACAGCATGCTGAGTAAGTGTAAAACCTGGGAATGTGGAGATTGCAATAAAATGTAGGGTAGCCTTTTGCTAATATGCGTAAAAATGTAATCTGGAGGGTATTTTCTTTTTTTACATTATATTATTATATCCTTTTTTTTACATTGTTTTTGACCTTGTATTTTCTTTTGCTGACTTGGTAATATACCTGTTGGTTTAGATAGTCTTAGGAAGCTGGGTGAACGGCCTGACTGGCTGAAAGGACGAAAAGTTATGATCATCAGCCTGAGGGGGTGAGACGTTGAGTTTTCGTGTTAATAGGTCTCCCCCTACTTTTTCTTTGCGCTGTTTATCTTCCTTTAAGTTCAATATTGCATATTTGCTTAACTATGTTTGCTGATGTCTCTTATTTTTGTTGTGCTTACAATGACTTGTGCGAAGCTTAGTTGGAGAAATGATACAAATGTTACTCCGGCTGATGAAATGGGGCACGGTAAAACTGTTCAGTCTGTCTCAATGCTGGAATTTCTACAGGTTTGCTGCTTATTTTGGTTTTCTTTGCTACTATTATCCTGATTGCATTTTTCAATTCTTTTATAAACAGTTATATGCTATTTACAGACTGCCCAACAAATTCGTGGCCCATTTCTTGTCGTCGTACCGTTGTCAACTATGTCTAACTGGAAAAAAATGTAAGAAGTGGCTTCCTGAAATGAACGTTGTTGTATACGTTGGAAATCGTGCTAGCTTGAGAGGTGGGTCATGGTATGTACGTTTTCAATGGGATGGTGGGGCTTCCGTTACATCAATTTGATTATATTTAAGAAGCTTAGCCTGTATGGTGCATGTGTCTTTTACACTGGTAGCTTTTTAAATACATATATATCAAAGCATGTGCTTAATTATGTCTCCAACTATATAATATTGATCGCGATGCATGTATTAAAATTAGAAATTTCATCTCAAAAACTATGTAGTTCAAGATCATATTCACCTTTGGTAAGTGAGAAGCAACTATATATCTTAGACATCGTTGTAAGTTTTTCGCCAGGAATGCCCTGTCTGACTTTCGCAGCTTAGCATGGAATTTTTACCTCTCCCACTACAAAACTAAATGTATTGCTATAGTGTGAAACTGGGCATTAGGAGTTTAATTTGAAAGAAGAACTCAAGCAAGTAAAGGGGTGAAATCGGTTGTTGTTTCGATGTTTATAGATGTATTATGTAGCTCTTTTTCGGTATTCTGACTTTCTCACTTTCATCACTATGATATAGTGAAAATACCAGATCTCTCTCATTTCTTTTGCTTGTCGAATGTGATTGATAGTCTCTTTTTTTTTATTGCAGGTTTGTGAGCAGCACAAGTTTTACACAAATAGCAAAAGTGGCAGGATTATCAAATTCCATGCTCCATTGACAACACATGAAGTAGTTCTGAAGGACAAAGCTGTGCTAACCAAGATAAAGTGGAGCTACCTTATGGTTGATGAGGCACACAGGCTGAAAAAATAGTGAAGCATCTCTTTATATAACACTATCGGTAAATGCTGTTTTCTCTCCTCAAATTTCTATGACTAGTCCATGTTACTAATAAACTATAATGTTGGTTAGGGTAACTTTGTAATACAACTTTACGTCTTCCAGGAATTTAGCACCAAGAACAAGTTACTAATCACTGGTGCTCCTTTACAAAACAGTGTCGAAGAGCTATGGTGATTCTTCTTCTTCTTAATTTGTACTTACTGATAGATGCTTTATTTTTGCGGTATGATTGATGAAATTCGTAAGTTTGCTCACTTTCCTGTAATTATACAGGAAACTATAACAAAATGTCTAGATGTGGTTAGAAACAAGGTACAATGTTTATCAAGAGGGAGACAGCAAATTTCACTTAGAAGATTGTTAGGTTGTTTATATTTCTAGGGAAATGATGACTTTTAAGTTTCCATGGATTTTTTTCTTGAAAGTTTAATTTGTTTTACTAATGTCAATAACAATCTAAGTATTCAATTTGTTTGATGTTGTAATTATTTGTTATGATCACTTCGATTAGCAAAATCTTGAATCAAGTTTGGAGCTTACAAATGAATATCGGTGATCTTTATTCCGCCATGCTATAAGAATGGCTAGACCTTGTTAACATTTCTTGCTTGTTTAGTTAGGTATTTAGAAAAGATTTTAAATACCTTTACTTTATTATTGTCACTGCCATGCAATTTAATTGACACATTAAATGAAATGTCTCTATAAAATATTTCTTATTTTGACGGTTTGACCTGATATATGCTGAGCTCCAAGTTCTCTACATCAGTTGGAGAGGAAGCTTTGGACAATTGATGAATTTGAATTCCAAGAATAGAAAGGAACTAAAAATCATAAGACAAGTTATTATATTACACGCTGATGATTAAGTCTTTCATTTCTAGTTTCCCATCAGCATCTTCCTACTGCTAACCATAATCCATGTTGGTAGGAACTTCTTTTTAGGGATAAAGCAGCAAAAGTCACTGCATCTCTTTCTTATACTTCTAAGGTTACTGCAGGGCCTTTCTTCATTTCCCCGACCCTGTGAAGTTCAAGAGCAAGGATGAGTTTTCTGAGAAGTACAAAAACCTGAGCTCTTTTAATGTACTTGAGGTATGTCTTTGCTGTTGCTTATACGGATTCGTTTCTTCCATCTGATTCCTATTTCTTCGGATCCATCTGATCTCCTCCCAACTTCGTTGTTCTTTTTAGCTTGCAAATCTGCATAAGGAACTGAGTGCAAAGAGTTATTAAGGATGTGGAGAAGTCCTTGCCTCCGAGATTTGAACGTGAACAAAGGAGTCCGTGAATACGTGAGAATCAGGTGAGGGCTGTTTTTGAGGCAAAATGGCCTGAATATATTTTCAGTTCAAACAGGATAAAGTTAGTGTTAAGTTATTTAGTAAATCTCTTGTTTACAACAATGCTTTTAGGTGTTTTGGGAACATAACATATAGGCAATATTTGTAAAAACATTTTGAGGTTCCCATGAAGGCGTGCCTTTTTTCACATAAAGTATGGGTCCAGGCCTTAATATGATCAGTATAAGAATATGACCTGGGTTTGACATGAGGATGATCATTAAATTTTCTAAACCCATTAGGGTTCACTCCCCGCTCTCGATAAGAAAATACCTTCAGGATGACAAATATAGAATATCCTGGAGTACCGTTATTATCTCTTGTATAATGTGTTATACCATCTAGGTATGAAATGTCTACTGTAGTAATTCTATTAGAATCGGTAAATTTCGTGAATAGTACTTCAGCTTGATAGAAACCTTCCCAAATGACGCGTTTTGCACTGTAGATCACCTGCAGACTTAGATTAAAGGGATATTAGTTGAGATCACTGAAGTCAGCTTGTAGTATGTCGGCTCAAGTAGCTTTTTTGTTTGGATGTAATGCTTTTTGTGTATATGCACTGCTTTCTATTGACTGTACCATTACCCTACTTATTTAGATCCATGCCATAGATCATTTATTCCTAGAACTAAGTTCTAGGCTTTTTGTTGACACTTTCCAACCTCAGTTCCCTGTATGCATACCACGGGGAGTACTGCTGAGTCTTTCAGCGATTTGATAAATAATCTGAGAAGTATAAGCTGAGCTGGATAATGGTAGTGTGCAAGTCTACAAATTACAACAGATTTCTCTTGACCGGATTTAATGTGGATATACAATTCATGATGCCACCTGAGAATATTTTTGTAAGACATAATGAATTGTGAATTGTTTTTCTATGAATAAGATGTCGGTGTCTGATACTGGTACGGCGTGCTGAAGTGTGAAAAGTAACAATGGCGTGGGTACGAGATTTAGTGTCTGATATCTTACAAGGTACCTGACACCAGCTACGTATAAACACAGGGGACTTAGGGTTAATGTTAAGAACATATTGGTGTAACCTATAGGAAATAAGATGTCTATATCCAGGCTAACATCGAAGTAAGACTGTAATAGGCAGTTATGTGTCTTCTCATTCTCTTTTTTTCTTTATTCTGCCATTTTCTCAAGCTTTGTAGAATGCCAATATATTAAAACTTTAGCAGCTAGCGGAACTGTAGCTCTTTGCACATGTGTATGACATCAGTACCAATGTCAATACATGCCGACACAGCAAAAAGTTTGAAAAACAAGGTGTCAGGATGAAACTTCTTGCTTAGCAGTGGGAACATCGGGTGCTTAACTTACTTTCAGTTATCTCAGATCTTATACGGACTAGACATTAGTATATGTAGCTCAGAAGCAACTGCTAAATTGCTGCAGAATGTGTAGAGTCAGTAGACACTTTTAATTCATAATGAAAGCTAAGTGGCTGATTGAAACTTGAAATGTGATTCGGTTGATTTAAACCATCATTTTAAATGACTTGAAAAGCACAATAAAGGCCTGCTTGTCTAATAATTTTGATGTGTGTTTTCTCTCGACACTTTCAAAGTAATCTTACCGCTTCATTCTGTAGTAAACTGGCTTCTCCACACAACTGATCATATTCCTTGTTCTCTTGGTAACCAGGCAAACATCTCCGACTTTGAGAAGTGTTTGGATATAGTTGCTGGTTTGCAAGCTGACAAGGGTACTGGTGAGGTTCGTTATTCATGTTTCCTGCATGCTTTTGACACAATGGACCCTTGTTCGATTTATTAAATTTAGTTTTAAATTTAGTGCACATCTTCTTGATTAATGACAATTTCAGCTAGTCTATACTACCTATGTTTCAGGGAAAGTGATACTTTCACTTTTTCAATTTGGCCTATTTGGTTAAAATGAAAAAGTGAAAGTATCATTGTCCCTGAAACTGGGGGAGTTTTTTGTATCTCTACTTTAGGGATTCAATAACACTGGGGTATCCGCGTATAATTTCTTTTTAATTGATGCATCATCATTGAATTAATTTTTTTAAAGTAGGCTTGCTTCTGGTTATCATTTCTTTTAGAGTTAGCAAAACAAGTCTGATTGTTAATGCTTGAGCCCAGGCTCATCCAGCCTTTATTTTGATCAAGCAGGGGCTTTTGTGTCTCGGCCTCTACAAGTCCATCATCCTGGTCCCTTAATTATATATTTGATTATTTCTTGTTATCTTATCTATAATCCCAAATGGCAATGGGTAAATTCTGAATTTCCAGACCAACTCCTTTACGTCTTAAGAGTGAGGCTTGGGCTCATACCACATCTTGTTTTAGTCCTGGCTCATCCCAGCTTATTTTCTGCCATAATCTTAAAATCTTTCATCTGTCAGTTTCTGAAATTGTGTTTCGGATGAACAACTACGGATAAATAATTATGATAAACCATCTGCTACCAAAAAGACAGTTATCAATGCTGCCTTCTTTTATGGACTTCCTAACTGGATATTTGATAAGTTACTATTTGTGTAATGCTCTACCATGGGACCCGCGTTCTTTTACTGTATGTAATATATATAAAAAAACTTTTGTTTTTATTTAAATCTGAAATTTTCATGAACAACTTGAGTTTATTGATATAAAAGCTTCTTGCTTTTGGTCACGTTGAGCCACCACCGTTTGCTTCTTTAGAGCTGAATATTCTATCTTGCTCTGATACGACTTACTTACTGTTTGTGGTTCAATTGGGAGTCTTAGCATGCAATGTTTGGTGCTTCCATAGGCTTGAAGGCTCCCCCGTATTATTGATACTTATTCTTCGCATCAATGGTTCATAATAAGATTTTCCTCATTCTACCTGGTTGCAGGAACTAATAGCTGATTTTTTTGATTTTGGAAGGCATAAATTCGCTAGCCCCATCAAGGAGTCAGACTTTGTGTGTCCATGGTTGAGAACAGAAATCATGCTGGAATACACAAGTGAAGAGGTCCGTTTGTTGAGAATTTGCATATCAATAATAGTGCTATTTTCATTTAGTAGTACCGTAGTACCAGTATACAGGGTAAGAACACGAAGCTGTTCTTTCTGACGAAATGTCACTCTTCTGGACCCTTAGCCACATAAAAGTTAGTGTCCTCAGGAAACATTCTTGCAAGAACTTGGCTTTAGTTTGTGTCGTATGTAAAACGTTTTAATAGAAATGTTAGTGCCATGTGATGGTTATAGATCATCAATGAATCTTGTGTAATCGTCAAAGTTAATTAGATATGCATATGTGCGTTGTAATCAGTATTGCGTGGAAGAGAAGGAGAACTGTTGATTAACATTGTGACGAACTTTAGAAAGCCAAAACGATATCGCAATCAAATGCCCCTGCATCACATTGCTCAGGTCTTCAGCTAGATACTTTTTACTCTCTCTTCATCCTATTCTGGAAAACCTGGGAATGTAAGTGATTTGTTATAGTGGTGTTAATTAGTACTGAGCTGAAGGCATGGAATGGATGAACTATAGTAGAACTGGAACCGCAAAATGAAAAAAGGGTTTCTGGTCTTAGGTAACAGTTACTGTTGGGTTAGCAAAACCACACAAGGAAAACCTTTAAATTCGCTGAATTCCGTGAACTTCATAACACTGGTCATATCAGTATTGAGCTACAATCACCTGTCTTATCGCAGAATTTCAATCCACTGACATAAATCAATGAATACTAACTTCTAAGGTTATTTTATTGCAGGCCAGTGCTTTTCTACAAAAAAATCTTGATAATGCTAACGCAAGCATAGTGGTCCATATTGCTGATCTACAATTCTTGAGGGACCAATTGACGATAACACAGGTATATCTGTAACTTCCAGCTCTCTCAATCCTATTTTATTTGAACTCTTTGCTAATCATCAGTTGCTGCTGTACCAGGTCACTATCACTCGGGTGTACATGGGATGTTCACCAGCACAGAATTAAGCTAAGTTGTGGTACCCTCCCTCCCCCTCCAGCTGATGCCTCCAAACTTGCCACATGTTGTCTTTGGGCCTCCTGGTATTCATCATCAGCAACAGTTGCATCAGCTTCCACACCAATCGCTCAGGTCCTGTCTCAGCAAACACAAGCTTTACAATTAGCTTTCAGTCATCACAACAAGCATGCCCTCAGCTACAGCAAAAGTTCCATATGTTGCGTTAATCTGGTCAGAACTTATCTCAGCCGCCGAATGCCCAGGCAACTAAACTATACAGGTTATTGCAGATATTGGATTTCTAAGCATCTTTTCTTACCTTCTTATTTAGTTTTGCTCACCAGTTGAGTTGTACAGTTTTGACCAGTGTATCATGGATTTGAGTGCCCCACTGTAAACTGGGACGATGGCGGTTTTATCTATACATGTCGCTTTTTGACTGTATATTTTCCGTTGCAGTCTCCATGGCCAGGATATACATTCCTCAAGGGCAGACAGTTCCCAACAGTCTTTCTAATGCAGCTGCTGTGCCTGGGTCTTCAACAACAGCCGCTACGACTCCCGCTTCAGCACCTGTAGGTGGGCAGGTTGCACTTCCACCTTGTAATTGGATAGAACACACCGCTCGTGAAGGGTACAAGTACTACAGTGTAACTAGTGAAAGCAGGGTAATGTCATCTTTATTATTCTGTATTAATTTTCCCATTATGTTCTCCAATAAGGTTTTGCACCTCTAACTTGTGGAAGATGGTGTCATGTCTCTATATGTGCATTAATTGTAGAGGGAGAAGCCCGAGTAGCACAAATTACCTCATCCACAAAAACCTCCGGTTCAACTGTTTCAATCTCAGTCACAACAAAGTCAGATTCGAAGAGAATGGATTCTGAAGCAACATGCCAGCTAAAGCTTGTGTACCCGAGGAGAGTAGGTTTATGCCACATTTATGAAATGAGTGATACAAAGATGGTCAGCGAAATGTATGGTAGAGAATGCATGCTAACAAGAGCAGAAGTTTGAGGACTGGAAGCTGTATGTTGTTCAGTTTGAGCTTCACCCTTGAACTTGTCGAAGTTTTACAACTTCAATAACACTTTAAATGGAAAGTTTTCACAAAAGAAAGTCCAAAGGTTAACAAATTCTGTAATATTGCGCTGATTTGATTTAGGAATGCATACTTGAGCCACTCAAGATGCATTTACTCATGTACTGTGCATTTCAAACTTCTAAAATGGTGGTCTGAGAAGATGTAAAACGTGAGCAATACTGAAAGCAAAACAAGGAGATTGAACACTGCTAGCTAGAGTCTTAGCAAAACGGAAAGCAAATTAAACAAACAAAAAAAGCGCACTGCAATGCGAGTGGTTCTAGCCTTCCCTGCACTGTAATAAGTAATTTATAGTGGCAAAGGGAGTGGTTAGATTGTTAGAAGAGACATAGTCAAGGTCTTGAAGTAGTCAAGAAACATCTAGTAATGATACGGTCATACTGATTCCCATGTGCTGATTCTTCATGCAGAAGACTACATATGGGATGGTCCAGGAAACCAAAAATATATATGAAGAAGCTTTTTTAGTTATCATTTAATTAGGGAAAAAATTGCTGTACCAATCCAGATTCTTAAGCTTAGTCAAATTAATGTCATTTAGTAATACAGTATACTCTAGAGATGGCACCCAACTTGCATTTATAAAGTCGTTATGATATACCTTCTAAGGGGATCAAATTTTGAGTACAAAAACTCGTTCCAATCTTTTTTTTTTATACTAAATGAAGATTTTATTAATTAATTTCTTCCAGAGAGTACACAAAAATAATCATCCTCAATCCATCTGACAACATCAAAAGAAAAATTCGAAACATAAGAGAAACTACTAGCTTCAAGTCTAGCTTTTCTTGCTAACTCATGAGCCACACTATTACTTAACCTATTTACTAACTTGTGGAATCAAAAATCATTAATTGAAAACCTGTTTCTAACTGAAAGAAATAAATGATGATTGAACCAATGCATTTGTAGGTCTTCCATGTGTATTGAGTTCACCAAATTTTCACAGTCAGTCTCAATAATCACTTTATTGAATCCATGTTCTTCTATCCATTCAACAACTTTGATCAGGGTTTTGCATTCAAAATGTTCTGCTCCAACCTCAGCTTCCATTTCTTCCTCCAAAATAAAACCTTTCACTGCTAGAGCATGCCCTGCATAATCACGAACAATTAGACCAATGCTACCTTTTCTTGTTTCATAAACATAAGAAGCATCAATGTTAACTTTTATATAGCCTGTATCTGGTGGAAACCAAACTTTAGGAAGAATACACCTGTTCCTAGAAACACTAGAGGAAACAGTAGAAAATTCACATTGTTTTATAAGATTATGAATTCTTGTAAGAGTACTGTGCATATTAGGTTTTACAGTCTGAAAAATCCAACTGCATCTGTCTTTCCATATGTACCAAACTGCACACATAAATCTGATTACAAGAGATTCAGACATGGGAACAATGTTATAACCTTCATCTGTGTTAGAATAAAACCAAGATATTATCCAATCCTGTAGTGAATTAAAGTTTTGTAAAACATTTGAAACGTTCGCATTTAAAGCATTCCAAATAGATCTAGCATAAGTACATTCCACCAGGAGATGACTAATAGTTTCAGTACTATTACTACATATGCTACATTGTGAATCTATATCAGGCTTATAAAAAGCTAATTTTCCTCTAACAGGCACAATATCTCTCAAGCATTTCCAAATGAAAAGTTGAACTCTGTGAGGAACTTTTGTGTGAAAAAGTTTTTTCCATACCTCTATAGGTATATAGTCACCAATGATAGCATTGTTAACATCATTAGCACAGAGTGCATTATATGCACTTTTCACAGAAAACTTACCTCTCCTATCTGGTTTCCATATTAGATAATCATCACATGTGTCAGATACATACATATGAGAATGACATTAGAAGTTTCTTCATCAAAAATAACACTAATAAGTTGGTCATTCCAAACTCTAGTACCAGGGTAAAACAGATCACAAACAAGAGTAGGAGAAACAAGGCTAGAAAGTCCCACAATTGGAAAAGGTGGACTATTAAGGCCAATAATCCAGTTATCTAGCCAAATTTTATTTTCTGTGCCACATTGAACAATCCACTTGGAATGTTGTTGCACAACTTCAATGCCAGAGTATATACTCCTCCATAGCCAAGAGCAATCATCTTTCAACTTATCTAGGTGAAGTAAGTTACCATTCTTACCATACTTGGCTCTAACAATCTGCATACATAAAGAGTTATCATCATTACAGAACTTCCAAACTACCTTAGTTAACAAAGCAGTATCGAAATGTTCAAGATTCCTAAAACCAAGACCACCCAGAACTTTTGGAACATGAAGCTTGTTCCAACCTATCAAACAAATACCATTGTTATCACTATGCCCCCACCAAAAGTGTTTTTGGATAGAGTCCATTTGATATATCATGGTTTTAGGAATTCTAAAACACCCCATTTGATAAGTTGGCAAAGCATTGAAAATATGTTTAACCATTGTTGTTCTAGCAGAATGATTCATAGTCTTACCTTTCCAAAACTTCAGTCTGGTGCCAAAGGAATGAATAAGAGGTTTAAAAGCTTTGGTTTTATTCCTTCCAATTATTAAAAATCACACCAAGATATTTATCAGTGTCATTCATTTCAGTCATCCTAAGTTCTCTTGCTAGAATTTCTCTTGTGCTAGGAGTAATGTTATGACTAAAATAGACACTGGATTTGTCTATATTAAGCATCTGCCCTGAAACACTGCTAAAATAGTTAACTACACTCATAATACCCTCTATATTGTGCATATCAGCCTTAGTGAAAATTAAAATATCATCAACAAACATAAGATGAGTAATACCTGGAGCATTCCTAGCTGCTTTTACGCCTGAAATTAAGTGATTAGTCTCAGCATTTAAGAGAAATCTAGACAAGAATTCCATACAAATAATGAAAAGATAGGGTGAAAGAGGATCACCCTGTCTAATACCTCTAGTAGGAGAACCATTCAGTAGCACAAAAATAGTTTTTATAGATATACATCATTCTATGAAACCACAGAATTTTGCATCAAAACCAAACTGCCTAAGAACACCTAATACAAAAGGCCATTCAATTATATCAAAAGCCTTAGAAAGGTCAAGCTTTAAGGCCATAGTTCCACTATAACCCTCTTTATGTTTCATTGTATGTATCATTTCATGTGCAATAATAATGTTGTCATGAATATCTCTACCTGGTACAAAAGCTGCTTGATATGGTGTTATTAGATGCTTTAAAAAGGGTTTAATTCTATCCGCAATGATCTTAGATATAACTTTATAATCCGTGTTGCACAAGCCTATTGGTCTAAAATCCACAGGGCTCATAGAATTATCAGTTTTAGGAATCAAACTAAGATAGGTTTTATTAAACTCCTTAGGCATATATCCTGTTTCAAAAGAACTTTGGATAACAATAGTAATATCCTTACCAACTATATCCCAATTATATTGATAATAGCCTGATTGAACCCATCAGGCCCAGGGGAACTCCAAGCACTCATATGTATGATGGTTTGATGAATTTCATCAGTATTAGGAATTCTTGTCAAAGAGGAGTTTTCATGATCAGTAATAATGGTAGGAAGAATGTCAAAAGTAATGTCAGTAAACACTGGTTTTGTAGTTTTACTAACTTGAGCAAAATGATCCACAAGCAAATCAACAATATCTTTAGAATCACTAAACCAAAAACCATTAGCATCACAAAGACAATTAATATTTTTTCTACTTATTCTTATATTAGCTAGAGTGTGGAAATATTTGGTATTATGATCCATTTCAGTAATAAAAGAATCACCAGATTTTTTATAGAAATCTTCCTTAATATTAAACCAATCATCTAGTTTCTTAGTGATAGCTACAATATCTTCATGTTGAGAGTTATAAGAAATATCATTCTGAATAGCTTCAAGTGGAGCTTGTAGGTTATTATTATTTCTATCAATATCTCCCAACTCAACTTTATTCCAGTGAGACAATCTTTTCCTAGTTCTTTGTTATTTATTGCTCAAATTAAAAGCAGCAAAGACATTAACATTAGTATTCCAAGCAATCTGAAGATGATTCTTAAAAGAAAAATGTTTCATCCACATTGCAAAAAACTTAAAAGGTCTCAAAGAGTTACTATTAATATCCTTGGGTACTAGCATGATAGGGCAGTGATCAGAACCAGCTTGAACTAAGTGTAAATGTTTGGATTGAGGATAAAAATTGAACCAATAACTGTTACCTATGGCCATGTCAATTCTGGATTTTCTACTACCAGTACCAAAGCTATTACTAGTCCAAGTAAAATTCTTACATGTATATCCAATATCCATAAGACCACAATTATTCATTTTCTCTTGAACATATCTATCTTCAGTGGAAAAATTAGAAGCCTCAGAAATATCATGGTTATATTGACATAATCTTCACATTTTAGCGCAATTTTTTCTACTGAGCCCAACCGGTAATGAATTTGAAGCTAAATTTTTGGTGACATGTTCCTCGTATAAAACTCTACATTCCTACCAAAAGTGAGAGTATTCCGAAATACAAAACTTCATCATCCACAAATTTTAATTTTAACCGTTAATCTTCAACGGTTAATATTCAAAATCATAGATGGTGGTTTTATACATCTCGGAATGCTCTCATTTTCGGTTGGAATGTAGAGACTCATAACAAGAACATGTCACCAAAAGATTAGCTTAAATTCATTGCCAGTTGGGATCAATAAAAAAAGCTATACCCATGTCAACGGATTATGTCAATATAACCATGTCAACGGATCCTACCCCTCCATTAAAACTCCATATTAAATAAAATTGATACAAAACCCCCGAATTTTTAAAAATGGATACAAAAACCCTAAAACAACATTGGTTTCAACTTATTTTTGCATATTTTTTTTATCATGAAACCAAAGATTTTAACGATGAACAATAAGTTTATGAGGAGACCAAATTTTGGTGGTACTGTCTCTGGTTAGTGGTGGTGTTGGTGCTTTTTATGGTGATGGTAGTGCTAGTATTTGTTGGTGGATGTTGTGTTGGTTGCTAGCAGTGGTAGTTAGTGGTGGCAAAAACACCTTTAGGGTTTTTGTGTTACTTTTGTTATTTGGGGTTTTTGTGTTACTTTGTTTTGATGGTTTTTTGTGGATGGATAATGACACCTTTAGGGTTATAACTCACTGCCCGTAAACAGAACTAAGTATACTTTTCTTCAGCCAACCTAGAGAAGGGGATATAGGGTGTCTAAAATATGGTAAAATACCAAAATATCCTAAAGAAACCTTAATAATTCTATAACAAATATAAAATCATAATCATTTATATTAACAAATACAAAAATATTTAATCAAGACCCATTTGTTTTTTCAATTTCCATCAAAATCAAAAACTAAATCCTAATCACAAACAATCATTAAATTTCTATTATTTTATTTTTTTGGTTTTGAAGGAATATTCGTCGACAAACAAATTCAAGTGATTGAGTTAAATCCCTTTAATCCGTTCCTTTTAAGAGAAACTCAAGAATGATTTAACCATGAATCTCTGAAATTTCCTCATCGGATTTTCTGAAAATCAACCCAGAATGGGTTTATGTGTGCATTAGCGTAAAGCGATTGTTGTTAATGTTACGAGCAATCGTTATTTAGTGTACACCCCTATAAACCGATTTTGGATTGATGTAATGAAAAACAACCACAATCGGTTTACGCTAATACACACATAAACCGATTCAGGAACCAAGTTTGGATTTGTAGAGAAACCAAGAATCGGTCTTTATGTGCCTGACATATAAACCGATTATGAGAATGTAGCTTTTTACAATTATTCCAAGTTCACAATCGGACCGTATGTGTCTCTACATAATACGATTATTGTTGCAAACAACTTTTTTTTGTTGCTGAAATTATATCAGTTGGTCCCTTGTGTATATAAAGAGGATAACCTATTCTCTGTCATACACTACTTTATTCGACGAAATCTTCCTCCATTGTTCATGATTTCATCCGAAGATGTTAAATCAAACAATTACCAATTCATTTGAGAACATACTTGGAAGATAGAAACAAACTACTCCATCATCATCAATTTCCAATTCATTTGAAGACATACTTAAGATAAGCAAAAGAACTACCGCATCATCGTCAAGTGATGCCGGTGGAAGAAGAAGACGTACTCAAGTCAAAGAAACGAGGTGAAGACCAATTCCAAGGAATAAATTGAAGGATGTTGAGAAAAAATACCGAATGAGTTAAAAATTATTATCCAAGTTGTATCGAGTCCTTTCGTTCCAAAGATGGATGGTAAGTACAAGAAACATGTGATGATTATCGACCCGATTACGTTTGTTCAAGGACGATTCACGTTAAGGTCACTCAAACTAAATCAAAGTATCTATTCTATGGGATCTTCAGAACTAATTTGATATCTGAAGACAACTTGTGATCATCCATTGTAATAGACTCTGTTTTGTGTGTGATTGATCATAAGTGGATTCAATTTTGTGTGCAGGTACAATTGAAGAAAATTGAAGATTTAAAGACAAAAATATTTTTCATTATTGGGCTTCACAATCTTATGATTAGTGCACACATCTTGATCGGATGAGATCTGTCTTAGATTAGATTTATCTAATCATAAAGTCGTTTAGATCGACAACTATCATTTGGTGGTATTCTTCATTATCCGAATCTGATCGTTGTGAATCTTGAAAATGTGGGGTACCAAAATACACCACCAACTTTTTCTTAGGCAACATGTATGGACTAAACTCAAATACAATTATAAGAGTTACAACTTAATGAATATCAATGAGGAATTATATGAAGTGCTTATATCTATTTCTCTCACAATCAGAATGTAAACAGAGACAAGTCTGTGAACCTGATTATTCCGTGAGAGTACTTGGATGATTCAAAAGATCAATATCCAAGATTAACCAAGCCGTATCCAACAATTGTGATGGATTTATCTACTTGAATTGATTGATGTATAACCCGTGATATTTAAATTATAAAGATAAAGAATATAATGCGGAAAAAGAAATAATACAGACACCAGAAATTTTGTTAATGAGGAAACCACAAATGCAGAAAACCTGCGGGACGTAGTCCATATTTGAACACAAAAATGTATTACCCCGCTACAGACTCTAGCCTACAATCAGAACTTCAGAATGGAATGTAGTTGAAACCGAATCTAACGTCACATTGATTCAGTTATAGTCGCGCTCCTTACGCCTTTTGAATCCCAAGATACTTTTGGAATCACAAAGTCTGAGACGAAGAACTTTGCGATTTCTATGTATCTTGCTTGTTGAAGCTAAAAACTAAACAATCAAAGCACGATCAGGATACACGAACTATCAAGATAAAGATAGTTGGATCTGGCTTCACGAATCCCTAGGTTAAGTTTTTTTAGTCGTTAAACCCTAGAAGGGTTTGAAGGAGAGGATGACTCTATTTTACAACTAGGGGGCACAAGAATAGTTTCATGGATTCAAAGATCCCAGTTGTTTGAGGTTCTCCTTATATAAACTTTCAAGATCAAGTTTGATTTAGATTTAAGCTAAGGTATCTTTGGAATCAAGGAATCAATGATCACCGTTAGATGAAAAACTTGACTTGATAATTTCTCAACACAAGTTAGGGTATATAAAAAAGTTTGTAAAAAGTATTCTCTGGTTAGAGGTTCGGTTCATGACCTTTCCTATAAAGTAGGGTTTTTAAATGAAAACTCTAAAAGAAAGGTTATTACCTAGGGTACACAAACCAACGTCCCTAAACTGTTTTAAAACAAGGACTTTTTCAGAGAGAAAAATAAATCTTTAGAGGGCACAAAATATAATTCAGTATTGCAATTTTCTACCCTTTTCTATGATATATATTCATTCTTGAATATAAAATAGTTCTTAGCTCAATAAACAAATGATTTGATAGCCAAGAGAATTAATATTCATGAATGGGAAATCATTGAATGCTTATGTTTTTTGGAGCCTGGATCAACATGAAACTTTAGCAATCTTGTCAAATAGGAATGATTATAGAAATACGTAAAGGTTGCAATATGAAAAATATTATATCTCATCATTCAAAGCACTATTTGACAAATAGTATACATGTTACACAAAAATTCCTTATCCAGCAGGATTTTTATGGATATGGTTCCATGACTTTTGACTAGTCTGAACAAGGGTGAGCCGAACTCTCACCAGATGGAATATGCTGACATGCACCCTTGTCTTTACCTCTTCCTTTTACAGAGAAAATTCTTTTTCGACACGAAAAGTGATCATAGAAATTACTGTCATCATGGATAGGGACAAGATTAGAATCCTTACATAAGGCTGATTATCTGGAAGATGATGACATTTTATCAATAAGATCTTTATATCATGTAATGATCAAATTTATGATAGATTTTGAATCGTTTCATTGATGAAAAACCAATTTTTTCAGGAGGCGTATGAATATCCGTACGAACCCATATTTGTGACGGATTTGCTAAGTTCTTCTTTAGCCGATTTTCCATACTACCTTTTTTTTTAACTTATTTGAATACTCGTGGATCAAGCAGAACTGACATTCCTAGAAGAAAATTTACTTGGTGATGTTTTTACCCCAAGTGGTTTTGACATTCGAATATCAGACAAACCCTTCAAAATTAAATCGAAGGTGTTTTCGAGACGCGCGAACTGGTAGTTTTCCAACCTCAGTTTACACTTTCTTTGAACATGTCCTTTAGTCTTGCAATAGAAGCACACTTTTTTAGTTTCAATGAAATTAGAATAGGTACTTTTATCATACTCGTTATGTGAAGAACTCTTCCTCTTTAGAGATACAATTTTTTCATGATCAGAGAAATTTAACTGATCGTCTCTTGACAAAGTACTAATACTTTGTCTATCCGTTTCTGAGCGCAATTTTTTTAGCTTATCATGAACAACTGGTGTTCTTACATTTTCTAAGGCATCTCCCTTTTCGTAATTTATGTTAATGGTAGTTTATTTAGATTCACTATTACTCAACAATCGCTCGATCTCTAAGTCATTATCTTTAAGTTTAGCCTCGAGTGAAATAATTTTCAATTTCACTTAGGCATGTTCTCTAATAAAAATACTTTTTCTAGAATCATGTTCATAAATTCATTTAGAAATTATCCAATGAGATTATTGACTTTTTGTTTCAGCCGATTGATCTCAGAAGACTGAAATCCTACATGTTTTAAAATTTCAGTACTTTCTTTGTCTGCTTACCGTTCTACTTATGACTCAGACTCATCAGTAAGATAATATGGGTAATACTTATCAATATTCAACAGTTTTATGGTAACAGAGTGTTCATCTGTATGAGAGTTTGAAAATTCAGACTCTTTTACAGAATCCATAACAACAGTTTTTTTAAACTGGTGGGACGTTGTTAGAGATTTCCTTTCCGTCCATATAGTCAGATTGCTTCAAACACAGACTTATTAGGTATTTCGCGTGTTTGCCTGCTCTGATACCAATTGAAAACGTGGGGGTAACAAAATACACCACCAATTTTTTCTTAAGAAACCTGTATGGACCAAACTCAAATACAATTCTGAAAGTTACAACTTAATGAATCAAAATCAGGAATTATATGAAGAGATTATGTCTCTTTCTCTCACAATCATAATGTAAACAGATACAAGTCCGTGAACCTGATTATTCCATGAGAGTACTTGGATGATTCCAAAGATCATTATCCAAGATCAATCAAGTCGTATCCAACAATTGCGATGGACTTATCTACTTGAATTGATATACGTAAAGTATGTGATATTTCAATTATAAAGATAAACAATATAATGCGAAAAAATAAATAACACAGACACCAGAAAATTTGTTAAAAAGGAAACCATAAATGCAGAAAATCCTCGAGACGTAGTCCAGATTAGAACACCAAATCGTATTAAGCCGCTACAGACTCTAACCTACTAACAGAATTTCAGAATGGAATGTAGTTGAGACCGAATGTACCGTCATAGAAGTTCAGTGACAGTCACGCTCCAAACGGCTCTTGAATCCTAGCAGGACTCCGCGCAATTGATTCTGTTAGATGACGTCCTTTACAACCTAAGATTTGCTTCAACTCAGTTGAAGACTTTAAACCAATCTGCTTCCCACAGATAATCATATATGTGATTTCAATTCTGATCAAATATTAAGATGAGGTAGGAAATTGATTGCAATAGACAAAGTCTAGAAAACCTCAAAATACAGTCTTATGACTCCCAAAGAACATCCTAGATTAATATTCACCTCACAAGTAGATACTTGTAGAATCACAAAGTCTAAGAAGAAGAATTTTGCAATTTTCATGTATCTTGGTTGTTCGAGCAGAGGGCTCAACAATCAAAGCAAGATAAGGATACAAGAACTATCAGGATAAAGATAGTTCTACCTGGCTTTACGAATCCCTAGGTGAAGTATTTTTAGTCACTAAAACCTAGAAGGGTTTAAATAAGGGAAGGATTCTAGTTTAAAACTAGGATAAACAAGAATAATGTCATAGATTCAAAGATGCCAGTTGTTTAAGGTTCTGCTTATATACAAGATCAAGGTTGTTTTAGATTTAAGCTAAGGTAACTTTAGAATCAAGCAATCAATCATCAACTAATCAATCGATAATCACCATTAGATGAAAAACTTGACTTGAGATTAACATAATAAATATACACTCTGGTTAGGATGAACCATAACTGAACCGTGTACAAATACTTGTTTATGAAAGGTTATCCGGAACTAGATAATCAAATGATAAGCTTAACCATTTTCATAAAACAATTTAAGACTTTAATCTTGAGTCACAAATGCGATCAAAAATGTCTAGATGTGTTTTTAGGGAGTCGTTCAAATGCCGATTATCTCATAGAAATAATTCTGATGCATCTTAAAATATTCTACAAGGTAAGTACGTGTACCTGGTACATGTACTGTACACATGTTCATGAATATTTTTGTCATGGTACGTGTACCGGGTATACCTCGAAGATAAAAACGGGTTCAGAAATCCACAGATCTTTTTCGGTTTGCATACTGGGTATGTGTACTGTTAGAGCATTGCTCGGTCGAACTCGCATGCTTTGCTATCTCAAGCATGTTTGTCAATGTTAGTGATCAAAACTATAAGTCTTGATTTCTAGTCTATTATAGCTAAGTCTCGGACTAGGATAGAAAGTATAGTTGAGCTCAAGGACTTCATGGCGATTCATCATACAAGTAGAAGAACTACTTAAGGAACCGGTGGAACTTCTCGACAAAAAGGTATGTGAAGACTTGAACTTATCTATCACTCAAAAGTCTATCTACTCTATCTCCTACTCTTTGAGACAAGAAGTCGTATGATATATATATAGACTTTGATTATACACATTTGGTATTTCGAGACGAGTATACCTCACCTATCTATATCTTGAAATATGTGTTAGTAAGCTTTTCGCTTCGATCAATTTTATCTTTACCATGTGACGAAAGTCATGATATGTTTCAATCATCTTGAAAATTGCTTTGACGAGAAATGGTGTAACAACTATATAATGTTCTATTAGAATGTTTCAATGATTGAAATGAGAGTTTAGATTACATAACCAATGGTGGACATAAGCATCGTTGTGGAAACACATTTATGTATAAGTCCTATTCCTTGAACCAAAGTTTGCGAACTTTGTTGATCAAGAGAACCGGAAGAATGGCGTGAGCCAAGTACGCGAACTCAGTCCGCGAACTGCCGAAGTTCTCAAACCCGAAAATTTCTACTGTAGTTGACAAACTACTTGCATGAAGCTAGGTCCGCGAACCCAGTCCGTGAACCGGCGAAGTTCTCATACCCGAGAATTTCTGGTGGAGTTTGTAAACTCTGCCCGGTATCTTAAGTCCGCGAACCTAGTCTGCGAACTTGAGAAGGTTATCCATCTGAAGATGATATATGCACTTAAACTTAAAAAGACTAAGGAATGCAGTTTTCAAACCGTGGCTATAAAAGTTCATGAACCGATCAAGTGAATCAAATCATCTTTGCTTCAATTGTGTCTTATGTAGTACATAAGATTTTCTTGCAATTGAACAACTCTCTAACTAGTTCATTTGAAGTCATTTGAACTAGTTATGGTAAATAAGAACGTGGTTAATATGAAATGCTCACATGGCTAACCTTTTGGTTAACTATTGTTGAACCAACAAGTGCATACGTTTGGGTACAGTTAACAAACCTAGAAGCGTGCATTGTCAAGTGTGTGTAACAAGATAAGTTTTCGATCTAACGGTTGAGAAATATTAGATTGAATCTAAACCAGGTTTTCATCTAACAGTGAATAGTGTATGCTTTGTTACTAAACTAACATTGATTGCAAACCCTGATTTGAAAGACTATATAAAGGAGACATCTAGTATTTTACAAAACTAATCCCCACACCTTAGGTGTGATACTAGTTTGAGTACTAGAGTCGGTTCTCCTTTAACCTTTGGTTTTCTACTTCATAAACCAGGTTAACGACTTAAAGACTTCGTTGGGATTGTGAAGCCAGACCGATGTTACTTTTATCGTAGTTGTGTGATATGATCTTGCATCTTCTATCGTAAATCAAATTGATTGGCTTGAGATTGATATATCCGATAGGCAAGATATAAAAAGTAATCACAAACATCTTCGTCTCATTTTTTGTGATTCCGCAACATCTTGTTTCGCTATCATACGATTAAGATTGTTGTGAGGTGATTGATAACTCTAGGCTATTCTTTGGGAATATAAGACCGGATTATCAATTGGTTCCTGTTCACCTTGATTATTATCAAACGACGGAACAAAACCTTTAGGGTTTATATGTGGGAGACAGATTGATCCTTCGATAGACTTGTCTGTGTGAGACAGATTTGTTTGTAAAAGCCTGCGATTTTGGGTCGTAGCAACTCTTAGTTGCGGGTGAGATAAACCAAGGGAATCAAGTGCGCAGTATTCTGCTGGGATCAAAGGTCTAGGAGCATAAATGTACCTTGGATCAGTGGGAGATTGATTGGGGTTCAACTACAGTCCAGTCCGAAGTTAGCTTGGAGTAGGCTAGTGTATGTAGCGGCTTAATACAATGTGTGTTCAATCTGGACTAGGTCCCGGGGTTTTTATGCATTTGCGGTTTCCTCGTTAACAAAATTTCTGATGTTTATGTAATTTCAATTTCCGCATTATATTGTTTTATCTTTATAATTGAAATAATACAGGTTGTGCGTTAGATCATAAATTAGGGTAATCCAACCTTTGGTTGTTGATTGTCATTGATTGATCCTTGAATATTAGTCTTTTGTACCATCCAAGTTATTCCTTGTGTTTGATTAAAGACTCGCTGATTTCTATTAGCTCGAGTAAATCAAAACAAGAGAGAGATATTAACTCCTTGATATACTTTAATCTAGATTGAGTCTGACTGTCTAGTTGATTCTTTAACAAAGTATATTGGAGTTAGTGTATAAATATTGCTAAGCGGAATATTGGGTGGTGTTTTTAGACCCTCGCCTTTTCAATTGGTATCAGAGCAAGCAAACACGTTTAAGACCTTACAAGTCTGTGTTTGTAGCGATATGAATTTATGGACAGAGGTGCTATCTCTATTAACGTACCACCAGTCTTCGATGGCTCTAATTACTTATGGTGGAAAATTGCTATGCGAGCTTTTCTTTAAGCGCGTGATTTTCAATCATGGGTATATGTTGTTAATGGCTATGATGCTCCCGTTGTGGCAGTAGGAGATGTAAATTTTCCCAAGAATATTGGTGAATATAATCCTGCCGAGATACTTGCTGCAAAGCAAAATTCCGACGGTTTGAATGCCATCATACATGCCACTAACCAAAATCTTCAGCACCATGTGTAAAATTGCACTAGGTCTAGAGATGCTTGAGATATTTTAGAAACCGTATTTGAAGGTAACTCCATTGAAAAGGAAGCTAGGCTTCAAAACCTTAATCCTGATTGGGAAAACCTTCGTATGGCAGATGAAGATACATTTGATGAGTTTAATCACAAAGTATCTGAAATTGTTAATGCATTTTTTGCAATTGGTAAGACTATTCCTGAAAAGGACATTGTGATGAAAATTCTCAGATCGCTGCCATCTAGATACGAGTCTAAGAAGCATGCCATCGTTGAGGTAAATAACCTTTGTTAGAGCATTTCTCGGTCGAACTCGCATGCGTTTCTATCTCAAGCATGTTTGTTAATATTAGTGCTCAAAACTATAAGTCTTGATTTCTAGTCTACTATGGCTAAGACTCGGACTAGGATAGAAAGTGTAGTTGAGCTCAAGGACTTCATGGCGATTCATCATACAAGAAGAAGAACTACTCAAGGAACTGGTGGAACTTCTCGACAAAAAGGTATGTGAAGACTTGAACTTATCTTTTACTCAAAAGTCTATCTACTCTATCTCCTACTTCTTGAGACAAAAAGTCGTATGCTATATATAGACTTAGATTATACACATTTGGTATTTCGAGCCGAGTATACCTCGCATATCTATATCTCGAAATATGTGTTGGTAAGCGTTTCACTTCGATCATGTTTATCTTTACCTAGTGACGAAAGTCATGATATGTTTCAATCACTTTGGAAATTGCTTTGACGAGAAATGGTGTAACAACTATATACGTCCTCTAAGAATGTTTCAAGGGTTGCAATGAGAGTTTAGATTACATAACCAATGATGGACATAAGTATTGTTATGGAAACAAATATGTGCATAAGTTATATTCCTTGAACCAAAGTTTGCGAACTTTGTTGATCAAGAGAAACCGGAAGAATGGCTTGTTGCCAAGTCCGCGAACTCAGTCCGCGAATTGCCGAACTTCTCATCCCGAGAAATTCTCCTGGAGTTGAAAAACTTGTTACGTGAGTACCAGTCCGTGAACCCAGTCTGCAAACCCATTCCGCGAACCGGCGGAAAGTCTTTGCCGAGATTTTATGATAGAGTTTGTAAACTCTGCCAGGTTGCTTAAGTCCGCGAACCTAGTTTGCGAACTTAAGAAGGTTATATATCTGAAGATGATTTCTGAACTTAAACTTATGAAGACTAAGGAATGCAAATTTCAAACCGTGGCTATAAAGTTCATGAACCGATTCAAGTGAATCAAATCATCTTTGCTTCAATTGTGTCTTGTGTAGTACATAGGATTTCCTTGCAATTGAACAACTCTCTAACTAGTTCATTTGAGTCACTTGAACTAGTTATGATGAAAAAGAATATAGTTGGTAAAAAATGATCATATGAATAACCTTTTGGTTAACTATTGTTGAACCAATAATGTACACGTTTGGGTACGGTTAACAAACCTAGAAACGTACATTTCATTTGTGTGTAACAAGCTAAGTTTTCGATCTAACGGTTGAGAAATATTAGCTTGAATCTAAATCAGGTTTTCATCTAACGGTGAATATTGTTTGCTTTGTGACCAAGGAGAAACCCTGATTTGAAAGACTATATAAGGGGATATCTAGCAACTCTGCAAAACTAATCCCCACCCCTCACGTGTGATACTAGTTTGCGTGCTAGAGTCGTTTCTCCTTTAACCTTTGGTTTTCTTCTTCTAAAACCAAGTTAACGACTTAAAGACTTCATTGGGATTGTGAAGCCAGACCGATACTACTTTTATCGTAGTTGTGTGATATGATCTTGCATCTTCTGTCGTAGGAGTACAATCAGATTGATTGGCTTGAGATAAATATCTCCGATAGGCAAGATATAAAAAGTAGTCACAAACATCTTCGTCTCATTGTTTGTGATTCCGCAACATCTTGTTTCACTACCATACGATTAAGATTGTTGTTAGGTGATTGATTTATCTAGGCTGTTTTTCGGGAATATAAGACCGGATTATCAATTTGTTCCTGTTCACCTTGATTATTATCAAACAACGGAACAAAACCTTTAGGGTTTATCTATGGGAGACAGATTGATCCTTTGATAGACTTGTCTGTGTGAGACATATTTGTTTATTGTCAAAGCCAGCGATTTTGGGTCGTAGAAACTCTTAGTTGTGGGTGAGATCATCTAAGGGAATCAAGTGCGCAGTATCATGCTGGGATCAGAGGCGTAGGGAGTACAACTATACCTTGGATTAGTGAGACACTGATTGGGGTTCAACTGCAGTCCAGTCCGAAGTTAGCTTGGAGTAGGCTAGTGTCTTTAGCGGCTTAACACAGTGTGTGTTCCATCTGGACTAGGTCCCAGTGTTTTTCTGCATTTGCGGTTTCCTCGTTAACAAAATTTTTGGTGTCTGTGTTATTTCAGTTTCCGCATTATATTGCTTTATCTTTATAATTGAAATAATACAGGTTGTGCGTTAGATCATCAATTAGAGTAATCCAACCTTTGGTTGTTGATTGTCATTGATTGATCCTTGGATATTGGTCTTTGGTACCATCCAAGTTATTCCTTGTATTTGATTAGTACTCGCAGTTTCTGTTTGAGGAAATCAAATCAAGAGAGAGAGATATAAACTCATTGATATACTTTTAATTGATTGAGTCTTGTTGATTCTCTTAAAAATATATTCGAGTTTTTTCCATATAGATTGCTAAGCGAAATATTGAGTGGTGTTGTTAGACCCCCGCTTTTTCAATTGGTATCAGAGCAGGAAAACACCGTAAACCTAATAAGTTTGTGTTTGTTTGTTCCTTATAAATTTTCCTATGTGAAATTTCTTTGGAAAGCTTGCTCTTGGCATCTATAACGCACGCCAAAAATCCTTAAAGATTGTTCAAAGATTATTATGGCTAAAACCTTTGGTTTCTCATGATAATCTTACTTCATCTAAAAGCGGAAATTTAGATGTTAAGAATCAATCAAAAGGAAAAAAATAAAAATAAGGAAAGATTGAGAAAACGCTCAATACGCTCAAGGATATGGAAACTCACTATATTAACTCTTGATCTCTTTGAGGAATACTATCGTAATGAATCAATTGAGAAAGATCTATTCAAAGAGTTCGAAGGCGTTTTTAAGTTCTTAGAAAAACTTAAATCTGTTAAGTCTAAGAATCATTCCGAAAAGGGTTCTCTATGTGTTAAATCTATTAATACTGTGCAACCTAGAAATCGGAGGTATCCTTCTTCTAGCCAGAACAAAAGAAGGATAGAATGCTCTAACTGACATGACTGTCATCATTACTTTGATTATACTACAGGGACTATTCACACATATCAACCAGAAATGTCGCATGAGAATTCCTCTGTGCATTATGCCTCTTGGTAACAAGGCTGGCATTTCCCTATTTGTATATATCTTGGAATGGGGCAAGAAATGGTTTAAGTTGTGTACAGTTTTGGTTATTCGTTGTGTGAATATCAATTTAGCTTTTCTATTGCATCCGCTGTCATTCACATGTGTGTTGTCGCGGAATGCATAACCTTTAATGTGCAAATGGCTAAGAAAATCCCATCTTTCCTATGTGGGTCGCGGTTCATAAACGGGTCCAAGCCCATATGTGGTCTTATAAAGACGAAGTTCGCGCAGCCTAGTCTTCTTCTTTACCCGTCCGCGTACGTGAACCTAGGTTTTTGTGTATTTCATCCATTAAAGCCTCCTTGTAGAAATCGAAAGAAAGGGTGTTCAAATCTCACTCCAAGTAAGTAAAATCCTCTTGCTCCTTTCAATTTCTTAGATCTATGATGAACTCTAAGGGCACAAAAAGGAGTTCTAAAAACTCAAAATCCTCTAGCTTGAATCCTCCTTGTGACCAAAACTCTCTTAGAATTAGGTTTGTGGATGATTCTTGTGCTAAAATGTTTGATAAGATTGCTTCAAAAGGTTTCATTCTAGAAAAGAGGTTGGATTTCTCTAGTGGGCATGAAGAGGATTTGGTATGCTTTACAAAATTCAAGCTTGGAAATATATTTGATGGTCTTGGTCAAGGATTTGATTCTCTTACAAGGATTTTCTATGCCAATATTCATAATGTTGATTACAACAAGATGGAATTCAAATCCATGATTGGTAGAGAAAGGTTCCTGGTTGATAGAGAATTAATTTCAAGAATTACCAAAATCCCATTGGGGAACGTACGTCTCCCTAAACTATGTGATGAACGTCCATCTTATGATGATATCTCGGTTGGGCTTTGTGGCAAGAAGGTCATTTGGAGTCAAGGAAAGTTCCCTACTAATGATCTTAGTATTGCTTTGATGGATTTTGGAAAACTTGGTATCCCCAATATTTTTCCCTCCATAATTGAAAATTCTTGGTGGAGTCATGAGTTTGCGGAATTGGTCTATTTACTTGAGTCGGGTATTTCAAGTCTCGATATTTGTGGTTTCATTATATTTCAAATGATTTCGATGACTTCACCCGTCAAAATGTTGGGTTACCCTTGCTTGCTTAGTCAAATTTTCCGTGATCGTGGGTGTGATTCAATTGGCAACTCTCTTGGGGTCCCCAAACCGGTTCGTCCGTGTACCTTTAGGTGCATGAGGGAAAATGCTTGCAAGCGACAAAGAATTGCTTTTCTTGATTTTATTGACCCTACTACCATAAGCCTTCTTCAAAAAATTCATAAAGGTGTGTGTAAGGTTGATTTAAGAGTAAAGTGTGTTCAAGAAAAATTGTCCTTGGTTGCAGCAAAGTTTCCCGAGCTCAAGGAAGATTTGAACGCAATTCAAGCATCTTGGAGTATCTCTGATAAAGAAGAAGATGAGTAATTCGTGTTCTTATTATTGCCTAGTATGTCCTGTTTTTGGTTTAGTTGGAAGAATAACTAGTGCTTGGATAGCAATGATTGTGACTACACATAGCTATTATATTTTTCATCTTCTTGTTTTTTTTTTAGGTTTATTGATATTAATTTCTAAAAATACTTTGAGGATGATGGTTTGCAGTATTTAATCTTTATGATTTGTTATATTGGAATTTGTTATGGGATATTGGTGTTTACATCCGTGAACTATGTTGTCCCATATTTTGTCAAAAGAAAAGTCGTTCATGATCGGTATTCATGTATTGATTTAAGGATGAATAGACTTTTGACATATACAAAAGTTAAGCCTATATTGTCAATTCTTTGATGGAAGATAGGTTAAAATCTTTTGTGTTCAAGGATTATGTCTATTAAAAATCGTTATGCAAAGAGTGATGGAAGATAGAATGAATCCTTGTGTATTCCACAGTATTGATCTTCACTGATCTATATTTTATGCAATACTGTGAGGCTCCGTAATGTGTCTTATGTTGAGCACGATACAACCAAGTTGATTATTTTTTGATTAGCTTTGTTGGTTGTTCCGTAAGGTACTTTATGTTGAGCATTCTTGAACTAAATTAATCATCTTGTTTGGTTATTTAGTCTTTGCTCCATAAGTCTTTTTTATGTCGAGCAAAACAAATGATAATTAAATGGATTAGTTTTGTAATTAGTTTGATTGTGTATTCCAATTAGATCATATGGGTTCTCTTGTAATTAAACTAGTTGAGTATTTTCATACTCCGTAAGATTCCTCTTATGTTGAGTATATGAACGACTATACTATTCATTTTTTGATGGGTATGTTAGTCGTATGCTCCGTAATTTCTCTTATGTCGAGCATAATCAATTAAGTTGATCACTTTTATGTTTAATTTGATTGCGTATTCCGATTAAATTAATCATGGGTTTACTTGTGATTAATTTGATTGATATTTTGGATATAGAAAATCATTCTCATGGTTTTAAGTGTCCAATAAAAATCCTTATTTTCTTTTGAAATTAAGGCCGCTCTTGTTGTTCCCTTGGGAATGACATCAAATGGGGGAGAGTTCTTTTGAACTTGTGCTTAATGGTCATATCTTGAGGGGTGTGCGAATGTGGAATTTTAAAGGGGTTATCTTGTATCTTTTAAACTCCTTGATGAATGCTATTAGCTTCGGCTATATGATTGCATCTAAATTAGATGGTATGTATTTTTTCTTTTAGTCATGAAATGTCTCTTACGGAAATTTCATTATGATCCCGTTCTTGTACCTTTGCCAATTTTATTGACAAAAAGGGGGAGAATTAATATGTAGTTCACACTACAAAATTCATATAGTTTTTGGATCATTGTGTAAGGGGGAGTCGTTTCCATGTGAGATGGAGTATTTACTAAGAGGGAGTGATACATATCACCATAGTATTATTGTTGAAGTTGTGATACAATTGGACTTTGACACTGTGTAATAATACTATGACACTGTGTAACAATGATCGAGACCGATGCTTTCTCATTGTTATAGCTACGGATCTTCAACAACTTTGATGCTAAACTTACAACCTTTGGGATTATTGAAGTACTTGGAAGTGACGAAGATTTCGAGGAATGTTGAAGATTATACATGTGGAATAGGAGCTGCTAAAGTTTCTCTATCTTTTTTGTATTCCATATGTATTGATAGTTTTGTTACTAAAATTGACAAAGGGGAGATTGTTAGAGTATTGCTCGGTCGAACTCGCATGCGTTGCTATCTCAAGCATGTTTTTCAATGTTAGTGATCAAAACTATAAGGCTTGATTTCTAGTCTACTATAGCTAAGTCTCGGACTAGGATAAAAAGTGTAGTTGAGCTCAAGGACTTCATGGCGATTCATCATACAAGAAGAAGAACTACTCAAGGAACCGGTGTAACTTCTCGACAAAAATGTATGTGAAGACTTGAACTTATATGTCACTCAAAAGTCTATCTACTCTATCTCCTACTTCTTGAGACAAAAATTCGTATGCTATATATAGACTTAGATTATACACATTTGGTATTTCGAGCCGAGTATACCTCGCCTATCTATATCTCGAAATATATGTTGGTAAGCGTTTCGCTTCGATCATGTTTATCTTTACCTAGTGACGAAAGTCATGATATGTTTCAATCACTTTGGAAATTGCTTTGACGAGAAATAGTGTAACAACTATATAACGTCCTCTAAGAATGTTTCAGTGGTTGGAATGAGAGTTTATATTACATAACCAATGATGGACATAAATATTCTTGTGGAAACACATATGTGCATAAGTCCTATTCCTTGAACCAAAGTTTGCGAACTTTATTGATCAAGAGAAACCGGAACAATGGATTGTTTCCAAGTCCGCGAACTGCCGAACTTCTCATCCCGAGAAATTCTACTGGAGTTGACAAACTTGTTACGTGAGTACCAATCCGCGAACCCAGTCCGCGAACCGGCGGAAAGTCTTTGCCGAGATTTTCTGCTGGAGTTTATAAACTCTGCCCGGTTGCTTAAGTCCGCGAACCTAGTGTGCGAACTTAAGAAGGTTATATATCTGAAGATGATTTCTGAACTTAAACTTATAAAAACTAAGGAATGCAAATTGCAAACCGTGGATATAAAGTTCATGAACCGATTCAAGTGAATCAAATCATCTTTGCTTCAATTGTGTCTTGTGTAGTACATAAGATTTCCTTGCAATTGAACAACTCTCTAACTAGTTCATTTGAGTCACTTGAACTAGTTATGGTGAAGAAGAATATAGTTGGTATGAAATGCTCATATGGCTAACCTTTTGGTTAACTATTGTTGAACCAAAAATGTACACGTTTGGGTACGGTTAACAAACCTAGAAACGTACATTTTATTTGTGTATAACAAGCTAAGTTTTCGATCTAACGGTTGAGAAATATTATCTTGAATCTAAATCAGGTTTTCATCTAACGGTGGATATTGTTTTCTTTGTGACCAAGGAGAAATCCTGATTTGAAAGACTACATAATGAGACTAGCAACTCTGCAAAATTAATCCCCACACCTCACGTATGATACTATTTTTCATGCTAGAGTCGTTTCTCCTTTAACCTTTGGTTTTATTCTTCTAAAACCAGGTTAACGACTTAAAGACTTCATTAGGATTGTGAAGCCAAACCGATACTACTTTTATCGTAATTGTGTG
Source organism: Papaver somniferum (assembly GCF_003573695.1). NCBI lineage: Eukaryota > Viridiplantae > Streptophyta > Magnoliopsida > Ranunculales > Papaveraceae > Papaver > Papaver somniferum. The sequence goes on along the minus strand of NC_039367.1, from coordinate 35,613,442 downwards.
ATCTGATCTTGCATCTTCTATCATACGAGTACAATCAGATTGATTGGCTTGAGATTAATATCTCCGATAGGCAAGATATAAAAAGCAGTCACAAACATCTTCGTCTCATTGTTTGTGATTCCGCAACATCTTGTTTCGCTACCATACGATTAAGATTGTTGTGAGGTGATTGATTTATCTAGGATGTTCTTCGGGAATATAAGACCGGATTATCAATTGGTTCCTGTTCACCTTGATTATTATCAAAAGATGGAACAAAAACTTTAGGGTTTTTCTGTGGGAGACAGATTGATCCTTTGATAGACTTGTCTGTGTGAGACAGATTTGTAAAGCCTGCGATTTTGGGTCGTAGCAACTCTTAGTTGTGGGTGAGATCATCTAAGGGAATAAAGTGTGCAGTTTCCTGCTGGGATCAGAGGCGTAGGGAGTACAACTGTACCTTGGATTAGTGGGAGACTGATTGGGGTTCAACTGCAGTCCAGTCCGAAGTTAGCTTGGAATAGGCTAGTGTCTGTAGCGGCTTAATACAGTGTGTGTTCAATCTGGACTAGGTCCCGGTGTTTTTCTGCATTTGCATTTTCCTCGTTAACAAAATTTTTGGTGTCTGTGTTATTTCAGTTTCCGCGTTATATTGTTTTATCTTTATAATTGAAATAATACAGGTTGTGCGTTAGATCATCAATTAGAGTAATCCAACCTTTGGTTGTTGATTTCCATTGATTGATCCTTGGATATTGGTCGCAGTTTCTGTTTGAGGAAATCAAATCAAGAGAGAGAGATATAAACTCGTTGATATACTTTTAATTGATTGAGTCTTGTTGATTCTCTTAAAAGTATATTCGAGTTTGTCCATACAGATTGCTAAGCGAAATATTGAGTGGTGTTTTTAGACCCCCGCTTTTCAACTTTGATAATATTTCCAGAAATACATTGGTTGGAAAGCTAAAGATCTTTGATCATGAGCATACATCCAAAATCGGAAAGGATGTTTCCTTTAAAGCACAGAAGAACACTAAGTTACTTGATAAAAGTAAAAGTGTTTATGTCTTTGAGGATGATCAGTCTGAGGGTGATTTTTCGAATGAAGATATTGACAAATCAGTCTCCTTGATCACAAGACAGTTTAGGGATCTTCTATTGAAGAGAAGTAAACGGTTTTCAAGAGACAAACCTAGGTCGTCAGATAAACCTTACAATCGCGTCCCTCCTAAAAACAGGGATGCTGACGAGGACATGCCACAGTTCTTTAAGTGTAAAGGTTTTGGTCATTTTGCAAACGAGTGCCCAAGTCTTAGAAATACACTGGGAAGAAAGGTCTTGCTGTAACACTTGATGAGATGTCTGAGATCTATGATTCTGATGAAGATAGGAAATAAAGTGTTGGTCTTCTATGTGAAAACATTGATTTTGATAATTGTAGCAATACATATATCAACCTTGATGGTTTCAGTGAAGAAGAGAATCCAATCAAGCAGGAATAATCAATTGAACCATCCTCTGGAAACTCTGTTTGTAATGTTTCAGGATTCACTATGTGTCTGGCTGCTTTCACACCACAGATGCCTGAATACTATCCAAGTTTGATTGCTCGTTTTATTCTCAGAAGGGTCGTGAACTATCAAGATGTTACAAGTACAAACATCAAGTGAGGCATGCCAACAAACTTCAACGAAGAGCAAATCGATTGGCAAGGAAGCTTAAACTTGCTCAGTAGACAGCTGAGGTATGTAGGATTTTATCTTCGTCTAATAAGTTGGTTTCCAAAGATAAAAAAATACCATTAGAGAATAAGGTATGGTCAAATCGCTTTGATAGACAGAAATCTGAGGATTCTTATCTTTAGAAAAAAATGGTGGACAAATTGTTGTTCACCACAACACAAATTGATTCTGTTGTTTGGTAAATTTTGTCTCGTGTGCCTGATCAAAAGAGACAAGGTTGTGTACCAATCAGGCTTTAGGAAAAGTTTTTCTTCTTCTTTTCTTAGTTGTTTGTCTATTAAAATAAAAGAAAGGGTTATTATCGACAATTCTACTCTTATAGGATTTAGAGTTGGGCGTCCACGAACCTCTTTAAAGGTTGCGAACCCTACATTCCTTTTTCCTCTCTGATATCCTTTATGTCTTAAGACTGCTTGATGAGATTGTGAATTCCACTCACAAAAACCAGTTGTTTATAATTGTTCTCTAAGCATCATGTCTTTGGATGGAAAAGATGTCAATATGATTGTTAAGCCATCAATCAAGGAAAAAGAGAAATCTCCAGTAACTCCTTCCTTGAAAAGAAAGAGGAGGAATACAAGAAAGCCAAGGGCTGTCCCTTCTAACTCTCAGAAGTTTTCCGATGTTCTTGATGAGTTGAAGGAAGTAAGAAAGGACATTAGTGAAATAAAGGCTTGCGTTTTAAGATCTTTGGAAATTCATAAGGCCTTGGTTCGACATCATCAGCCAAGACGGTTCGTTGGTATTGATTCCTTCCTCCACGAACCTTATATTCCATTGGCTGTTGACGACAAGGAGTTCGGGAATGATAAGGAATTTCTTAAAGACATTGTTTCCTAGTATGTATTCTTTTTGGTTTAATTGGAAGAATAACTAGTGCTTGAATAATAATGATTGTGACTACACATAGCTATTATTTTTCATCTTCTTGTTCTTCTTTTTTAGGTTTAATTGGTTTTAAATTCTAAAAATATTTGGAGGATGATGTTTTTTGCAGTATTAATCTTTATGATTTGATATACTGCAATTTTTTATGGATATTGGTGTTTACGTCCGTGAAATATGTTTGTCGCATACTCTGTCAAAAGTAAAGTCATTTGTGATCGGTGTTCATGTACTGGTAAAAGAATGAATAGACTTTTAACAAATACAAAAGTTAAGCCTATATTGTCAAACATTTGATGGAAGATAGGTTAAAATCTTTTGTTTTCAAGGATTATGTCTATTAATTATCGTTATGAAAATAGTGATTGAAGATAAAATGAATCCTTGTGTATTCTGCAGTGTTGATCATCCCTGATCCATATTTTATGTATTACTGTGAGGCTCCGTAAAGTATCTTTTGTTGAACACTATACAACCAAGTTGATCTTTTAGCTTAGTTGGTGTTCCGTGAGATATGTTATGTCGAGCATATTGAACTAAGTTAATCATCTTGTTTGGTTATTTAGTTATTGCTCCGTAAGTTTTCTTATGTCGAGCAAATCAAATGACAATTAAATTGATTACTTTTGTGATTAGTTTGGTTGTGTATTCCAATTAGATTAATTATAGGTCTCTTGTAATTAATATAGTTGAGTATTTTTCTGTCTCCATAAGTTCTCTTATGTTGAGCATAATAAATTGAATTGATCAGTTTTTGTGTATAATTTGATTGCGTATTCCGATTAAATTAATCATGGGTTTACTTGTGATTAATTTGATTGAGTTTTTGGATATAGAAAATCATTCTTAATGTTTTTGGTGTCCAATAAAAATCATTCTTTTCTTTCGAAATTAAGGTCGCTCTTGTTGTTCTTTCGGGAATGACATCAAATGGGGGAGAGTTCTTTTGAACTTATGCTTAATGGTCATATCTTGAGGGGTGTGCGTCTGTGAAATTTTAGAGGGGTTATCTTGTATCTTTAAACTCCTTGATAAATGCATTTAGATTCGGCTTTATGATTGCATCTAAATTAGTTGGTATGTATTTTTTTCCTTTTGTCATGAAATGTCTCTCTCGGAAATTTCATTATGATCCCGTTCTTGTACCTTTGCCAATTTTATTGATAAAAAGGGGGAGAATTAATATGTAGTTCATACTACAAATACATATGGTTTTCGGATCATTGTGTAAGGGGGAGTGGTTTCCATGAGAGGAGTATTGACTAAGGGGGAGTGATACATATCACCATAGTATTATTGTTGAAGTTGTGATACAATTGAACTTTGACGCTGTGTAATAATACTATGACACTGTATAACAATGATCGAGAACTATGTTTTCTCATTGTTATAGCTACGGATCTTCAACATCGGTGATGCTAAACTTACAACCTTTTGGATCATTGGAGTACTTGGAAGTGACGAAGATTTCGAGGAATGTTGAAGATTAGATATGTGGAATAGGAGATACTAAAGTTTTTTTTATCTTTTTGGTATTCCATATGTATTGATAGTTTTGTCACTAAAATTGACAAAGGGGGAGATTGTTAGATCATTGATCGGTCGAACTCGCATGCGTTGCTATCTCAAGCACGTTTGTCAATGTTAGTGATCAAAACTATAAGTCTTGATTTCTAGTCTATTATAGCTAAGTCTCGGACTAGGATAGAAAGTGTAGTTGAGCTCAAGGACTTCATGGCGATTCATCATACAAGTAAAAGAACTACTTAAGGAACCGGTGGAACTTCTCGACAAAAAGGTATGTGAAGACTTGAACTTATCTATCACTCAAAAGTCTATCTACTCTATCTCCTACTCTTTGAGACAAGAAGTCTTATGCTATATATATAGACTTTGATTATACACATTTGGTATTTCGAGACGAGTATACCTCACCTATCTATATCTCGAAATATGTGTTAGTAAGCTTTTCGCTTCGATCAAGTTTATCTTTACCATGTGACGAAAGTCATGATATGTTTCAATCATCTTGAAAATTGCTTTGACGAGAAATGGTGTAACAACTGTATAACGTCCTCTAAGACTATTTCAATGATTGAAATGAGAGTTTAGATTACACAACCAATGGTGGACATAAGCATTATTGTGGAAACACATATATGTATAAGACTTATTCCTTGAACCAAAGTTTGCGAACTTTGTTGATCAAGAGAACCGGAAGAATGGCGTGAGCCAAGTCCGCGAACTCAGTCCACGAACTGTCGAAGTTCTCAAATCCGAGAATTTCTGCTGGAGTTGACAAACTACTTGCATGAAGCTAAGTCCGCGAACTCAGTCCACGAACGGCGAAGTTCTCTTACCCGGGAATTTCTGCTGGAGTTTATGAACTCTACCCAGTAACTTAAGTCCACGAACTAGTTTACGAACTTGAGAAGGTTATATATCTGAAGATGATTTCTGAACTTAAACTTAAAAAAACTAAGGAATGCAGTTTGCAAACCGTGGATATAAAAGGTCATGAACCGATTCAAGTGAATCAAATCATCATTGCTTCAATTGTGTCTTATGTAGTAAATAAGATTTTCTTGCAATTGAACAACTCTCTAACTAGTTCATTTGAAGACATTTGAACTAGTTATGGTAAAGAAGAACGTGGTTGATATGAAATGCTCATATAGCTAACCTTTTGGTTAACTATTGTTGAACCAACAAGTGCATACGTTTGGGTACAGTTAACAAACCTAGAAGCGTGCATTGTCAAGTATGTGTAACAAGCTAAGTTTTCGATATAACGGTTGAGAAATATTACCTTGAATATAAATAAGGTTTTCATCTAACGGTGAATATTGAATGCTTTGTTACTAAGCTAACATTGATTGCAAACCATGATTTGAAAGACTATATAAAGGAGACATCTAGTATTGTGCAATACTAATCCCCACACCTTACGTGTGATACTAGTTTGAGTATTAGAGTCGATTCTCCTTTAATCTTTGGTTTTCTTATTCTAAAACCAGGTGTTTGAGGGTGAAAACAGTTTCTGCTGGTTTCGGTAATTTCGTGTGATGTGGGTGAGAAACTAATCTAAACCCTAAAAAATGTACTGCAAGGGAGTACTTTAGATTCGAGGGATCAATCTGTATAAGTCCGGCCTAAACCAAGAAATGACCGTTCCTGACTTGCTTCGGTCACAAAGTGGAGGAGAAGGGTTGGTTTTGGGGAGGGAAGCGAAGAGAGTGTTGAGACTAGAATAGTTGATTCTGGAAGAGTAGTTGTTTTTTGACTTGTATCAGAAAGTGGGAAGCTAACAGATGGGAAAGATAGCAAACGTTTTCTGATTGTTGTATGCTCCTGACCAGAACTTATTTTTCGGTAGAAATATGTAATGCCTATTTATACAAGTCGAAGTGAAACGTACTCTGGTCTCATTAAGAAATGGAAAACGGGTGAGTAAATGGGAGGAGGTGGTAACCGGTAACACTTGGAATTGATGTTCCATAAAAGAAAGCGTTTCACCATTACTCCCTGTATTTACTAACCGCCTCATCCTTATGACACTTTCTTATAACGGGCGTAGTGTACGCCGCACGCTGTAAACCGCCAAACCAATACCCAATGAGCATCCCCCAGTTTGTCACATACGTTGATGTCTCGAGTGTTTTCGTGGAAAACATGTAGCATGTTTTTGTTGTCTGGAAAGTTGAGCTTGGGAGACTTGCCGGCTCGGTGGTAACCTTCGATGGTCGAGATTTTGCATCCTCAGAGGAAAGGTAGCCGCTGATTATTGCAACCCTTCGTTTAGTAGCCAGTGGCATGAAAGCATGATCAATATGGATTTAATATAGCCGAGTTTAGGCGCGGCCAAAAGTTAGGGCCAAAGGTTTCCATGCGTTAGCTGGTAACCTTGGACGGCTAAGATCTGCACCTTAGATGAAAAAGTGGCCGTTAATTGTTGCAGGCCTTCGTTTTGGTAGCCGCATAGGGAAGGACGGCATGGTATGGCGCGACAAGGTGGTTGGCATTCCATTGGCACATGTGGCATGTCATGCCTTGGCGCGGTTTGGCGTGGCCAAAACTAGGGTTTTGGGCCAAAGGTTATCATGCGTTGTCTGGCGACCTTGGACGGCTAGGATTTGCTTCTAGTATTGAAGGGTGGTCGTTGATTGTTGCAGGCCTTCGTTTTGGTAGCCGCATAGGGAAGGCCGGCATGGTATGGCGCGACAAGGTGGTTGGCATGCCATTTGCACATATGGCATGGCATGCCTTGGCGCGGTTTGGCGTGGCCAAAACTAGGGTTTTGGGCCAAAGGTTACCATGCGTTGTCTGGCGACCTTCGACGGCTAGGATTTGCATCTAGGATTGAAGGGTGGCTGTTGATCGTCGCACGCCTTCGTTTTGGTAGCCGCATAGGGAAGGCCGGCATGATATGGCGCGGCAAGGTGGTTGGCATGCCATTGGCACATGTGGCATGGAATTCCTTTGCGCGGTTTGGTGTGGCCAAATCTAGGGTTTTGGGCCAAAGGTTACCATGCGTTGTCTGGCGACCTTGGACGGCTAGGATTTGCATCTAGGATTGAATGGTGGCCGTTGATCGTCGCACACCTTCGTTTTGGTAACCGCATAGGGAAGACCGGCATGGTATGGCGCGGCAAGGTAGTTGGCATGCCATTGGCGCGGTTTTGCGTGGCCAAAACTAGGGTTTTGGTCCAAAGGTTACCATGCGTTGTTTGGCGACCTTGGACGGCTAGGATTTTCATCCAACATGGAAGGGTGTCCGTTGATCGTCGCACGCCTTCGTTTTGGTAGCCGCATGGGCAAGGCCTGCATGGTGGGTCCAAGGCCAATGTCGCGGATGGCTTGGCATAGTAGGGCCAAGGGTTTGGTGCGGACGGCTTGGAATGGTGGGGCAAAATCAAGGTGCGGTTGGTTTGGCATGGTGAGGCCAAGGGTTTGGCATGCCATTGGCGCATGGTGCGGCTAGCATGGTTGGGCCAAGGCAAGGCGCGATTGGCTTGGCATGGCGGGGCCAAGGGTTTGGCATGCCATTAGCGCATGGTGCGACTAGCATGGTTGGGGCCAAGGCAAGGTGCGGTTGGCTTGGCATGGTTGGGCCAAGAGTTTGGCATGCCATTGGCGCATGGTGCGGCTAGCATGGTTGGCATGCCTTGGCGCGATAGACGTGGCTGGCATGGTTTGCCATTGGCACAGTGATGCTGCTAGCATGGTTGGCATGCCTTGGCACGGAGATGTGGCTGGCATGGTTTTCCATTGGCACAGTGGTGCGGCTGGCATGGTTGGCATGCCTTGGCGCGGAGATGTGGCTGGCATGGTTTTCTATTGGCACGGTGGTGCGGCTGGCATGGTTGGCATGCCTTGGCGCGGAAATGTGGTTGGCATGCCTTGGTGCGGAGATGTGGCCAGCATGGTTTGCCATTGGCATAGTGGTACGACTGGCATGGTTGGAATGCCTTGGGGCGGATATGTGGCTGGCATGGTTTGCCATTGGAACAGTGGTGCGGCTGGCATGGTTTTCCATTGGCACAGCGGTGCGCCTGGCATGGTTGGCATGCCTTGGCGCGAAGATGTGGCTGGCATGGTTTGCCATTGGTACAGTGGTGCGGCTGGCATGGTTGGAATGCCTTGGCGCGGTAGCATGAGAATTAGGGTTTGGCATAGATGATATCGGTCAATGTTAAGGGTTCTGTCGTGGAACATGACACATAAAAAAAAGGTGCCCTGGTAATTCTTACGTAGGCATGCTGATCGATTCAATAAATGTGCTAATGGTCATAGTGACGTCATGTCAGTTATACGGTTTTACGATTTTAACCCTAAGCTAAAAACCACCATCAACATTAAGTCCCCTGCTTAGCTCGGAACAGGAGCATTGTTGCGAGGTAAGCATAAGATTGTGACGGGAAAGGACAAAAATCGAAACGACAAGTTGTGGAAAGATGGTCAGGAAGGTCCGTCTAACCTTTTCGAGAGGTAAGGAGAGTCCATGATCCTCGTGTTTGGCGGCCTTGCGTAGATTATATTCGTGGTGTAGACCGTGAAGTGGTGAGATGAAGATCGTCGGCTTAGTCTGGCTATGCATCACCTTGGATGGGTTAGGGAACATCATGACGCTGGCTTGGCGAGTTGTCGGTGTCGGTGCGCCAAGTCATGGCACAGACGACTTGGCATGGTGGGGCCAAGGAAATGACGCAGTTTGGTGAGGCAAAGAATGCGCGAACGGCTTGGCGTGGTGGGGCCGAGGCAATGGCACGGACGGTCTTGGCATGGTGATTGGTCTTCGCGGGCCCGGTTGCCTCTTTTCCTTACTTGACTCAAATGGGAAGTCCTTTCCTTATTAAAACTCCCAAGTATCACGCCTATAAAAGGAGAGCCGGCCTCTCCTTTTACTTCACACCTATATTTTTTTTTTATTCTGGCCGTGTAGTAACAGTAAACGGACGAGCGGATCCAAGGTATTCTTCCAACAGTTCCTATTTAACTTGCTTTTCTTGTTTTTTTTTTGTGTTAGTGCAAACCCTAGCTGTAGGCGTACCTTTTCATGAACTTGTAGAAATGTTGTCCTTTTGTGTTGGTATGAATCCTGGCCGTAAGTATCCTTTGCACGAACTTGTAGTAACACTTAGGCGTGAATACCATAGTGATGTTGGACGCCTCAATTACCGTGCAAAGTAGGCATGCATGAGCTGGTGATTGTCATTCCCTTCCCGAGAAAACCTAGCCTCTAGGGTTTACTCCTTTTTTCTGGTGTGACCGTGTCTATGGTTCCCGTGTGTATGGTTCCCATGGTGGGGTGCGCCTCCTCGGCCGGGCGCAAATTTCCTGCTGCAGGGTATGGTCTTGGCATGAGGTGGTGATGCAGGGTCTGTCAGTCCCCATTTCTTTTCCTATGCGCATTATGACTTTGAATCAAATTGGCTTGCGTCCAGGATGGATCTCCTGTGTCTGATAAAATAATTTCCATGCACTTTACGTAATAATTTCTCTTCATATTGTTCCATTGTAGTTATTTCTAAGGTGGAAGTAGCGTGAGAGAATTTTCGTTAGGATGTCATTTGAGAAAAGTTTTGCCATACCGAAATATGTTGGCAATTCCAAGCCAAACATAGATGATGAGTTCTTTACAACATCCGCCACGATTAGAAGAAATCATCCCAAGTATGTGTCGGTTCTTCTGACTGGTCCGAAAAGTGAAGGATAGGCTCGGTCGGTTCGGCCAGGAGGTGTAATAAGGTTTTGTCCTCAGAGAAAAGAGTATCATGCTTCTCCTATTGACTTTAAAATATCCGTGAGTCCGTTGCGTCCCTTTGAGAAATTGATGCGATTCATGATGAGCCAGGAATGTGTAAAAGCCAGTTTGACCAAGGCACAGATCATTGATGCTGTCGCGGCTTCCGCAGTGCTTCAAATTAAGAAAGATATTCCAGACTTGGTTGCTTTTATTTCCAGATGGTGTCCAGACACTCACACGGCTATATGCAGGTGGGGTGAAATGACTATCTCCTTAGAGAGCGTGGCCGTGTTGCTGAACCTTCCTGTAATAGGAAACCTCGATGTCAAATTGTCTGCATATGAAGAAGAAATACGCGCCGCTCTGGTTACGAAATCAAAAGGATTCGTTCGGAAAGAAAACGAGACGAGGTGCTTCTATGGCTGGTGGGTGTATCAGTGGTTTCCCGATGAGTTGGAGCCGAATCAGAAGAATAGTATGCTTCATGTCGCGGCGTTCTTGGCTCTTTGGTTATCCATACATATTTTCGATGACGGCTCGGGTAAGAAGGAGATAAGACAGGAACTTATGAAGTTTGCCATAAAAATGGCAAAAGGTGTCGTTCTCCCTATTGGCGGCTTGTTTCTTGGTTCTCTGTACACACACTTGGTTCAGCTGGTCGCGGACATGTGCGCTTCAAATAGTTACATGAAAGTGTATTCGTATATTCATACCGCCTTTCTCCAAGCGTGGCTGTGGGAGCACTTCGAAAGGTATGCTCCGAAACCATTGGCCGTACTTCCCGAGTCTTGGGGTGGCTCTAGGATACTGCGCTGGTCGAATAGGCGCCCAAAGATTGGTTCGAACCTGGTTGGATTCCTTGACAACTCGCACACGGTCAATTTTCGTCCATGGGATCCGGTGCATGCGTCCATAACTCAGATCAATACCTTTGCTCCTGCTCCGAGCATGTCTCTGTCTTCTGATAAAGAGGATATGAGTGTTGGAGAGATGGTGTTCATGCGAAGTTGCACGCCCGGTTATGTGCCGTCTTTCTTTCGAGGATCTTGCAAAGTAGTCTTTTACAATATCGATAGGGCGGCTCGGAATATGGGTTTTGACTAAGGGGTCCCACTTATTCGTCAGCCGGTTGTTCCAGAAGTCTCGTTGCCAACTGTTCTCGATGCTACTGTTCTTGTGTCGGGTAAAAGTCTCCCTTTCCTGCTTGCGGAACTAAATCCATCAACAACCTCCAAATATAACATATTTTGGCAGAATAAGTTTCTCGTTTCCAATGGATTCGTGAATGATGTGGTAGAAAACCGTCGCGGTAAGCCTTCTCCTGCGGTTTTAGTGGAGCATCCACTGCTGAGGGATCCTTCTTCGCCCAAGCGAAAATTCGTTAGCCCGAATGCATATAGTCCCAAAGTAAAAGAGCGAAGATCTAAAAGCCGTGCAGATGGTTCCCAGTTATTTTCAACATCCCTACCGACTTTCAGTTCATCCAATATGCGGGTACGTGTGATTTTCCTATTCACTTTAATTGGATCGTGTATATCCTTGTTTCTTTCCTGAGTATCTGTCTTCGTATCTTGCCTAGGGTCTCAGCAGCGTGAACGCCTTTACCAAACTTGCAAGCATTCAGAAAACATCGCTTCTCGAGACGGAGAGTGGCGGTGCTGAGCCTATCCGTGGTGATAGGGAACCCGAGAAGGATGAAAGCTCAGAGTTCAGTGATGGTGAGAGTAGTTCTTCCGACAGTAGTGTTGAATCTTCCTCTATCCAGTCTGAAAGGGAATCAGTGAGTCTCCCGCATGTTTTTTTTCTCTTTGGAAAATATCTAATCCGTGATGTCATAGGGGGAAACCGTTTCTGAAGATGGCCCTGAGACGGAGACTGGTGGTGATACAGCTTTGTTTCCAATTATGGAAGCCGCACCGGGCGACCTTGGAATGGATGTTGATCGAGATGAAAACGTCGTTGTGACTCAAACAATGGAGAATACTCCAGTGGCCGCAGGTGCAATTGTCGTTAGGAAACCCTTGTCGTTTGCTGATGTAGACGCGGGCGCCACTTTCAACCCTCCATACCTGGTTTCTTATCCGGATCATGTGTTGATCGGGGGATTTAGCGTGCCAGCCAAACATGCGATGCTATACACCAAGATATGGGAAATCTACGGACATATCGCCACGACCAAGAAGGTTACTAGTCGATTTACGTTGGTTAAGCGTGTGGAGGAATCTTTGTCTTTGATTGACGACATGTGCAACGTGACTGGTAATACTGTTTCTGAGGATGTAATCTCGAGCTGGAGGTTTCATCATGACATGTGTATAAAATTCGAGTTCAATGTTCCTTGGTTCGTTGAAAGTTTCTCTGAGGTTGAAAAGTTGCTGGTCGAAACAGCCGAAGGTCCTTCTGCGGATATGGTAAAGAAGCAGGAAGCGGAAGTCGAAAAATTGTCCAGGAAGCTGAAGTTGAAGAGGGCGGATATCCAAAGCACGAAGGAGGCTCTTGCTAAGAAGAGAAATCCATTGTTGAAAAACTTTCCTTGAATGTATTTTTGTCTTCTGAACTTCTTATTTTTAGGGTTTTTTTTTTGAAAGGCAAATGAAACGCCTAGTTTATGGTTTTGATTTCCTGGATTTTTGGGTTGATAGACAAATGTTACCTTGAGGGTTTTGGATTATTCTTTTGGAATGAATTGTTTTGGAATGGATTGTTTTGGGAATAATGTTGTCTTGGTTACGATTTCAAGTGACGCAAACATCCCAGGAAAACCATGGAACCATGAGGGTTGTGTGTCGGTAGATGACATGGGGTGAAACATAACATGGCTATCGGTTTCATTATTCCCGTGAAAACTTGAAATAGCAAACCATGTATTTTTTCTAGGTAAGACTTACTCGGTTTTTCAGGTCTCCTGATGAAAACGGAATCTTCCGGGTGTAAGACCGAGTTTTATGGGAGGCACCGTCGTGGTTGTGGAAATTCCCTAGTCGTCTCATCTGATAGTCATCGATCCCTGTTTGGATCGTTCGCTTTTAACCTCTAGGCAGTCCCCAGTCATCCCTCGCCGTGTCAAGACTGATAATCGGGTCGTCTGGTAACTGAGTCGTCAATCCCTAAGCGGATCGCCTGCTTCTACCGCCTGGATGTCTGGGTCGAAGCATGAGATCGATGGTCGAAAATTGACATTTTAACCGAAAGATCAATCTCCCACTGTGGTCGCCAATTGTTTGAGGGTGAAAACAATTTCTGCTGGTTTCAGTATTTTCATGTGATGTGGGTGAGAAACAAATCTAAACCCTAAACAATGTACTGCAAGGGAGTACTTTAGATTCGAGAGATCAATCTGTACAAATCCGGCCTAAACCAAGAAATGGCCGTTCCAGACTTGCTTCGGTCACAAAGTGGAGGAGAAGGGTTGGTTTTGGGGAGGGAAGCGAAGAGAGTGTTGAGACCAGAATAGTTGATTCTGGAAGAGTAGTTGTTTTTTGACTTGTATCACAAAGTGGGAAGCTAACAGATGGGAAATCTAGCAAAGGTTTTCTAATTATTTTATGCTCCTAACCAGAACTTGTTGTTCGGTGGAAATAAGTAATGCCTATTTATACAAGTCGAAGTGAAACGTACTCTGGTCTCATTAAGAAATGGAAAACGGGTGAGTAATTGGGAGGAGGTGGTAACCGGTAATGCTTGGAATTGATGTTACATAAAAAAAGCGTTTCACCATTACTCCCTGTATTTACTAACCGCCTCATCCTTATGACACTTTCTTATAATGGGCGTAGTGTACGCCGCGCGCTGTAAACCGCCAAACCAATACCCAATGAGCATCCCCCAGTTTGTGACATGCGTTGTTGTCTCGAGTATTTTCGTGGAAAACATGTAGCACGTTGTTGTTGTCTGGCAAGTTGAGCTTGGGAGACTTTCCGGCTCGAGAATTTGCATCTTAAGAGGAAAGGTAGTCGTTGATTATTGCAACCCTTCGTTTGGTATCCAGTGGCCTGAAAGCATGATCAGTATGGCTTTAATATGTCCTAGTATAGGCGCGGCCAAAAGTTAGGGCCAAAGGTTTCCATGCGTCAGCTGGTAACCATGGACGGCTAAGATCTGCACCTTAGATGAAAAAGTGGTCGTTGATTGTTGCAGGCCTTCATTTTGGTAGCCACATAGGGAAGGCCGGTACGGTATGGCGCGGCAAGGTGGTTGGCATGCCATTGGCACATGTGGCATGGCATGCCTTGGCGCGGTTTGGCGTGGCCAAAACTAGGGTTTTGGGCCAAAGGTTACCATGGGTTGTTTGGCGACCTTGGACGGCTAGGATTTGCATGCAGGATGGAAGGGTGGCCGTTGATCGTCGCACGCCTTCGTTTTGGTAGCCGCATGGGGAAGGCAGGCATGGTAGGGCCAAGGCCAATGGCGTGGATGGCTTGGCATAGTGGGGCCAAGGGTTTGATACGGACGGCTTGGCATGGTGGGGCCAAGGAAAGGTGCGATTGGCTTGGCATGGTGGGGCCAAGGGTTTGGCATGCCATTAGCGCATGGTGCGGCTAGCATGGTTAGGCAAAGGCAAGATGCAGTTGGCTTGGCATGGTGGGGCTAAGGGTTGGCATGACATTGGCACATGCTGCGGCTAGCATGGTTGGCATGCCTTGGCGCGGTAGATGTGGCTGGCATGGTTTGCCATTGGCACAGTGATGCGGCTGGCATGGTTGGCATTCCTTGGCCCGGAGATGTGGATGGCATGGTTTTCCATTGGCACAGTGGTGCGGCTGGCATGGTTGGCATGCCTTGGCGTGGAGATGTGGCTGGCATGGTTTGCCATTGGCACAGTGGTGCGGATAGCATGGTTGGCATGCATTTGCGGGGAGATGTGGCTGGAATGGTTTGCCATTGGCAAGGTGGTGCGGCTGGCATGGTTGGCATGCTTTGGCGCGGAGATGTGGCTGGCATGGTTTGCCATTGGCACCGTCGTATGGCTGGCATGGTTGGCATTCCTTGGCGCGGAGATGTGGTCGTCATGGTTTTCTATTGGCACAGTGGTGCGGCTGGCATGGTTGGCATGCCTTGGCGCGAAGATGTGGTCGGCATGGTTTTCCATTGGCACTGTGGTGCGGCTGGCATGGTTGGCATGCCTTGGCACGGAGATGTGGCTGGCATGGTTCACCATTGGAACAATGGTGCGGTTGGCATGGTTGGCATGCCTTGGCACAGACATGTGGCTGGCATGGTTTGCCATTGGCACAGTGGTGCGGGTGGCATGGTTGGCATGCCTTGGCGCGGAGATGTGGCTGGCATGGTTTGCCATTGATATAGCGGTGCGGCTGGCATGGTTGGAATGCCTTGGGGCGAAGATGTGGCCGACATGGTTTTCCATTGGCACAGTGGTGTGGCTGGCATGGTTGGATTTCCTTGGCGCGGAGATGTGGCCGACATTGTTTGCCATTGGCACAGTGGTGCGGCTGGCATGGTTGGCATGCCTTGGCGGGGAGATGTGGCTGGCATGGTTTTCCATTGGCGGAGTGGTGCGGCTGGCATAGTTGGCATGCCTTGGCGCGCAGATGTGGATGGCATGGTTTGCCATTGGCATAGTGGTGCGGCTGTCATGGTTAGCATTCCTTGGCGCGGAGATGTGGCTGGCATGGTTTGGCGCGGTAGCATGAGCATTAGGGTTTGGCATTGATGATGCCGGTCAATGTTAAGGGTTCTGCCGTGGAACATGACACATAAAAAAAAAAGGTACCCTGGTAATTCTTACGTAGGCATGCTGATCGATTCAATAAATGTGCTAACGGTCATAGTGACGTCATGTCAGTTGTACAGTTTTACTATTTTAACCCTAAACTAAAAACCACCATCAACACCAGGTTAAGGACTTAAAGACTTCATTGGGATTGTGAAGCCAGACTGATACTACTTTTATCGTAGTTGTGTAACCTGATCTTGCATCTTCTATCGTACGAGTACAATCAGAATGGTTGGATTGAGATTGATATCTCCGATAGGCAAGATATGAAAAGTAATCACAAACATCTTCATCTCATTGTTTGTGATTCCGCAACATCTTGTTTCTCTACCATACGATTAAGATTGTTGTGAGGTGATTGATAACTCTAGGCTGTTCATCGGGAATATAAGACCGGATTATCAATTGGTTCCTGTTCACCTTGATTATTATCAAAAGACGGAACAAAACCTTTAGGGTTTATATATGGGAGACAGATTGATCCTTTGATAGACTTGTCTGTGTGAGACAGATTTGTTTATTGTCAAAGCCTGCGATTTTGGTTCGTAGCAACTTTTAGTTGTGGGTGAGATCAGCTAAGGGAATCAATTGCGCAGTATCCTGCTAGTATCAGAGACGTAGGAGCATAAATGTACCTTGGATCAGTGGGAGATTGATTAGGGTTCAACTACAGTCCAGTTCGAAGTTATCTTGGAGTAGGCTAGTGTCTCTAGTGGCTTAATACAGCGTGTGTTCAATCTGGACTAGGTCCCGGGGTTTTTCTGCATTTGCGGTTTCCTCGTTAACAAAATTTATGGTGTTTGTGTTATTTCACTTTCCGCATTATATTGTTTTATCTTTATAATTTAAATAATACAGGTTGTGTGTTAGATCATCAATTAGAGTAATCCAACCTTTGGTTGTTGATTGTCATTGATTGATCCTTGGATATTGGTCTTTGGTACCATCCAAGTTATTCCTTGTGTTTGATTAAGGACTCGTTGATTTCTGTTATCTCGAGTAAATCATAACAAAAGAGAGATATTAACTCCTCGATATACTTTAATCTAGATTGAGTCTGACTATCTAGTAATTCTCTAGCAAAGTATATTGGAGTTAGTCCATACAGATTGCTAAGACAATATCTAGTTGATCCTCGATATACTTTAATCTAGATTGAGTCTGACTACCTAGTTGTTAGACCCCCCCTTTTTCATGTACCTTTTCGATTTATAAACCAACAAATCATTTATGGTTTGCATACTAGGTATGCGTACCTTCCTGGTTCATGAGTCAACAGAATGTTGTATGGTATGGATACCGCGTATGCATATGAAAAAGTCGCTTCCGAACTATAGATACGCGGGTACGTGTACCGGGCACATGTATTTCGGCTCTAGACTTATAACAGTTCTCCCAGTATGTGAAGTGGTATGCATATTTTCCTGTATCCAAATTTACAATAGTTCTATATCTCTCGTATAATCTATTTGAAACATTCCCCTAATAACATCAATGACACATATCACTGTTCCATGTTATTTTCAAATGATTAAATGTTGAATCATAATTTAGGTCATAAACAATAAATTTTTCTTAATAAAATTCATCAACTATGAATAAATGTTCTTGAGCTTAGCATATATCGAGGACGATTAACAAGATAAACCGGAATTGAAATTTCTGTTATGCATGTAGTGTCTAATTTAGTCATGCGACAATGTCTCATAGATATAAAGGTAAAAAATTGAGAAATAAGTGGTTCACTCTTTACTTAACTTTTGTTGATGAAGTTCTCCCAAAGCTTCATCTGATCTTCGCCTTCAAACGGTAGAACGCGGTGATATCTGGTACTCAACTACACACTTTTATCCTAATACGAGACTTGGCTAAATGTAAACTATACATCAAGATATAGTTTTGATAAACTAAATTTGACAAAAAGATTGAGATATCAACACTTGTAAGTTCGACCGTGAAATGCTCTAACAAATATGAATCTAAGTTATTGATATTCAGATTGATCTTACCTAACAAAGGAGTTTATTAGATTAAATATAAAAGCCTTTGTCAAACAACTCATCATATATTTTCTTAAAGATTTAATAGAGTAGTTACCAAACAGATTTGTTTCTTTACTCTTTGGAATACGATCAAAAGGATTTGAGTACATAAGTTTTTACAAAGGTAAAACAATTCAAGATAGTGATTTCTGTCTTGGGATTCACGTGTGTGACCTGAAGTTCATAGACGCAGGAATACTAAGGGAACTAAGTAACTAGCGATAGATTACTTGGTCTCAACTATACGAAGTTGGATATTTTTCTTTGTATAAAGGCTTAATTACGAGAGTATTCAAAACTGGACTAGGGCTCGGGGTTTTTCTGCATCTGCGGTTTTCCCGTTAACAAAATCTTATATGTGTTATTTAATTTACTTCCGCATTATAATTGTATTATTATAATAAAGTAATTAATACTAATGCAGATTAATATGAATTACTTGACAATGATCCTATAGTCAACTGGTTTTATAACCGTAACTATAAGTAAATATCTTTTTGTCGTAGTATCTCGACTTTGTCGATAATCACACAAGGTATAGGACATATAAGTTGAAACGAAACGATTGTGTTATATTTGGATACCCTTGTCATTTCAAACATGCTTATTAAAACGCGGAGCACAAATATGGAAAATCAAATTGAAGATAATCAATTTGATGGTTTGGGAAAATTTAATGCTTCTTCAAAAGATAAAGAATTGGTTGAAGAAGAAGCTAGAGATACTATCAGCTCAGCTAATGATATTAATTCACAAATGGAAAGCGTTTTTTTATCAAATTCAAATGCGATAGTTTCAAGGGTTTCTTATGTGTCTAATAGATCATGGATTATTAGGGGTTTGAGGAGGATGCTAAAATCACTGCTATCAGGAATGCTATTAGTAGAAATAAACCATCAATTATATAACTATTCCGGAAACTAGGAAGGATTGGTAGAGGGCAACTGACAGATGTGATTATGTTTATCTTCTAAATGAGGAAAGTTATGGTGGCATAATTATAATGTGGAGTCAATTAATAATAGTTACGGAAGAAAATTTACTGGGAGTTTTTTCCATTATAGTGAAATTCAAAAACATTCATGATAGGTTTTTGTGGCTATTTACAACAATTTATGGTGTTTCATGTCTTTTGGATTATGCTCAATTTTGACATGAGTTATTTGATATCAGAACTATCTATTCAGATCCTTGGTTGCTGGGGGGAGACTGAAAAGCAATTCTTAAACAATCTGAGAGAAATCAAGGGGGTGGTTGTGTGAGGAATAGGAAGAACTTCAGAAGATTTTCAAATTATCATAACTTATTCCCCTGACTGGTGGTTCATACACGTGGAAAAACTTTCAAAAGCAACTAATTCTGAGTAGACTGGACAGATTTGTATTCACATCACATTGGGAGGAAAAATGTATCTCTCTGGTGCAGTTCAGATCAATGTAATCAATCTCGGCCGATTCCAGCGAAATTTACATTTTCGTCTCACGAGTGAACGAATTTTACAATCTCGCCGAGACGAGATTTCGATGGAAATCTTGTTTGAACCGGCTGAGATAAACCCGAGATATGAGCGGAAACCTCGTTCTTATAAATTTAAATCATTAGTGTGGTTCTTTAAGAAACCAAACAAAAAACAAGGTAATTACTCCTGTTTTATCATAATGTTTTTGGTCACAATCAATTCCATTTTTAGTTATTATCTGGTTTTTTTTCCCTTTTCATCTTTTTTTTTTTACTGTAAACAAATCACATTTTTTCTCTTTCTTCTTTGGTTATTCTCAAATAAAGTTTATTTTTACCTTTAAGTGAAGGTTATAGTTTTTATCCTAAGTTTTTGATTGTGCTAACTAGTAATATTGTACATACCATGATTTATTCTTCAATCAAAGTTATAGGTTTTACCTTAAGTGGTTGTTTTTGATTAATTTTTTATCCTTTACTCTGATTCCCGATTCTTGATAGAGTAAAAAGAAGAAGTGTAGTGATGTCTCTTATAAAAATTTGGACATGAAATCGTTAAGATTACAGGCAGTTTAAAAACACAGTAAAACCGAAGTTCTCTGAAGAACTAACAAAAGTAGTGATAGAGATTAAGTGAAGGTAGTAGTATATTGGTCACACATAAGATTAGCACAACACGAATTAGTTTTCCCGAGATTTACTTACTAAAATAACAAATAAATTGATTTACACTAACTATTAGTACTCCGAGATTCCTTCTGGAAATATCGACGAGATATTCTTTTCCCAGCGTTTCGGACCCAGCCGAGACAGTCCGAAACACGGGATTGGAGGCAATTGATTCAGATTAATGAGACCCAATTCTTATCATGCTCTTATTCTGCTTAACTGCAATGAAGGTACTCCTAGAAAACCTCATTTTAGATTTGAGAATTATTACTTGACTCATCTATCCTGTCAGCTAGAAGTGTATATTTGATGAATATCTTCCACAAAATCTTTGGAGATTTAAACTTCTTTATTTATAGCATAGCAAGTTTACATTAGTCAAAGCTGTAAACAGAGATACATGGAAGATCCTAGATATTAGTCGGAGATATTTGTTGAAGACCTGACTGAGTATTTTGTTGTTGAACAGCTCCCTGACTTTGTGGATAACGTGTTGTGCTAACACCTTCCCTCAAGTTGAACCGGAGTTGACGGACGTTCAACTTGTCCCGGAGAAGTTGGAACCTTGGAGAAGATAGCCCTTTGGTAAAGATATCCGCCAGTTGATCTTTGTTGTTGATAAACTTCACATTCAGTTGTCTGCGCGAAACTCTTTCACTCACAAAGTGATAGTCTATTTCGATGTGCTTTGTGCGAGCATGGAAAATGGGATTAGCAGTCAGATACGTTTCCCCTAGATTGTCACACCATAGAGTTGGTGATGCACACTGAATTCCTAGCTCTTGCAGTAATGACTGAATCCAAATAAGCTCAGAGGTTGTAATGGCCACACCCCGATACTCAGCTTCTGTGCTTGATCTGGAGACCGTCTTTTGTTTTCTTACACTCCACGAGATGAGATTACCCCCAAATAATATACAGTAACCACTTGTGGATCGCCGATCATCTAGACTACCTGCCCAGTCTGAATCAGAATAAGCAGACAAAGTATAATCTTGACTAGGCTTAATGAAGACACCATAGTCTAATGTATGCTTCAAATATCGCAGAATACGTTTAACAAGCTCCCAGTGTTCAACATAAGGTTCATGCATAAACTGACAGGCTTTGTTTACTGCCACAAATATATCTGGCCGTGTGATATGCAAGTACTGAAGAGCTCCAACAACACTCTTATACAGAGTGGAATCCTCAAACTTTGTAGAACCCACCTTGTGTAGCTTTGCATTAGCTGCCATTGGTGTGCAAACTGGCTTGATGCCATCCAGTTTAGTACGTCTTAACAAATCTGCGATATATTTTCTTTGAGAGAGCACAAGAGACCGTCCTTTTTGCAAAACCTCAACTCCCAAGAAGTAAGACAATATCCCCATATCTTTGATTGCAAACTCATTACCCAAATCTTGAATTAAGTTAGCAACCATGGTTGAGTCAGAACCTGTGACAATGATGTCGTCTACATAAACCAGTACATAAACTACTGAGTTACCTCTATGTTGAACAAACAATGAAGAATCTGCAATGGAGGCTGTGAATCCTAGTCTTAATAGATGATTGCTGAGGCGGGAGAACCAAGCTCGAGGAGCTTGTTTAAGGCCATTTAGTGATTTGTGTAACTTGCAAACATGATTTGGATAGTTAGGGTCTATATATCCAGCAGGTTGCTTCATGTAGACCTCCTCCTCTAAGACCCCATGGAGAAATGCATTCTCCACATCTAGCTGACGAAGAGACCATCCTCTCATAACTGCAAGTGTCAGAACCAGCCTTATTGTGCATGGCTTAATAACAGGCGAAAAGGTTTCGTCATAATCTATACCTTGTTGCTGGGTAAAACCCTTTGCTACCAAGCGAGCCTTGTAACGTTGTATTGTGCCATCTGGATTTCTTTTAATTCGAAAAACCCATTTAGATCCAACAATATTCATCCCTTCTTTGCACTCAACTAAGGTGTATGTTCCATTTTGAATCAAAGCATTAATCTGCACGTCCATTGCATCACGCCATTCTGGTATTTGACAAGCCTTAGAGTAACAGGTAGGCTTCATGAAGTATTGATCAAGAAGTGGGTGTTTGGTCGCAGTCAGACAGAGTTTCTGTATTGGCTTTGAAATCCCGGATTTGGCTCTTGTGATCATTGTATGAACAGGAGCAGCTACAACTTCAGCTGACTCATTGCCATTCTGAATTTGGGAGACCTGAGGTGATGGTAACACAGGTGATGTTGTAGGAGTCTGCTGAGGGGTGACATCCCTGAGTAAAGCTGGTGTGATCGGCTGGACAACAGTCGGATGTACATTATGCTGAGGTTGCACTGTGACAGATTGATTGTGAGGAAATATAGAAGACCCAAAAATATCAGTACTGGTTGCATGAGTGTCAGACCTTACCTCGGGAGTACGCTCCAGGGAAGAAGAGAATGGGAATATGTTTTCTTCAAAACGAACATGCCGTGATATATATTGTCGGTTGGTTGGTAGATGAAGACAAATGTAACCCTTATGAGCTGAACTATAACCCAGGAATATGCATGGGAGAGACCTAGGCTCTAGTTTGTTGGCATTATATGGTCTTAAGCAAGGATATACTAAGCAACCAAAAACACGAAGAAATTGGTAGTCTGGTTGTTTTCCAAAGAGCAACTCAAGTGGTGTTTTGCTATCAGACGACTTGTTTGGGGTCCTGTTAATGAGATAACAGGCAGTAGTAAAATCCTCTGGCCAAAAATCTTCTGGAAGATGAGCTTGATATAATAGAGCCAGACCACTCTCTGTGATATATTTGATTCTTCTTTCTGCTAATCCATTTTGAGCTGATGTATGAGGGCAGGAGAAATGATGCTGTATGCCTGAGTTGCTTAGATATGTAGTTAGTTTCTTGTATTCCAAAGCGTTATCTGATTGAAAGATTTTTATTTTGTGGCCTGTGAGGTTTTCTATTTGTTTTTGAAACTGAGAGAAGATATTGAAAACAACATATCTTTGAACCAAAGGATAAATCCATGTATAGTGAGAATAAGCATCCATGAATAATAGAAAATAACGAAATCCATTACGAGATGTTTTTGGTGAAACCCAAATGTCAGACACAATAAGACTTAAAGGAGTATCAAAAGTGGTAGTACTAGGAGTAAAAGGAAGGCGCCTACTCTTGCTAATATGACAAGAGTGACAGAAGCCAAAGCTTTTATTTTGAACTGGAAGGGAAAACTTTTTGACAATACTAGAAACTGTGCTCAGCATTGGATGCCCGAGACGCTGGTGCCATATTGGAATGCTTGCAGAAAGAAAGGTTGAAGGTGATTGCACGTCGCCATCACTATCCAGCACATAAATCCCATTCTCATTCCTTCCTGTTAGCAGCGTTGCCCCCGTGATTTTGTCCTTCACAACAAACAAATTAGCGTGAAACACAAAATATACATCGTTATCCTTGCAAAACTGATGAACAGATAGCAGATTCTTTTTGATCTGAGGCACATGATATACATTATTTAAAGCAAAATTTCGATATTTAGAATTGAACTCAGTGTTACCAATGTGTGCTATTTGTAGAGCATTGCCATTACAAACTCTCACTTGATCAGGTCCATCATATTCATGTGGGATGCACAAATTCTGAGCATCAACAGTCGTATGATTTGTCGCACCCGTATCTGTGACCCACTGAGTATTAGTTGTGTCAGGAAAGGCAAAATAAGCCTCTGCAGGCCTTTGGCGATTGTCATTGCTCCTATCATAACGAAACCAACAACGATCTGCAATGTGGTTTCTTTTCTTGCATATCTGACAGTATACATCCCATTGAGGAGAACCACGTTGCAGGTTAGGTGGACGACGATTGTTATTGTTAGGAGGTGAATTTCTTCTGGGCTGATTGGTGTTCATCCTTGGTTGATTTTTGCTGGAAGATGCTGTACTCGCAGTTACAAGATTTGCCATGGGTTGGGATTCCTGAGACAGTTGATTCTTCTGACGCATCTCGTAGGTAAGAAGATGAGACTTAAAAGTCTGGATATCCATATTATCAGCAGTACCCAACACAGTAACTATTGGATCATAAGACTGATTCAATCCATTACAGATGGATTGCTTCATTTCATTAGCAGGAACTGTGTAACCAGTTGCTGCAAGTTCATCAAACAAATGTTTAGCTTCATTTAAATAAGCTTTCAAAGACTTGTTACCTTTGGACAAGTTATGCAGTTTCTTCTTGAGATTCATCCGGTGAGCAAACGTCTTAGGCGCAAACTCAGCTTCCAGTGTATCCCATATTGCTTTTGAAGTATCCAGCTTTGCAACAACGCTGAGAACTTCTGGTGTAAGGGTTGAGTTTAACCAACCAATGATTAACGCATCTTGTGCTTCATATGCAGTGAAGGCAGGGTTGATTTCATCACTGTCCGGGAGAGTGCGTTCTGGGATTTCTTTTGATCCATCAATGAATCCAGCTAGTCCATGACCCTTTAAGATGGGTTTGAACTGAGCTTTCCATAGTACGTGGTTTGTTTCAGTGTGCTTCAAAGTGACAAGATGATGGATGTGAACTTGTCTAAGAGCGTTTGTTGTATCTGCCATAGCTGTTTCTGTGACAGTTGTGTTTGTTCTTCAAGTTTTTTCTTTTGTTTTTGTTGTTTTGGGATATATGCGGAAGGTGAACTTGGATCTTAGAGCCTGATACCAAGCTAGAAGTGTATATTTGGTGAATATCTTCCACAAAATCCGTGGAGATTTAAACTTCTTTATTTATAGCAGAGGAAGTTTACATTAATCAAAGCTGTAAACAGAGATACATGAAAGATCCTAGATATTAGTCGGAGATATTTGTTGAAGACCTGACTTTGTGGATAACGTGTTGTGCTAACACTGTCGACACAACAAACATTCTCTAGCCATTGTCTTCATTTCTAGATACATAATATCACCAACAATTCCTCAATCAACAAACCATTTCAATTTCTCAGGACCCGTCTGCTGAGATCCCAATTCATTTCTTTCATCACAAACAACCACCATTCTCTGATTAAATCTCCATCGATTTCTGACCTAAACCTAGATTCCATCAAAAACCTATTTAATCTTCTCTCTAACAGCAACATGATCAGCTCTTCTATGTTGAATTCGAATGAACTCAGAGACCTCTCAAATCATACCTAATCACTCACGATAACCAACAAATTCAATCTCAGATCCCCTTTTCAGCTTCAAAGCCTAATTCTTAAACTTTAGAAGCTTGAGGAGAGTAACTTAACCTGCTAATGTTAAATCGAAGGATTAGGAGTAGAAATTCAAGCTTATTTTGTTAAATCGAAGATGGGTTTTTGTTGGATTGAATATTGAGAATAGAATTGGTGATGTTCTTGAGTTGCAGAAAAGAAATAGACGCGATGATGCCTGAGATCGAAGAGATGATGTCTGAGAGGTGAAGATTAAAGAGGGGATATTTAATTACGAGATGATTCTGCTGCTGGTGAAGAATAATTCAATGATAGAGGAGAAGATTGGGATTGATGGGTTTTGTGCTTGGAGTCTGAGAATGGGTTTTTGGCTAGAACTCGAATTGGTTTGGATTTTGGGCAATTTGTGGAGTTTCTTGAGCTAAGAGTGAGTAGATATGATGCCGTTAGCCAAGGGTTTAATTTGAATCTATGTCAGTGAGATGTTGCTGCTTGAATTAGAGAGAAGAACATGGAAGGAATTGATAACAGAAGCTACAACAATGGATGAATGGGCCTGTGATAAGTTTGTGTGAACTGTAGTTGACAGTGGCATATTGCAGGTGGTGGTGACGTAGTGGTTTAGAATAGGAAACCAAGATGTTGATGTTGTGTGTGTTGGTGGTCATTGTGTAGTTGTGTTACATGATATTTTTGGGTTGCTTGTTACTGGAAATTGCAAGAGATGGCTAGGCAGTGTGCTGGTGAAGCAATAAAAGTACACTGGATGGATTTTAATATCGAATCATAACTGTCCGATTTATATATATTCTGTCAAATTCGTCCAACCATAACATAAGGCAGCAGCAACAGACGCAGGGGAGGAGGAGAGAGGAAAAGGGGAGTTATCCTTTTTTCGGGCCCCTGGTAGTGAATACATAATAACTTGAGGGGTACACAAAAAATAAACAAAGTCAAATAGTTAGACACGTCACATATAACCGAATCCACGCAAGTCAACGTTGGTCTTTAGAACAAACGCAAAGGCTGGACAAATGTTAGACCAAACCCAGATTTTGGTCAAAACTTGAGTACCAAAAACCAAATAACCCTACTTAAAATGGAGTTTGGGTTTTCGTAGAGCTTTGGATGATGCTGAAGTGGATTAGGTTGCAAAGATGATGCTAGTTTTAACAATTATCAGAGAGTATGATGGCATGGTGACAATTTTACTGTTGAAAACACGGGGTACCAAGTATACCACCAAATTTGTTCGTTCAACAATTTGTATATACAAAACCTAATACAATTGCAAGTAAAACAAACTTAATGATCCTTGATAATATGTATATATAAATCTCAACCTCTTTTCAATCAGTATGTTTTAAGACAATACTTACTCTAACTATAATAAAAATAATTACAATGCGGAAGTAATTTAAAGCATGAAACATAACTTGATTAAGATTCTAACTAAATTTCACTTTAAACAAAACTCGGTGTCGTACCTTTTACTTATTTTCTGCATATTAAACTTAAAATAATTGCACTTGTACATTAACAATATCTTGGTTGATTCCATAATTTATTCCTTTTTGAATGTAGATTTTATCCAAGGTCATCTTATTTATGGATTAAGAAAATAATCACTCAAGGTGTATCTTAATAGGTTAAATGAAAAAAAATCAAGACTGTACTCAGTACCCTCATCTTTTCAGATTTCTCAGTATTATATCAAAAATTGTTTTGGAACATTTTAATCACGACCAGCACTATCAATTGTAATTGCTCATAAAACTTTGCATTTGTTTATAAAGACCATTGGTAACACTGGGAAGATACACTGCTCATATGCTCATATACTACATTATTAGTTATTAAACACCACCGTGTCAAAATTCAAAGAATAAAGATATAATGTCCATTCACCAATATTGACTCAAACATGTTTAAATTTTAACAAACTATTTTCTTTGAGAAATATCATTGACGAACGCATCTAAAATTATATATATCGAGTCATAGTCAACTATCTACGATATCTGTGTTTCTCTGAACAAGTAACATAAATTATAAAAAACAAATTTAAATAAAAGTTGTATAAATTTTTTTTCCACAAATACAACCAAATTCTCAATTAAACAAACTAATCCCAAAAAGAAAAGGAAGAAAAGAAAATAAAATAAATAAAAACTTGTAGTATTCAGTGATCATCGCCACATTCTTGATGATGGAAATAACTCAAATACTTATTATTTTATCTTTTTCTTAAAAAAATAAACATGTCGGTTGTCTCAGAATACCATATCGAAAAAAACTCATGACTTGTAAAATACCTCGATAGGTCATAAAGTCATTTGATTAATTCATCTCGTTACTTTCTAATACCAATTTTCTTAACAAACTAACGGTTATATGAATTATTCTGTTTTTATGTTTGTTGCATGTATTTAACCAATACATGTAACAAATTACAGTCCATATGTATACAATATTTAGTTAATACTTTTAGTTATCAAATTTCCACTTGTGTTTTTAATTTATTATCTATGTAAAAGCATATTCACATATATCAAATGTGCTTGTTTTTTTTCCCAAAGCAAACATGGTTGTTCCTTATTCCGCCAACAATTACGATTGTAAGTTAACCACATAAGACAATGTTTCTCTCTTTTCGTTTGAACAACTCTTCGTCCCCCGGTCAGAATAGTACTAAGGCGTTGATTTTCCTGTGGATGAAAAGAAAGCCCAAAACAGATGTTGTTTACCACAACAACACAAATGATTAATTTCTTCAGTTAAACTAGATTTATAATATTCTATTATGACAGTATATGTGATTGAAAATTAAATGTTTACTTACACCTTGGGATCAGACATAAATATATCCCCATACTTAATTCTTTCATGGGAAGGCATGCAAGCCATTGGAATCTATTTATCTACTTATTCAACTATATTATTATTATTTTTTAAATTTCTATAATCGATGAAAAATGTTAATAAAGTCATAACACTATTTTTATTTCCTTTGTATTTATAATCGTTTTTTTTCACCCAAGCTATGTTCTTTCTTTCATTATTTCCTTTTTATTATTCCATATTTTCCCATGATTTTTCTTTTATTAACAGTGCTAATCACAAACTACCTACTTTAAAAATTCCTTTATAGTGCTGAAAGTAAGAACAAGAATATGTAAGTTGAGAAGGACATCAAAAATTGAACGAAGTGTTGTGAGAATGTCGTACCATAATTTCATCGGTGTTATATAGATCCGGCAAAGCATTTTTCCTTGTCAAAGGTTCTATTGCACCAGAAGCTTTCCTTAAATAAGCCTTCAATTCACCCAACTTCATTGTATAGTTTTCCTTTATCTAATAAATATCGACGGTATATGGGTGGCGAACAAACCCTCTACTCTTTAAAGCATAATCACCAACTACCTATGCAGACATCAGCTTCTACCCCGTTGACCAATGAAATTGCTACCACTTGACCTCCTCTTCCATTTTGATCTAGAAATTGTTAGAGCATTTCTCGGTCGAACTCGCATGCGTTGCTATCTCAAGCATGTTTGTCAATGTTAGTGATCAAAACTATAAGTCTTGATTTCTAGTCTATTATAGCTAAGTCTCGGACTAGGATATAAAGTGTAGTTGAGCTCAAGGACTTCATGGTGATTCATCATACAAGTAGAAGAACTACTCAAAGAACTGGTGGAACTTCTCTACAAAAAGGTATGTGAAGACTTGAACTTATCTATCACTCAAAAGTCTATCTACTTTATCTCATACTCTTTGTGACAAGAAGTTATATGCTATATATATAGACTTTGATTATACACATTTGGTATTTCGTGCCGAGTATACCTCGCCTATCTATATATCGAAATATGAGTTGGTAAGCTTTTCGCTTTAACCAAGTTTATGTTTACCATGTGACGAAAGTCATGATATGTTTCAATCATCTTGAAAATTGCTTTGACGAGAAATGGTGTAACAACTATATAACTTCCTCTACGAATGTTTCAATGATTGAAATGAGAGTTTAGGTTACATAACCAATGAAGGAAATAAGAATTGTTGTAGAAACACATTTATGTATAAGTCCTATTCCTTGAACCAAAGTTTGTGAACTTTGTTGATCAAGAGAACCGGAAGAATGGCGTGAGCCAAGTCCGCGAACTCAGTCCGCGAACTGCCGAATTTCTAAAACCTGAGAATTTCTGCTGGAGTTGATAAACTACTTGCGTGAAACTAAGTCCGCGAACCGGAGAAGTTCTCATACCCAAGAATTTTTGCTGGAGTTTGTAAACTCTGCCCGATAACTTAAGTTTGCGAACTTTGAAAAGGTTATATATCTGAAGATGATTTCTGAACTTAAACTTAAAAAGACTAAGGAATGCAGTTTGCAAACCGTGGCTATAAAAGTTCATGAACCGATTCGAGTGAATCAAATCATCTTTGCTTCAATTGTGTCTTGTGTAGTACATGAGATTTCCTTGCAATTGAACAACTTTTTTACTAGTTCATTTGAAATCATTTGAACTAGATGTGGTGAAGAAGAACGTGGTTGATATGGAATGCTCATATGGCTAACCATTTGGTTAACTATTGTCGAACCCAGTGGCGGAACTACATACAGACTTGGGCTGGCTTAAACCAGCCCAAAGTCCAGAAAAAACCTAATTTTTACCATGGTTTTAAGTTTGGCCAAAAAATCATGCTTAAACCATAGGCTTGAGCCACCCCCAGCAATGCAATTAAGTTTTCAAGCCACCCCAACCTTGATTTTCCAGCTCCGCCACTGGTTGAACCAACAAGTGCATATGTTTGGGTACGGTTAACAAACCTAGAAGCGTGCATTGACAAGTGTGTGTAACAAGGTAAGTTTTCGATCTAACGGTTGAGAAATATTAGCTTGAATCTAAATCAGGTTTTCATCTAACGGTGGATATTGATTGATTTGTTACCAAGGTAACTTAATTGCAAACCCTGATTTGAAAGACTATATAAGGGGAACTCTAGTATCTGTGCAAAACTAATCCCCACACCTCATGTTTGATACTAGTTTGCATACTAGAGTCGGTTCTTCTTTAACCTTTGGTTTTCTTCTTCTAAAACCAGGTTAACGACTTAAAGACTTCATTGGGATTGTGAAGCCAGACCGATACTACGTTTATCGTAGTTGTGTGATCTGATCTTGCATCTTCTATCGTACGAGTAAAATCAGATTGATTGTCTTGAGATTGATATCTCCAATAGGAAAGATATAAAAAGTAATCACAAACATCTTCGTCTCATTGTTTGTGATTCCGCAACATCTTGTTTCTCTACCATACGATTAAGATTGTTGTGAGGTTATTGATAACTCTAGGTTGTTCTTCGGGAATATAAGACCGGATTATCAATTGGTTCCTGTTCACCTTGATTATTATCAAAAGACGGAACAAAACCATTTAGGGTTTATCTGTGGGAGACAGATTGATCCTTTGATAGACTTGTCTGTGGGAGACATATTTGTTTATTATCAAGTCTTCGACTTTGGGTCGTAGCAACTCTTAGTGTGGGTGAGATCAGCTGAGGGAATCAAGTGCGCAGTATCCTGCTGGGATCATAGGCGTAGGGAGTACAACTGTACCTTGGATCAGCGGGAGACTGATTGGAGTTCAACTACAGTCCATTACGAAGTTAGCTTGGAGTAGGCTAGTGTTTTTAGCGGCTTAATAAAGTGTGTGTTCAATCTGGACTAGGTCCCGGGGTTTTTCTACATTTGCGGTTTCCTCGTTAACAAAATTTCTGGTGTCTCTGTTATTTCTATTCCGCATTATATTTTGTTATATAATTGAAATATCACAGGTTGTGCATTGTATCAATCAATTGTGAAATCCAACCTTTGGTTGTTGATTGGAAATTGATTGATCCTTGGATATTGGTCTTTAGTACCATCCAAGTTTATATCTCTTGTATTTAATCAAGACTCGGAGATTTGCTTGAGTAAGAATTAAATCAAGAGATAGAGATACAAAACTCTTTGATATACTTTTCTAGTTGATTCTCTAGCAAAGTATATTGGAGTTAGTCCATACGGATTGCTAAGCGAAATATTAGGTGGTGTTGTTAGACCCCCGTTTTTTCATAAGTATCTGAAACTTTTAATTTTGATAAGAACTTGCATGCTTCTCATTTGTTGTTGTGATGATGGCATCTCCTACAAGAACAGTATAGAAAAATCTCTGGTGCACCATTAGAAATCAGACAAGAAAAAACCCAGAAAATTCCTAAAATCCTAGTTTTTCCTCTTTTCTTCTCATATATAGAAATTTTGGGATATTGAATTATTATCCCACCCCATACAAGGTGATAAGAGGGTGTTTTAATAATGTCCAAATTATTACACCACCCTTATATGATTAAAATTACATTAATTAACCTAAAACCCTTACACTAATTAACCTTGCATTTTTAGAGGCGACTAATAACACAAAAAAAGGGTCACCCAAACCTAAAATGAATCCACCCCCTATCTCTGATTTTTCAAAATGGAAAAATATACCCTTAACAATCGGTAGATAAAAGCAGAATCGGTATTTTACTTTAGTAATCGGTAGATGTTATGATAATCGGGTAGACTAGGAATTAACATTTCTCCCGACTATGAAGTTTCCCCAAAATTGAAATTTGAAAAAACCTTAAGTTTTTTGAATTTGGGAACTAACATAATCGGTAGCTTATGAAGTTCCCCTAACCTACCAATTTTAAACCCCTAGTTAATCGGTAGACAAGGAGAAAATGTTTTGTCCGATTATAAGGGTTTTTGGTACAAAAGAACTTTGAAATGAAACCACGATAATCGATAGTAAAATTTAATAGTTTTACTTCTGATTGTGGACTTTTCTGACAAAATTTTGAAAAATTCACCAGAGTCGGTAATTAAGGTTCATAATGTTACTACCGATTTTGCACATATCTGGCATTTTTTTTAAAAATTTACCAGAATCGTTAGATAAGATTGATATTTATCCTCCGATTATTGTGAAAATTTTATCAGTTTTAGATAATCAAGTAATAAACATAACTCAAAATACATTCATGACCCATAAACTTAAGAACATATAATCGAAAACAAGTATTTAAAACACCATAATCCGAAAGAAATTGTTAAAATAATATAATTCATAACATCGAACAACACATTAAGACCTAGTTTTATTCTGAGTATTCTTAGCTAAAGTTTTAGAATGCTTAACACAACCCGGACGACCCACATTATCACCAGCATCACCTTCATCTCCCTCAATATTTTCTTCAGCAAGAGAGCTTGAAGAAGCCTGAGATATTTTGTTCGTCTTTGATGTTTTATTCTTGTGCGGGTTCTTTGTCACTTTCTCCCCAAACTCCATTGCATACTCTTCATTATCAACATTATCAATAAGCTCTCTGCGCTTTTTCATCTTCTCAATTGGCACATGTACTCCAGCCGTTATGCAATCAGCGCACCATTTGGACAAAGACTTGAACCTATTCACATTTTTTTTAAAATGGAGTTTACCTAAAAAATGAGGCGTAATATTAAATGGAAAAGATATAATAATACGCACCAGTCTATCATAACCTGCTAGTTTTTCTTTGACGATACATTTGTAAATGGACGTCGTCGAGATCGTCTTTGCTTTAAGTTCACGGATTACACGAAGATGAGAATGTTCCTGGTATCACTCCATATATCCTGGAGCATTATCATCACCTTGGTTGACAGCTCTCACAGTGTTCACGAAAAGGTCCATCCTCTTACCTAACTGATGGTGTCATGATTAGACTCGCTATGCTCCACGTCCAACTTTAACTTTCCATGTATGTGATGTCATGGTACTCCTTGTAAATAACCGTGTTGTCGCATCACCCTTGAGCCATTATACATCACATAACCTGTAGGGTGCCACAATGGTCCAAAATAACGGGACAACTCAGAACGACCCGCTATATATCCACTAGCTCGGTCTTCCTTGTATGGATCAAAACATACCTCCGCGGCCTTCATGGCGTCTAATTTCTCCCTCAAGTTAATAAAATGCTTCTCCTTTTTTCTTGAACGGTTGTCATTCAACTTGTACTTTGTTCCTCTCGCTGTACCTTTCTCCCAATCCAGGTTTTTTACTGCCAATTTCAGACCAGCGTAGTGGTCATATATCCATGTCTACCTAGATACCGAACCAAGTATTAGAAATTAATTCTTACATTAGATGAACAAAAAAACATATCGATCAATGGATTAATAAAGTTGAGCGAATACGTGGAATAGACTCACGTTTCCGGCAATTTGGCTAGTTCTAAGCCTCGACGCCTTTTGCCATCAAGAATACAAGGCATGTCGTGCCACAGGAGTAGTCCACGACCTTATGGAGAGGATGCAATATTTGTAGAAGGTTGGCGTCTACTCGGTTTCCACTGGCATTGAGTAATATAACACATCCCAATACATACAAAAGATAGGCGGTGGCCGCGATATCCACTTCGGCAATCACTTAACGGTCATTTTTTTTTTTATTTATCCTTTGTGCCTGCGAACATCTTCACCAACTAACTCATGCTGAACTTCCTAGTCTTGTAAGTAAAGAACCTGTTGAACTCAATGTCCGCTAAGAGTTACACTACAAACTACACAATCGTAAGCAAAAGATCCGTGATAAAACCCGATTGTGCATAATCGGAAGTTAAATTAAAATTTAAACAAGCGATTGTATACAATCAGAAGCACGGGTTAAAGATTGTCTTAGACACAATCAGAATTTATTTTCTGGTTTTATCTCCCGAATATAAATCAATTTGGGTTCAGGAAAGGATAAGTTGATGAGACAGATAATCAGAAGCAAAGAAATATCCTTTGACTTCCGATTAAAACGTAGCCCGGAAATTAGATTTTTCCAAAATCACAAAATTTTCAAATTTTACAACTTACATAATGGGTAGTGAGTTGAATTCCTCTAACTTACGACTATTATGTCAATCGGAATTTAAATACTATATAGTATCCTCTGATTCTACTGAATCTTTGTGTCCCTACATGTTCTAATCGTTTGTTACAATCGGAAGGTAAAATATAACCTAGTTACCGATTATTTCAATTTTAGGGTTCAGCGTCAAACAACGATGTATAATAGGAAGTAACCTATAAATATTGACTCCCGATTCTGGTAGATGTTACTGTGGAATGAAGAAAACGGCCACATTCGGGAGATAAAAACAAGATCTAAACTACCAATTCTGGGAAATAACTGAACCCCCTAAAAATTATTTTCATGGATTCATCAAATTGATTCAATATAAACCCATAAAATGATAGAAACTTACATAATTGGGGCCATTTGCTGGAGAGTTTGATTATCAGATTCACCACCACCACCTACATGAGCGGCTTCATCTTCTTCATCATATTCATGTTCTTCGTGTTTGTCGTGTTCATTGTCTTCTTCGTCATTTGCAGCAGTTACTCCAGATCTCGTTGGTTCATTAGTTCCAGTCATCGTTTTATAGAAGAATCGACGATGTTTTTGATTCATAGATGAACGGAGACGATGAATTGAAGTTTAAGAATGAGGGAAAATTGTTTTTCCTCTCCACAATCGGAAGGGAAAAAGAAAATAAATGAAATTAGGTTTCGGGTGGTTTTATTCGTCGAAGGAACGTGTATGTAATTACACAATTGGTAGTTTGATCTCCATTGATTATCTACCGATTGTGGTCATTATCGATTGTTAAATTATGTTCATTTGCTACCGATTAATAACAATTTCCCCAAATTCAATTTTTGCAAAACCGATGAAATTTGAGTTTTTTACTTTAACAATCGGTAGTTATGATATTTTGTTCAGCTACCGATTGTTGCAATAGCCCATTCTTAAACAAACTAGTAATCGGTAGATAATACTACTATATTAAACTACCGATTATAGAAGGGCACTTAGGTATTCTCCGAAAACCATGATAATTTAATTATAGAAGACGATGATGGGACTACTAATCGACATTAGGTAGTGGTCCTCATTGCGGTCTGCAAGTTTCTCTTTGATTTTTAGGTTTCACAAGTTGTGTCTTCTTCGGTCGATACTATTTTTTTTTTTTTTATAATTTCTTTGTATGATTTGAAATCTCCCTATTGACACTTTTTTATTGGATTTTCGCTCTTTAGTAGCTATATTCTCCCACAAATGGCTTGTGTGCATCATATTTTATTCTCTTTGATCGATCAAAAAGATAAAAATCATAGCGAACCAAGAAATTTTATTTGAATTTCAAGGAAGAAGTCAAGTGCAGACCAAGTTTTGATGACCTGGAGTTGCCATCTTTAAGCTTACATCATGCCATCATGATGGAAGATCCTTTTGATGTGGAAGAGGTGAAAAAAATAATTTGGAGTTTTATTACAAATAAGTATCCTAGGCCATATGGATATAATGGAGTTATTTAAAGCTGTTTGGGATATTATCAAATTTGATGTAATGAATGTTTTTAAAGAGTTTGAGAAATTTTGGTCCTTGTATTGGAGGTTATATTGTACCAATATTATCTTGAATCGACAGTGTGAGGGTTTTGTTTCAATGGATAATTTCAGGTGAAAATCATTTCAAAAGCCTTAGATGAAAGACTTAAAGTCCTTTTTCCTACTATTATTTCTGATTTTCAGGGTGTTTTTGTGGATAATATGCAAATTACATATGGTATTCTCACTGCCGCTGAGCTCATTCATTAAAGAGAGAGAAAAAGAATTGCAGGACTTGTGGTGAAGGTGAATTTTTATAAAAAGATTTTGATAGCATAAACTAGAGTTGTTTTAACTATACAATGTCTAAATTTGAGTTTGGCAATAATGGATAAGATGGTGCCTTTCAAATACTATATTTTCTAAGGAAATAAATGGTACAACTTCTCAACTATTCAGAAGTGGTACGGATCAAGCAAGGTGATCCTATTGCACCTTTTTCATTTATCATGGTAGTGGAAATACTATCTTTACTGATCAAGTGAGCGGGTTCTTTAAATTCGATTGAAGGGTTCAAGCCAATGTACAAAGATCATGCTTGCACTATAAATCATTTGTAATTTGCAGATGATCTTATTGTTTTTTTTTAAATGGTGCGGTTGATCAAGTGCATAACTTAAAAAGTATTATTTTTTCTTTTTAGTTGTTTTCTGTCCTAGAAGTCAATTTTATAAATAATGTTATTGTGGCCATTGGAAATGCTCAAAATGCACCCCAATGTGCAGCTTTCTTTGGATGTAGTTTGACTGCATTTCCTATGAAATATCTAAGGATCCCCCTGGGTAGTAAGTCTAAAGCAGTGGGAGTATGGGATGTCATTCTACAAAAATTTCAGAAGAAAATAAGTTCCTAGTAGAGGAGATAGTTATCAAAAGGGGGTAGACTTATGTTAATCAAAAGTGTGTTATTCAACATTCCTATTTACCAATTATCTTTGTTTCAAATGCCATTTCAGTGGTGAACCACATGGATATGATTGAGGCATTTTCTGTGAGGTTCTTCTAAATTAAAGCCTAGGAAAAGTTGGGTTGGTTTGAGTTTTGCGTGTTTGCAAAGGAAGATACGGGTGTGGGAACGAAAAAATTATGGAAAATGAGACATGCTTTGCATGCCAAATGGATTTGTAGGTATTGAACTGAAAGAAAACATTGTGGAGGAAAGTTGTGAACCAAAAGTATGTAGGAAATTCTGAAGCATTTATCCTACTGACTATAAGAAGGCTGTATGGAAAAGTTTTTGGACTAGGATTCTTAAAAGTAAAATTCAGGTGGAAACTAGTACCAACATTCATATTAACAACGGAGATAGAGTTTTATTATGGCAGGTCGAGTGAGTAAAATATGCATTCTTTGAAGAATATGTTTCCTATATTATACAAAATTAATATGATGAAGAAAGATATTATTCAAGAGTGTCTTACTTAAAATGGAATTTGGGTTTTCTTAGATATTTGGATAATGCTGAAGTGGATTAGGTTTCACAGATGATGCCAATTTTAACAATTATCAATTTTGAGTTGGAAGATCAGAGAGTATGATCACATGGTGACAATTTTACTATTGAAAAGGGGATAACAAGTATACCACCAAATTTTTTCGTTCAACAACTTTTATGTACAAAACTTAATACAATTGCAAGTAGAACAAACTTAATGATCCTTGATAATATGTATATATAAATCTCAACCTCTTTTCAATCAGTAAGTTTTTAAAAAATACTTACTCTAACTATAATACAAATAATTACAGTGCGAAAATAATTTAAAGCATGAAACATAATTTGATGTAAGATTCTAACTAAATTTCACTTAAAAAAAATCTGTGTCGTGCCTTTTACTTATTTACTGTACGATAATTGTTGTATTAAAATTAAAATAAATGATATTGTACATTTACAATATCTTGGTTGATTCCATAATTTATTCTTTTTTGAATGTAGATTTTATCCAAGGTCATCTTGTTTATAGTTTAAGAAAATAATCACTCAAGGTGTATCTTAATTAATAGGTTAAACGAAAAAGAATCAGGACTGTACTCGATACCCTCATCTTTTCAGATTTCTCAGTATTATATCAAAAAAATTTTTGGAACATTTTAATCACGACGAGCACTATCAATTGTAATTTCTCATAAAACTTTGCATTTGTTTATAAAGACCATTGGTAACACAGGGATGATACACTGCTCATATATTACATTATTAGTTATTAAACACCATCGTGCCAAAATTTAGAGAATAAAAATATAATGTCCATTCACCAATGTTGACTTAAACAGTTTAAATTTAGCAAACTATTTTCTTTGAGAAATATTATTGACAAACACATCTAAGATTATATATATCGAGTCATAGTCAACTATCAACGATATTTGTGTTTCTCCGAACATGTAACATAAATTATAAAAAAAATTAAAATAAAAGTTGTACAAATTTTTGTTCCACAAAGACAACTAAATTCTCAAATAAACAAACTAATGCCAAAAAGAAAAAGGAAGAAAAGAAAAGAAAATAGATAAAAACTTGTAATATTCAGTGATCATCGCCACATTCTTGATGATGGCAGTGACACAAATATTTACTATTTTATCTTTTTCTTAAAAAAATAAACATGTCGGATGTCTCAGAATACCATATCGAAAGAAAACTCATGACTTATAAAATACCTCAATAGGTCATAAAGTCATTTGATTTATTCATCTCGTTACTTTCTAATACCAATTTTCTTAACAAACTAACGGTTATGCGAATCATTCTGTTTTTATATTTGTTGTATATATTTAACCAATACATGCAAAAAATTATAATCCATATGTATATAATATTTTATGTTAATACTTTCAACGAACAAATTTCCACTTGTGTTTTTAATTTATTATCTATTTAAAAGCATATTCACATATATCAAATGTGGTTTTTTTTTCAAAGAAAACATGGTTGTTCCTTATTCCGCCAACAATTGTGATTATAAGATAACCACATATGACAATGTATCTCTCTTTTTATTTGAACAACTCTCTATGCCCCGGTCAGTATAGTACTAAGGCATTGAATTTCTTGTGGATGAAAAGAAAGCCCAAAACTGTTGTTGTTTACTACAACGACAAAGATGATTAATTTCCCGGTTAAACTAGATTTATAACATTCTATTATGACAATATATGTGATTGCGAATTAAATTTTTACTTACACCTTGGGATCAGACATAAATAAATCCCCATACTCAGTTCTTTCATAGGAAGGCATGCAAGCCATTGCAACCTATTTATCTACTTATTTAACTATATTATTATTATTTAAATTTGTATAATCGATGAAAAATGTTAATAAAGTCATAATTCTATTTTTAATTCCTTCGTATTTATAATAGTTGTTTTCCCTCCAAGCTATGTTCTTTCACTCTTTCCTTTTTATTATTCCAGCTTTTCCCATGATTTTTTTTTATTCACAGTGCTAATCACAAACTGAAAACGTGTTGCACCTCTTACAAGGATCGATTCCCCTTTTGTGATCGGTTGCACCTCTTCATAGGATTGGTTCCCATTTGCCTAGAGTTGGTCATACCAATAACACTAAATCGATCATACCATCTCAGGTGATTACTTAAGATCGGTTTTACTAATAAAAGTCACACCAGTAGAAAAGTCAGGCCTTGTGAATAGTTTTACCAAGAACATAAACAAGTCATGAGAGGTTATACTAATC
Organism: Papaver somniferum; assembly: GCF_003573695.1. Classification (NCBI taxonomy): domain Eukaryota; kingdom Viridiplantae; phylum Streptophyta; class Magnoliopsida; order Ranunculales; family Papaveraceae; genus Papaver; species Papaver somniferum. The sequence goes on along the minus strand of NC_039367.1, from coordinate 35,574,290 downwards.
ACACATATTGGTAGTTCAAAAGGTATGCAATGAATAATAATACCAATAAGCCTAGCGATTTCCCTTTCGATTCACGAAACAAGTTCGTGAATTTACTTCCTTTAAACTAATGTAAAACATTGTTTCCTAGGATGAAATCTTCACCTCATACCCATACATAATCACAATAGCATTCAAACGATTATGTCGATGTCTTAAAAACGAAGTTCAAAAGATAAGCATTATAATTTTTATTGTATTCCTTAATACTACGTCTAACTAGAGTGTAATCATTCATGCTTCGCATTTATGTTTTCAATATGCACGACTTGAAAGATACGTTAGGGAATGAAACAGTTCAAGTCAAATATCACTAACCTCAAGTGGAAAGATGATGTTTTCACTGTAGCTCCTTACTTCTTTACTTATTAAAGTCTTCGTAATACTTGTAATTTCGCATATCCTAATACTTACAATCTAACCTATACGAAGTTGACTCTAGTACATAATCAAGCGACTCTTTAAATGAGTTTTGGTTCACTAAAATATGACAACCAAAAACTTGAAATACCAACGCTTGGTGGGTTCAACCGAGCTATGCTCTAACAATCTCCCCCTTTGTCAATTTTAGTGACAAAACTCTTACATCATATGGATAAACAAATTACAAGAATTCATTACACTACGCTTGATTCTAAAATTCAACAGTATAATAACCTGTATACATTCAATCCATAAATGCCGTTGTTGACATTATAATAACAAAGCTAATACCCCCCCTAAAGGTAAGATAGGTAGATTTTATCAATCTGCACGTCTTTTTTATTCCTTTGTAGTCCATATAACTACAAGTATCATATGATATGCTACTCCCGCTTAGTCTATGCTTTACTCTTTCGTTAGATAAACGTTTAAGCACCAATGTCCTTTCCTTTAGTCATACCAATAAATATAAATCAATACCAATATCACTTATTTACTCCATATATTTCTCCCCCTTTTGTCACAAAATGACAAAGGTACGAGCAAATAAAGGACAAACCGAAAGGATCTCAGAAATATCAAAATAGACTTGCAGACCTATAAGAGTTAAGCTTGAGGGTTCCACACACCATTTCTGATAACCAATATCAAAAGTGAAACTACAAAGTAATTTTGTTTTGATATGTTACCAAGGAAACGATTACCCGAAGCAAGTTTCCCTAATAGTTTAGCAAACCAAAAATCGACTAAGCACCTTAGTTCCTTTGCTAAGCCTATTATACAAATACAATCGCTTGTTCGATAAGACCAAAATAAAGATAACTCTATTTTTCTTATCAGGTTCTAATTATCCATATATCTTAGACCTTTAACTTTTAAACAAGACAAGTACTAGGTTAGTTAACTAGAATTCCTTGTTAAGGCATTCGATTAGACTTGAATAACTGAAACCTCCACTTTGATAAGTCTAACTAAGATCATAATTAACTTAGTTTCTCTTATCCGGAATTGAATTGGACTAAACAATTCATCCTGTAAACCTTTTTTTTCGTTAAGCCGTAAATAATTCATACAAACCAAATAAATCAACTTGCATAATTATTCACCTCAACCGGAAGCAATTGAAACAACATAGACATTAAAGCACCGAAATTGCACCGAAATTTTGTAAGCCTAAACGATTGATACCAAACAATAAAGCAAGATAACAATAGTTTTTCTTAACCGGAAATAATTGAATCACACACACATCCATACAAAAATAATGTAATAAAACATCAATTGTACCAAAATTTTGTTAAGCAAAAGCAATAATATACGCAATAAACTCAGGCTTTTTTAAAATATGAAAACGATTAACTAACAAAGTCGTTACCTCAAATTTCGCATCCTCTTCTTCAGTATGTTTGCATCTTCTTCCAGGAAGAATTCATATCGAAATGTCATTATGTTGTCATCCTTATGCAAAACAAAAGAATAACAACAACCAACCCTTCCCAGAGAAAGGTTGAAAACCGGTTTTAACTATTACAAGCAAAAGTTGAAACCACTAAACACATATATTTTATGCTAAACCAAACGATTCAATATATTGTGACTTTTTCACATATTGTTTCAATTAGAACCCCTCATGATCCTTTGATAAAGCCTACCAACATGGGCTAAAACTTAATCCTGCTAAACCAAAAAGTCGCCCAAACCATAAGGGTTCACAACATATGAGATAGAATATCAAGGTTAAAAAACCAAAATGAAACATCCCATACACATACAAAGCAATAAGATAAAGTATTCAAGCACAGGCTATGTAATCATAAACTATCGCAAGAAAAATTATAAATCAAATAATTTTATTCATAATAGACTTTATTGAAAGAAATCAAAAACCACTGTCTATTTTCCTGCAGATTTTTTTCAAAGATCATCTTCAATTTCCTCAAATTTTTCAGGATCTTCATCAACAATATCTCGACTGATATCTCGGATTCTGCACACAGTACCTTGATTATGTTCACAGGCTAAAGCATTAACCTTTCGATTAATATTACGAGCATACTCCATGTTACCGATTTCAAGTTTAATCAATTTTCTTTGGTTACGGATAACAGTTCTTAGTAGTGCAGCCTGTCTATGATGAGTTTCAATAGTACTGAGGAGGACTTGACGTAGATTGATAATATCAATCTTAGCATCCAAACTGTTTTGGACAAGGAGATGAGTCACATCTTCTTTTTCATTTTCGATGTCTTGACAACCACATTTCTTGAAGGTATCATCAAGATGAACAATTTCCTTAGAAGTCATTCCACTCAAGGCTTTTAGAAGTTTTGCTTGAGATCTGGTTTGAGAAAACATTCTTTAGTATAGGTTCTCAGACATGTTGAGTACATATACTTGAAATACCTTTAACATACGCCAAACATAGATATCAGCCTTAAATAAATAATTTTGATCAGATTTGAAAAGATTTTTACATCTAATGTGTTACTGAAACACAACTTTCTCCAAAAAGAGATTATCTTCAAGATCGGTATCAAGAGATACTTCATACAACTACACAAATCCTTTTTACAGCAGTTGTTGTAAGACAACCTTTATACTTATAAGGATAATAAAAGCATACTTAAGGTAGATCGTGTTTTCTCTCTATGTTGAATATGATATATTAGTAGGATTCTGATAAACCAGGTATATGTGCTTCCTTATATCCGAAGATTGGGCATTATAAGGATGCACATTCTAATGCGATTAAGCATTAGGATGAGAATATTCTTCATCAAATACCTTTTGAGGAGATTTTTCCTCCTTTTTCTTAGGAGCATTATCATGTTCCTTTTCTTGGGGTTTGAACCCATCCTCTTGGTTAGGAAAATTGCGAGATGCAATATCTTCGATTATATCCTGTGACTCGGATGGAATGTTCTCTGAACTTGAACCCGTGTGATCAAGATTAGCCATTGGACAAATTGTTAATGTCTCTCGTTCAAGACATTCTATATGTCTTCTTAAGGTATCCATTCCTTGTTGGAAATATTTTTCTAAAAACCCGTTTAGATATACCTCTTGACATGTTATTGTAAGAAGTTTCTCAATTAGGATCTTATTCCTTATTTGTGAATGTTCTAGAGATTGATTGAGAACTTCACACTCAGTAGTTTGTTGATGAACTATATTGCATAAAGCCATTTTTTGTTCCTCATAATCTATCATATTATTTTGAAGACTGAGTGTTTCACGCTTTCCTTCACAAACCCTCACATTCATTTGAACAATAAGTTCTAGGACATCATCTAGGTTGTCAATGGTTTTTCCCTTTTCTGAATAGTTTTCAACATGTTTGAAAAATATTTCCAATACTTTTCGAAATTCAGAACTTAGGAAGACTAGTGAATTTAATCTCTTTTCGCACTTGGAAACAGAAGATTTCTCACTAGAGATCGGACTCGGATCCAAAAAATGTTTCTTGAGTTTCAGATTCATTCTTTTCTGATCAGGAACCTGATTCGCAATCAAGTTATCAGTCATAGAGTTTTTCTTTGATTTTCTAAAAGACTTACGAGACCAATTTCCATTGACCTTTACTGAGATATTATTCTTATTATCTTGACATATGTTAACTGAACCACACATGGATTCAATTTCTTATAGGTTGGATTGCACCCAACACAGATTGTTAGATCTTTTCGTGTTTGCCCGCTCTGATACCAATTGAAAAATACGAGGGTACCCAAATATACCTCAATCTAAAAAAATTCCACCTATAAGTCCTTTCTCCGAAAGTGATTGTCTATGAATTGAGTCGAGAAAATACAACTAATTGGTTCACACTTCATGTGATAGTCTGTGGATACGAGATCGAGACAATACAACAACGAAGTACCTTTAATTGATAAGAAGGTCAGACTTAACAAAATACAATAGGATTACTATCAAGTAAATAGGAATTAGCGTTTGTGTATTTTACTTCTAATTATAATTGCGGAAATAGAAAAGTAAAAGACACAACAAGATTTTGTTAACGAGGAAACCAAATGCAGAAAAATCCCGGGACCTTGCCCACAATTGAATACTCTCAGGATTAAGCCGCTATACAAAACCAAACCAACTTCGTATAATTGAGACCAATTCACCTAGTTCCGTCTGTATTACCACGCCTCCAAATTATAATAAGTCACATACTTGGAACAATTTTTTTGGTTAGTATTCCAAACAGTAAAGGAACAACAAATCTGTTTGGTATCAACTTTTTTCAACCAAGTGATGTGAATTCGATAAAAGGCTCTTCCGTTTATCCCAATAAACTCCTTTGTCAGGTCCTTAGATCTATCTACTAACAGTTACCAAAGTAATCGTCTAGATTTTGCAATCAATACTTTGAATTACAAAGAAACGTATTGATGCCGATCTACTCAACTAATAAATCCAATCTACCATAAGGATAAACTGATTATAGTTGGATCCTCTTTAACTTTAAACAAGTATTGTGCACACCAAAGATTATGAACCCAAATCAGAAATCTTCAAAGTCTTATTTGTCTTCAAATCTTCTTAGATCTTCAATAAATACCTGCACACAATCAACTTGAATCTCTTGTGATCAATCACGCATAGAACGGAGTCTGTTAAAAATGGATTATCATAAGACATCTTTAGAACTACAAACAGTCTAAAGATCCCCGTCGAAACTTCGATCTAGTTTGAGTGAATATTATATCATAAGAGAAGATTCTCAAGCATAAACAAACTAGGTGCAATCAAAGTTCAACAACCGTTAGTCAATCAAATCAATCGAAAACTTATAATAAACCTTAATCATCTAGTTTCCCACCAACGGTACTAATAGAGCTTCTCAATCCCAAAGACGTCTTCAAACCGAGCGGTCGTAAGATATTTCGCCTAATTAGGTTACTTTCCTCTCCGAATATGCGACTCCACCAGTAACACCACAACTAGGTAGTTTTGCTGGCTCTGAGGATTAGTTTTCTAGAAATGCAAACTTTGATATTTATAGCCCAAGGAAGTTTGTACACCAAGGAATTCCCAAAGCCGAAAATATTCTTAAGATATACAATATATTCTAGATTTGGTTTCCATAATTCCTGGAAATGCTTTGTCTAAACATTGGCCGAAAATCTCTTAGAAAATCTCCAATTAGTAAATGCACATTACCAATTTTCATTTTCCAAAAATAAAATTAAAAACCTTAATTAAAAGATTCTCAACTTATTTTTCGATCTGGGATTTTCCTTTAGCTATCAAGGAATATCTTTGAACAATAAAAGATAGGCGTTACTGCACATGTTCAAAGTATGTCGACATATTTACTTTGTAAGTCCTCTTTCATACTTACAATCTTGAAACCGGTTTTCCACACTTCCAAACGAGTTTAGAATTGGTTCATCTGACTTTCAAGAACTATGTGATTGATTAAGAACACTCAATCACAAATCATGGGTTTTACGGTTCTGTTGGAATTTTAAGTTAAAATTATAATGTGAGTGAAAATTAATTTTCAAGTTTTAAACTCCAAGAGATGTGTTTGGGTTATGCCTTTTCACTAAAAGAACCTTGTAGAGTCACCATTGACTCTATATAAACCCATCTCTTAGTTTTGTTTTGTATGAGTTTTTCACAAAGTTTTGAGAAGTAGAAAACAAATTTTTAAGTCAAGAGTCGGAGTCATTTAAGACCACAATAATTGTCAATATTCGCTGGCCTAAAAGTAGTGTAGTGCTGCTTACAATAAGGCGTGATCATTGTATCTTGGAAGGCGACATCCGTGGAACCGTGAGCACTGTATACGGGGATGAATTGTCTTTAAGGAAAGAGGATTACCTCGTCTTGATCAACCAATCCGATAAGTTTTTCTAACTCTTTTCTTTGTTAGTATTTTGTAGTCGCATGAACATGATTTCCGAGAAACCGAAAACGCACATATTTTCCAACAATCTTAAAGACAATTCTATTCTCATTTTCGATTTCTTGCGAAATTTGGTACTAGAAAGTTTTGCCTGTTATCTGGTTTACAGCGTCACATGCACTAGATAGCCTGGATAGTTGTGTTCATGATATACATTCAGGGCCGGCCCTGGGCACATGCAGGCAATGCCTCGCATTGGACCACAAATTTTAGGGGACCACATTATACATGCTCTCAAGATTAGGAAAAAAAAAAGAAGAAGAATATTTTCTGTAAATAATTTTTTTCGAAGGGGCAAACAATAATTTATAAGGGGCCACAAAAAAAAAGTTAGTTCTATCAACGAGACACGTCTTCCTATTATCAAGGAATCACGTCGACCTCTTCCGTTTTCAAATTTATGCTTACAAAAAAGAAAAGCTTAAAAAATAAGAAGAAAACAAAAAATGAGAGAAAAGAAAGGAAAAAAAATTAGGGTTTGTTTAATAAATCAATTACATCAAGGTAATTTTTTTGTCTTCTTCTTTTAATTTTATGATTTTGTTTATTAATTATCTATATTATTATTGTTTGTGTTGATGGATTTAACCCTAATACCCTATTTTAGTCATTGCCTATTTAACCACTTTACATTGACTTTGAATCATTATTTATAAACTACTGTGTTGGGCTAAACAAAGTTTGATAATGGTTTGTTGCAAAGCAATTAGCTTTATCAGGTAACTCATTAGCCTCATCTTCTTATTCATAGTTTAAATTGATTGATTTTTTTTTCGAGTGTTTTAACTATTACTCGAAAAACATAGTCAGGAGTACCATTCTTTGAGTTAGGGGGCACAAAAAAAAAAATTTTGCATAGAGCCACCAAATTGTCAGGACCGGGCCTGTATACATTTCCATCCCGACTTAAAACACTGTATACATTGAATTTCTGTATTGCATCTTAACCCATCAGAAAGCATGATTGGTTTGAACTCTCGTGGAAAGCATATAGTTAAATGCATCAGTGTATATCTTGAATCTCGTCATTTCTCTGTTTTGGAAATAAATTGTGCATGCGTGATATGTTAAACTCGGAAACAGTGGTATCTTTTCACCTGGCTAATTGTTGTATCCTTTTCTATGGTTGATCACGATAACTGCCATGTGAACGATAAGTTGGAATAACTTTAAATAATCTTGTTCAGAGAAGAAATAGGTAGTCATTGATCCATGTGAATGTCTGTGCATAATGATCTGTTAAGGTTAGTGATCATGTAAGGTTATTTATGGTGGCATGAAATGATCTTCTCTCCTCTTAAGTTTTAATTTCCTTGTGCGAAGGGTTTGTGTTGCTTCCCAAGCACAGAGACACCTTTGGGTACTTTACGGTTATAAGACAAACCGTTACCTTCTTCTCTGATCGTTGATGTTGTCTATCCCTTCTAAGGGACATAACTCTTGCAAAGAGATGTCATCTTAATTACAAATTCGTATAAGAGATATAATTTCTCTTTGTGGATACAGTAGCACAGAATGTGTACTTAAAGGATTTGAATTAATAATGACAGTTAAGAGTTATGGGAGATGGTTGCAGCAAAATGTAGCGTTTCTCTGAATATCTCGATTTGATCATTTGAGTATATTGAGTAAGAACTCGATGACAGTCAAAAAAGTGAGACTCAATTCCTTTAAAGCAACAGGGGTTTCGTCGCATTTTAGGATGATCTTAAACGTGTAAGATCTGGTGTCACGGACCTGTAGAAGTTTGTATTGTGTCAAACTTGAAAGGTTTTTTGGATTTACAATAATGAGCAATTGGACGTGTTCACATCCATGAAGTAATCTTAATTACTCTCTCATTGGTCCGTGACTCTGATTAAGAAACTGGGACCTTGTTTGGTTCATCTTTACCAATTATAAGACCAATATTGATTGATCTTCGTTGAAATCAATTGATGATACAGGATGTTGAATGACGAAATGTCATTCATGTGTGAGTAATCCTCATACTAAATGATACCCAGCGTCCTTTTAGTTTCGTTGTTTCATGATGACTGTGAATGTTCATGAAATGTGGGGGAAAAGTAACGAGACTTATCCCTTGGAATATCAGATTTTGTGTATCCAAAAGGTTGGACTGTTCCGTTCTTTGGATAAGGGATCAGAAATTTAAATTCATTAATCATTATGGTCTTAATAAAGACATTGAAATGAATGGTAACTGGCTAGTCAAAAGATTTGACTTACCAAATTGAATAATGAGTAATCATGTACTAAATCATGTTTAGCCCCACAGTTCAATTGGATACCGTCATTACTGATCCAATTGATGTGTTTACTGATCCAATTGGTGAGCAGTATGCAATCCAGTTGAAAACTAACGAAGGAGTTTAACTTGGAAATTGTAGATTCCAAGTATGATACTGGAATGCAGCTTAATGTGCTTCTATGAAACTGTACCATTCTTCTGGTACTCTATCATTGAGTTTATAGGGGGACTTTTCATTTTGGCACCAATTTTACCAAGCAAAGTAATATTGTTGTGGGTATTATTGATGAATTCCTAAACCAGCACACAACAGAATTGTGTTCCATATAACAAGAGTGTTATAAATATAGATTCATCAGAATGTGGGGGTGCCTAAAATGGTGTTATGGTACGTTCCTACATATAAAGTGAACGTGATACCATAAAGCAATTGTTCTCTAATACGCGCATCTAAAAGAAATAGTATTTGAGAATTGTATCAAATCGACATAGGATACAAGTTTTAGAGAGAGCTTATAATTGCATCATCGAGGGGAATGGGCTTATAGCCTTACTAAAGAGTAAGTTGCAGCGGTAATCCAATCTAAGCGATTGGAGATCCCATGGTCTAGGTTCAAAAGAGAAAACTAAGTTGTGACGAACTCGCCAGATAACACTGAAAGAGATTTTTCTCTTTCCCATTCCTATGATACGAGTCAGTGTTACCTGTCACGTAAGAGGTTGAGATTTTCTCTTAATAATTCCTATAGCTTAGTCTAACTAAGAAAAGTATGGCAGGATACTTTCAAATAGGAGGTCACTTATATGAGTGACAAGTGGGGCAGCTTCTATGATAAATTTAAAGGCTAAGTTAATCTAGAGCACTCACAGAATTCCAAGAACGTTCAGGGCCAAAATGGACACAACCGAGAATTTGACGATTATAAGGAGATACAATGTGTGAGATTTATTGTATCGATTTACACCAACAACTGACTTTTCAATGACATCGCGTCGACTGATTGGCTAGTAAATCCGGTAAGTTTTCACTAGGTTTGGTTCAAAGCCAAAAGCTACCATTTACCGATGCATTATATTTTCTGCTTGTGCTCTTAAAAAGTTTGTAAGTTTTGTTGAGTCGGTATTTTCACTCATGTGGGGGATTGTTTGAATTTTAAGTTAAATTATAATGTGAGTGAAAATTAGTTTTCAAGTTTTAAACTCCAAGAGATGTGTTTGGGTTATGCCTTTTCACCAAAAGACACCTTGTAGAGTCACCATTGACTCTATATAAACCCATCTCTTAGTATTGTTTTGTATGAGTTTTTCACAAGGTTTTGAGAAGTAGAAAACAAATTTTGAAGTCAAGAGTCAGAGTCATTTAAGACCACAATAATTGTCAACATTCGCTGGCCTAAAAGTATTGTAGTGCTGCTTACAATAAGGCGTGATCGTTGTATCTTTGAAGGCGACATCCGTAGAACCGTGAGAACCGTATGCGGGGATGAATTGTCTTTAAGGAAAGAGGATTACCTCGCCTCGATCAACCAATCCGATACGTTTTTCTAACTCTTTTCTTTGTTAGTATTTTGTAGTCACATGAACATGATTTTCGAGAAACCGAAACCGCACATATTTTCCAACAGGTTCTACCAAAACAAGTTTCGGTTTTACCTCTATGTGAGTACTATGCATAGTCACACTAGCTTTCCAAAATTTCGGTTGACTAGTTACTAGGATCGGTTTCCCCACATACTTATGGTAACTACTTGTATTTGCTGCACATGTCCATAGATCGGTTTCCCTTTCACTAAAAACTTGTTGCACATGTTCATAGGATCGGTTCCCCCATCTACTAAAAACGTGTTGCACCTCTTACAAGGATCGATTCCCCTTTTTTGATCGTCTGCACCTCTTTATAGGACCGGTTCCCATTTTCCTAGAGTTGGTCATACCAAAAACACTAAATCGATCATACCATCTCAGGTGATTACTTAAGATCGGTTTCACTAATAAAAGTCATACCAATACAAAAGTCAGGACTTGTGAATAGTTTTACCAAGAACATAAACAAGTCATGAGCGGTTATACTAATTACACATATTGGTAGTTCCAAAGATATGCATTGAATAACAATGCCAATACGCCTAGTGATTTCCCTTTCGATTCACGAAACAAGTTCATGAATTTACTTCATTTTAAACTAATGTAAAACATTGTTTCCTATGATGAAATCTTCACCTCATACCCATACATAATCACAATAGCATTCAAACGATTATGTCGATGTCTTATATACGAAGTTCAAAAGATAAGCATTATACTTCGTATTCTATTCCTTAATACTACGTCTAACTAGAGTGCAGTCATTCATGCTTCGTAGTTATGTTTTCAATATGCACGACTTGAAAGATACGTTAGGGATTGAAACAGTTCAGGTCAAATATCACTAACCTCAAGTGGAAGGATGATGTTGTCGTTATAGCTCCTTACTTCTTCACTTCTTCAAGTCTTCGTAATACTTGTAATGTCTCATATCCTAATACTTTCAAGCTAACCTATACGAAGTTGACTCTACTACATAATCAAACGACTCTTTAATTGAGTTTTGGTTCACTAAAATATGACAACCAAACTTGACATACCAACGCTTTATAGGTTCAACCGAGCTATGATCTAACACAACTGTCCTTAGGCATACGAGTGAAATGTCGTTTGCTACTTTTTATGGAGGCTCTGGAGATGTGTACTCTCCGTTGTATAAAGAGACATAAGCACTTCAGATTGGAGTTAGATACTTGGTTCACAATGATTTAATTTTTGCAGACATATGCATATTGTGATGATCTAGTCAGACTTATATTTTTTCATTCGTTATTGTTAACAAGAACTCATCCACTTGATGTTATGCTTGCATAGCTCTACCCTATACTCCATTATTTGATAAATTATGAATTGGTTACAATAAATGGGGTTTCAATGGAATGACTCTCTTTAGGTGATCTCATATTGCACCATGGGCCACTAGATGACCTTGTTTATGCTATATTTGAATTTTACGATCTTTCAGAGGGCATATTCCATCAAAGTGGTATTTTATCAGAAGATACACAAATGACATCCCATATATTAGGATTTGACTGTGTCCTAATAGTGGTCATAATGATTGTTAGTCCAACTATGTTTCCATGTTTTTTATCGATCATATGCCTTTATATATATATATATATATATATATATATACACAATTAATGTTGAATATTAGCTTATTAAGTCTGATAACTTACATTGTATGACTAACCACGATAATTTTTTATTTTGATCTATTGAACCTCTTTATGGAATTACACTTGTTAAAAAAAAAGTATGTTTAGTAGGAAAGAAGAATACCGTTTGGGTTTTGGTAACTATCTTCTTACTGTGTTGTTCATAAAATTGAATACTTTTAAAACACTAAGTTTGTTATTAAGTGGAATAGTCATTAGGGATATTTTCTTAGATGAAGATCTCGATCATGCTATATGTGTATTACTCCGAGTGTAGGACTAGAATCAAAAACCATATGGAGATCCGAACTCTAGGCGTTACTCATCAGAACAAAACTGATGCATATATTTCTCTTACTTAAATTTTTATACCAAACATAATGAAGGTTTTATGAAACATGAATTGATGCATATGAATTTATTAAACATTTTCAGAAACATTTTAGTTTAAGTTTACATTTCAAGCAATACAATAAATCAATACAATGTTTAAAAAAAACATCTTAGTTTCCATTTCCAACTTTCAAGAAATATGCAATAATGTCAATTGAGGTGAGATGACAACCCAGTAGAATGCATTCACAATCTCAAAACATGTATAACAATATCAATGAATAAGTAACATACAACATGAGTATACGCCATAATTTCGAGAAAGCAATGATATATATATATATATATATATATATATATATATATATATATTCGACCAAAAATATTACCACACAAGTATTATTTTTCAACAGATCATCTAATTCATTTGTCCTATCATAAATTCACAATACCAATATTGTTCTAACGAATCAACTAGTCAAGATTTCAAAACAAAACTTCGCAATATTAATTATATCTCCAAAAAACATATAATTCATTTGTTCAATCGTGAGCTCATATACCAATATTATTTTTCAAAAATCATCCATTTAGGATTCAACATATCAATTTACAATGTCAATAACGTTTCCCATAATTCATCAATTTAAGTGTCAAAATATGAGTTCATGGTACGAAAACCTTGGTTTGTACACCCACTTATTATTTCTTTGCATGGACAATCGTCATCGATGGTCAAGAACATACGTTCCTACATGGAGATCATTACTCATAAATCTCGGGGATCGTTACCCGTTTTACTCTCGGGATCGTTACCCGCCATTAGAGTGGAACCAAGTACCATCCAACGTAAAAACATGAATATATTCCCATTTTTTAAATCATTACGAACAATACAAGCAACCATGACTTAATAACATATGGACAAACAACATCAAATTTTTTTAAGCATTTAATCAAGCAAACTAACTGCAGACATATTATATCATATGTTTCACGGTCATAAGTTTATCGGATCATCTTAAAACTTTAGAGGATACAATTAAAATAAATGAACAACAACATATCCAAATTCACTGTAAACCAACAATTAAAAAAATGAATTTACAATGGTATCCTAAAAACTCGGCATATTATATATCATTACCTAACAATTCATGGTAAATTCATAATAATCTGAAATTGAGAAAATCCAAAGCACAATGAAAGATATCATACATGGCTACGATTTTTGTTAAGATTAAAAACCATTTTAACATCATTAAGATTTTCAAAACACATAAAACCCATAATAGAGTGAAACTGTGCAAAATTCCAGAAATTATCATCCAAACTAAAACAAACATTCAACGGTAAATTTACGTTATATTCTCATCAACAAGAGATACATATTCACAAAGAAAAACAGCGATGGAGAAAGGTTTTAACATTCTATCTTTTTAGATATAAAATCTTTTTGATTATCATTGTCTTCTTCTTTAAAAGAAACCCTAGATCCATCTTCTTCTCCTATCTTTTAGTTTTCTCACATCTAATTGTTTACACCATAAAACCTATGTCAATAGTAATACTACAATTTTTTTTTTTGATTAATTATTAATTAATACTATAATTATTAATTATAATTTATCTTTTTATTTCATTTATGTATCAAATAAATTAGGTGACTCTATTCCCACCCCAACTTGTAGCTTGTCTAGGTAATGCAACCCAGCTTGGCCAAAAAAAGGAAACAAATTAACTAATGAGGTTAGCTAAGACGGATATAACCTAACACCGAAATGGTAAATAAAATTATATGGTATTACAAAATGTTCAATTAAGAAGGCTGATTTTTTAATATTTTACGGTCTTATTGTTATTTCTGTTGTTGGTACTAGGAATTTTTAGGGTACGTTCGTATTGAATGTGAATTGTTGAATACAAAATGGTATGGCTCTGCTAATTACCCTGCTTGAATGAATAATCATAAAATTTCCACGTGAACTAATCAATACGCAAATAGTCTTACAAATATACATTAACCAAACTAAATCCATGATTGCGGCATTTATCCATATTTCAAAGTCTTATTATTAGTCCAAACTTAAACCCACTTATTCATTATTATTTTCAGTAATATATAAAAAGAATCATAATCACGCTTTCAAAATCAGCCATTCCTTTAAGAAGACCTACTCCCTTTCTAGCCTATCCCAACTTGTTTGGTACTGAAGGCTTAGAGAAAAGGAAGCAGAAGTAAGCATCCAAAATTGTGTGTAACGTTTAGTGGATATAATGTATCAGTCTAAGAGTTTTCACTAATTCTTCCCGAGAAGAAACTTTTTATTTCTTTTCTACAGAGAAATCCAACCGATTTATTTCGGTTAATTTTTTTAGAAAATGACAGAAATTAAAAAAACATAAAATCTTACACAAGGATGAGTATTAAAGTCTGATGTTTTATTAATTAACTTTTATAGAATAAAATCTCATTATATATTAACATTTTTTTTAAACAATAGTATCGCAAAGCGTTACAATGTGATAGAACACAATAAAAAATAAAGACGGTAGGAAACATGTTACCTATTCCCAACGGTCGTCGCGAGCCTTTCATGTCTTCTGAATTCTTTAATTCAGAATTGGCCTGAGCACCTAAAATCATTTTTTTTACCTACTAATCGTTATTCATTAGGTTATTATACTACGACCAAGTACTATGGTGAAGCATTTCGCTATGGTTTAAGTGTTAGCATGAAAGTGAACCTTGTTATGGGTGAGACGCTTAGTTTAACCACACGGAAACTCGATTTCCGTTTTCTTTTTCCAATATTTTTTGGGTTGGATTTAAAGATACATTTGTTATAGCTTAAAAGTCAATAAGAGGGAAAAAGAAAACATGATAGGAAGAAAAAAAAAATTTAGTAAATAAAAGAGTGAAAAATAAAAGTATTAGTGTAAAAGAGTGAAAACCAAAAATGGATACCGAGTACTTTTAAATATTACAGGGAAACTTAGAGTAGTTCCTATGGAATGAACAAACTTGATAGTTTGTTCATTTTGCTCCCACTATGGACTCAATAAACATGAAAAATGGATGTTCAAACCAACAAATTTGTTGGTTTGTTCATTGAGTTGGAGGATGTAGCGAGCGTTTGATGATAGGACGCGAGTTGGAAAGAGAAGCGTCGGAGTTGGAAAGAGAAATGCGGGCGTTGGATGTTTGAGCGCCCTTTGGTTTTCTCTCTCCAACAACACGATTATGATTTTTAGGTTTTATTTTTTACTATTTGTTTCATTAGTTAAATAATAAGTGGGACCAAATCCTTATTACTTTATACTCCCTCGGTCCTATTTTAGATGAAGGGGAAGGGTTTTTTCAAATCCCAAATTACATGAAGGTTTTCATATTTTCTCCCCAAACCTTCCTGATTTGTCCATGCTTTGGAATCATATATAAATATCTTACCAATATAAAGAAAAGAGGTAATTGTTTGGTGAAGCCTTTTCACATGACAATAATACCCCTATTAACAAAGTTTTTAGTTAATATTTGTATATTCACAAGAATGCCATTGTTTTAAAAATAGATCAAAAAAATTAAAACTTAGATATCTTTAAAAACACACATCGGATTTTTGGAAAATTAATATATTTGGAAAGCTCTTTAAATTATCTACGTAATGAGTACAAACAGGATATTAAATTTTTATTTTAAGAATTTTTATTTTCATTATTATCAAATTTGGTGTTGTTAAAAGAATCCAATTCAAGCATGTGCATCGCACATGTGGCCTTACTAGTAAAATATAATTTAAGCTCGATTTCCCAAATGAAATTTTTAAATAATCCACTGGATTCCAAATCCACACTAAAATCTAGGAATTAAAAACTAAAAATTTAAATATTTTAAGAGATATTATTATTAAGGGTGGATTTGGAAAATATATGGTCTTTTTTTTCTTTTTTCTTAATATGTGTGAAAACATCTTCCCCTCATCTAAAATAGGACGGAGGGAGTATTAATAAAATCTTTAGTGGGATCCAACTTTTATTAGTTTATATTAATAAAATCAATTGTGGGATCCTAAATTACCAGATTTGTTCATTCCCCATAGTGCAAAAACGTGTTTGTTCATCCACGTGGCTCAACAAAAAAAAATAATTGTTGATTGTCTTAGGAATTGCCCTTAGTTTCCATAAAATAATTTTTCCAGACAAAAACTGAGTATCCACGTCTTATTCCTTAGCTTAAAGGTGGACCCAATCCGCCAATCACAATGGTCAATGGTTTCCCTTCGTTATAACTTATTGAAGCTATGCGAAATGTGTAGGAAGTACCCCTCGCTATGGGTGAGGGGCATTTTTAGCTTAATCACACGGAAACTGTGAATAATGCCAAACGGACACTCAGTTTCTTTCTTTTTTTTTTCTTTTTTTCCTCTCAAATTTTGTTTCAACCGATTTAGTTAAAATTATTTATGGTCAAAAAAATTTAAGAGAGAAAATTGGAGATATAATAAGAAAAAAAGGTGTTCTAGTAAAACAAAATAGGTAAAAGTGAAAGTAAGAGCAAAACTCAAAATTTAAAAGCAAATATTTAGGGCCTGTTTGGTACAGTTTTGAGAAACAGTTTTCAAAAATAGTTTTCCACTGTTTTAAAAACATACCCTTTTTTCCTTGTTTTCATTTTCTAAAAATTGTTTGGTAAACTGTTTTTGAAAACAAGGAAAACCAACTAAATCGGATCAAATGTAAAGATTCGTCTAAGAGATAGTGATATTAGCCATGACTCACTTGCAGTCATTCCCCATCTCTTACTTTGTTCTGAAAAGAAGAAAAGAATAAAGAAAAGAAAAAAAGAGAAAACACAGAAAACAATAATTTGTTGTTTTCATTTTTTTGTTTTTAAAAACAGAAAACAGATAGAAAACATTTTCTGAAAATGTCCTTACCAAACGCGTTTTCTCCTGTTTTCTGTTTTCTCTGTTTTTAAAAACAGAAAACTGTTTTTGAAAACTATACCAAACAGGACCTTAGTTTTTCATTGAAAATCACTCGGTTTTCGTACAATAAAGTTTTTATCGGATCTGATTAACGTTAAAATATAGCTAAAAAATTTCACAATGCTTAAGCCGCATAAAAGACCATGGTAATTGGATTTTGCTAGAAATAAGTTATAGCTAGGCGAAATGATTAATCATTGTGATCGACCTTGAAAGGAACAAAGCGAAACAAAGGTAAATCGGCCTAATCACAGTCTTTACCTCCTACAGTCCTACTCCTAGCTACTTTCTTTGGGGCTTTCCGAAGATCCCGAATAACGTATCGGTTCACAAGATCTGGCCCCGTTCCGTTACAAAGACCTTATAAATAGATACTTCCAATTTTCTTCATAGATATCATCTTTTTCTCTGCCTCTTCTTCCCAATCCCCGTTCCCGATCGAAAACGCTTTTCAGATTTTCATCCCCTCTTTGTCTAAAACAAGGTAAGCTTTTGATCGATCTCTTCCTCTCTCTAATCACTAGTTGATCTTGATGAAGATGATTTAGAGCTTTTTGATTTGTAAACATGATTTAGGGCCTTTTGTAACATGATGTTGATTTTGGATTTGAATTCAATATTTAGGTTTCTTATATTTGATTTGATATTATCTCGACTTTATATATTTGCCTCTATCTGTAATTAGTGTTAGTTGGCTTTAGATTCGTTGTTTAATCTGATTTAGGGTTTGGGTTCTTATTTCCGATTTGATGATGATGATTATGTTAGAATCTGTTTCCAGATTAAGGTACTTTTATTATCTGCATGCAAAAAAATTTCGCTGTTAATTAGTATGGTTCTGGAATAGATTTGGATTCAGATTCTTGAGGTTATCAATTTAGAATTTGGATGCAAATATTGATGTAGAGCATTTGTTATTTCTTATGATCTTGTTATTTTTAGAGTGTGTTGTTTGTAGAGTATATGTTGTTTATAGTGTTTTGGATTAAAATTTGTTATGAATTACTAAATGGTTATTGTTTAACGCAGATGCAAATTTTTGTGAAAACTCTAACTGGGAAGACCATTACTCTTGAGGTCGAAAGCTCGAACACCATTGACAATGTTAAAGCCAAGATTCAGGATAAAGAAGGAATTCCTCCAGATCAACAGAGATTGATCTTTGCTGGTAAACAGCTTGAAGATGGAAGAACTCTTGCTGATTACAACATTCAGAAAGAATCTACTCTCCATCTTGTGCTACGTCTTCGTGGTGGTATGCAGATCTTTGTTAAGACTTTGACTGGCAAGACAATCACTCTTGAGGTTGAGAGCTCTGACACTATTGACAATGTGAAGGCAAAGATTCAGGACAAAGAGGGAATTCCCCCAGACCAACAGAGATTGATTTTTGCTGGTAAACAGCTTGAAGATGGTAGGACTTTAGCTGATTACAACATCCAGAAAGAATCTACTCTCCATCTTGTCCTCCGACTTCGTGGTGGTATGCAGATCTTTGTTAAGACTCTTACTGGCAAAACCATTACCCTTGAAGTTGAAAGCTCTGATACAATTGACAATGTGAAGGCGAAGATTCAAGACAAGGAGGGAATTCCTCCAGACCAGCAGAGGTTGATTTTTGCTGGTAAACAGCTTGAAGATGGTCGTACCCTTGCAGACTACAACATCCAGAAGGAATCAACCCTTCACCTTGTTCTTCGTCTGCGTGGTGGTATGCAGATCTTTGTGAAGACCCTTACCGGCAAAACCATTACCCTTGAAGTTGAAAGCTCTGATACAATTGATAATGTGAAGGCCAAAATTCAAGACAAGGAGGGAATTCCTCCAGACCAGCAGAGATTGATTTTTGCGGGCAAGCAACTTGAAGATGGCCGTACACTTGCTGATTACAATATTCAGAAGGAGTCTACCCTTCATTTGGTGTTGCGTCTCAGGGGAGGAATGCAGATTTTTGTTAAGACTCTAACAGGAAAGACTATCACTTTGGAGGTGGAGAGTTCTGATACCATTGACAACGTGAAAGCAAAGATTCAGGACAAGGAAGGTATTCCTCCAGACCAGCAGAGATTGATTTTCGCTGGGAAGCAATTGGAAGATGGGAGAACCTTGGCAGATTACAATATTCAAAAGGAATCAACGCTTCACTTGGTTCTTCGTCTACGTGGTGGTATGCAGATTTTTGTTAAGACCCTTACTGGGAAGACTATCACATTGGAGGTGGAGAGTTCTGATACCATTGACAACGTGAAAGCAAAGATCCAAGATAAGGAGGGGATTCCACCTGATCAGCAGAGGTTGATTTTTGCAGGAAAGCAATTGGAAGATGGAAGGACTCTAGCTGATTACAACATTCAGAAAGAATCCACTCTTCACCTTGTCCTCCGTCTTCGCGGTGGTGATTATTGAGAGGTTGTTCATGTCCGCAGTGTCCCTCCAGGAGTATGTTTCTTAAATTCTCGGTTAATTGTCCAAGTAGTTCTTTTCTTTCTCGTTTTATTTCGAGACTTTCTTACGACTTGCTGTTGTATCATCTGGTAACATTGCAATGAGGTATTTACAGTTTTAAGGTTAGGTGAATTGAATTCATGAACTTCTAACAGAAGTTGCTTGGATGAATATTTTCTCTTTGTTTGCTTGGAGCAATGTTTATTTTAAGAAAATTTTCAGAAAATGAAGTCCAAAAGGTTAACAAAATCTGCAACATATCTGGTGTGATGAAGTCCAAAACTCGTCGGTCATTCACAGAGATTTGCAATGGAGTAGATAATAATAAGATAACCATTGTCCATTGATAGATAATACTAATAATAATGCTGATAAAGGTCATTAACACAACCTATTCAAACTCACACCATCATGAACTAGCAACAATAAAACGGTGTTCTTAATCATAACAGCCTATCAGTTAGTGACCCTACAGTTGCGGCGGATCTGGCCATTTCCGCCGGTAAGTGGACTCAAGCTTCCCATCCTCACCATAGACTGTTTAAAGTCCTCAAAGAAAGCCAGTGGGTCGATTGCATATGATTCGACGATCTCCAGCGTCGGACTGTTACCAGCTACGAGCACCTGATCAGAAGGTAGAAGTGCCTCACCGGAGACAAGGTTTATGAAGTACTGATTATCAAATGTTGCTGGTGTTGCCAAGTCGAGAGCTGTTAGAGTTGAATTGTTGTTCGTTTCAGAGTTGGAGCAAAGCTGCTTCAACGATGCTACAAATTGTAGGTCGAGGGCTGGCCCGTCAGTGCTACTGCTGCTACGACCCTGAAGACTAGAGCTGAACGATGAGCACCTTGCTTGACCAATTGTGTGTGAATAGTGAAGATATCTAATAATTAAAAATCACTGTTTTGAAACCCTTGACCCTGAAAACGAATAGTGAAGTGAAGATGATCCAACTCTTTTTATTTTTTTTACCATTTGACACATTTTCAATAATAAATTAAAAATCACGCCATGATTATAAATAAATTAATCCTGGGTTCATCATCTTTATCCTGTGTCCACTTTTACATTTTCCATAATCATATCCCCTTTTCTCACAAGTCATGGTGTCAAATCAGTGATGTGATGCGGTGTAGGATAACGAGTATAGTGGTGTAGGTTAAGAGTATTATATTCCTTTTCGGACATTTGTCTTGTCTGAAGCGTGCTGCTGTATACACCTGTCTTAAGTACTACTACGTCATCTTCTGCTCCACTCTTCCATCATTTCGTTACTTTTTACCCTCTCTGGTCTGGTCTTTCTTCTCTTCAGAAGAAATTTTTAGGGATTTCAAAAAAAACCCAAAATGGGAAAAACCAGTCAAAAGATTCAAAAGCCACTTTTAGATTTCCGCTCAATCAAAGATGATGCTTGGTACACAGTAGATAGACTGGTTCTAAGCAAGCAAAACACCGTTCTTACTGTGAAATTCTCTGGGTTTGATGAAGAAGATGATGAGAAGTTCAATGTCAAGGGTTTCAAAACAGTGAATGAGTTGGATCAGTTTTTGAACAGGTTCCGTCCAGCTTGTGTCCAGGTACAGGATGGAGAGTGTTATGATTTGAGACGTGGATCGGATGTCTGTGCAGTACTCGAAGAAGGTGAAAATGATCATAAGTTCTACAATGGTGTCATTGAATCGGTGAGTTGACTCTATGACTGATTCATTGTGAGCTTTAAATTCTTTCGATTTTTGTTGTACTGTATGTATATGTGGTTTAAGTTATAGGGTTTATGGGTGGTGGTGAGAGTTTGTGAATGTTATTGAATCGGTGAGTGCGTTAGTGACTGCTTCATCGCTTGGTTCATGTGATATTGACGATTTCTGTTTTGATTCAGGGTTTTATTTTGAGTTGCATACTTGCATGTTTTGTCTGAGTCCATTAATCAATAGATTTCATAACATGAGTTATTGACTCGGCGGGTCGACACAGTGGCTTATTCTATTTGGGTTTGTTTTTGTGCAAATTCGTTTATCTCCTTCATATATGCTTAAATTCAGGGTGTTAGTGGTGGTGTTGGGTGGACAGAAAACACTAGATTATACACCTAGGAAATGCCATTGCTAATCTGGCTTCATTCAACAGATAGAACGTGAACCTCACACACGGAAAGGAGGAGAAGAGAGGTGTTCCTGTATATTTGTGTTGGGTTGGCTGGAAGGTCCAAATGCAAGGTGTACTGAACAGATGGGGATTAAACGCATTTGCAAACTTCAACCAGGATCCCCATTATTTGATTACTCGCTCGAATGTTTCATGAAGAGGTCACGGCAACATCTTGATTCACTTTTGAAATGATAACAGTATGCAAGTCGGTAAGGTAATAGATGGGTTTGTAGTTTTGTTTTGGTCAGCAGTAAGTTACAAATAGTATGGGGTTGGAAACTAGAAAATTCAGACTTGGTGGAACCGTATCTCTACCTTTGTAAATATTGATATCCACTAGCTCAACTCGGTTTTATTAATTCCGTAGTAATGGTTCTTGTTAAGTTGAAACTGATACCCGCAAGTTTCATGTTTGTCAAGTTGAATCATGATGTATCCTCGGCTTCATAACCATTTTATTTCCCCATGTTTCTATATATAGCGTATTGGCTAGGCTTACACGAAACATGTTAGCCAACAGAAAATGCAATCGACTGTGAACTGTGACTCCTCTGTCAACAGAAAGTGCATGTTCTTCTCAATTCACAGTGCGTATAATTACTTGCTGAGAGTTGAAACACCTTCCCGATCTTGGTTGCTGGACATGAAAAACGGCCCAAGCATGGGGATGTAGCTCAAATGGTAGAGCGCTCGCTTTGCATGCGAGAGGTACAGGGTTCGATACCCTGCATCTCCATTTTTATTTTGCTTCAGCTGATTTTCGTATCTCATCAACCATAGACAGCGTCAAATACTATTAACGCTCTAGAAAAACACAGCAATGACTGCATCTCGCCTAGGGCTGCACATGGGTCGGTTTTGGCCTCACCCACCACCCAACCCACTGATGGCGGGTAATAGAAGTTGTCACCCGCAACCAACCCACCATTACAATGGGTCGGTTTTCACCCGAACCACAATATGTCGGGTTGGATCGGGTGGGTGGCCACAATATGTCGGGTTGGATCGGGTGGGTGGCGGGTTACCCGTCATAACTTGCAAGTTACCTATTTAAACATCATACTGAAGTTACTTAAAAGTGTTTACAAAATACTGTAACTGCATGCAAAGTGATAAAGGTCTAACAATAACAATAAATGAGTTCAACTGTTCAAAGCTCAAAAGATAAAAGAGTGCATTACTATTGCCTACTATACTAAAGC
Source organism: Papaver somniferum (assembly GCF_003573695.1). Classification (NCBI taxonomy): domain Eukaryota; kingdom Viridiplantae; phylum Streptophyta; class Magnoliopsida; order Ranunculales; family Papaveraceae; genus Papaver; species Papaver somniferum. Next base: position 35,551,296 of record NC_039367.1, on the reverse strand, counting down.
CAAATAAGCTAGTTTTTCACATGCCAGCAGCCAGCCTCCTCTTTCACTGACAAAGTAGTTTTAATAGTTTAATGCTTTCAAGTTTCAACAGCCAATCCAAACTGCAATTTTGTACCCTGAAATGGTAGGATAATCAGTTTGTTAGACATTAAATAGCAAGCTCAGGCTAACTAAATGATAACTGTTTATGCCATAGACAAAGCATTGAATCCCAAATAATTTTGCTGCATTCATGTTGGTTTCATCGGAAAAGTATAAAAAAGAATTAACACCATCACCACATAATTGATACGATTCTTACCCTTTGCAGTTTTTTCTCTGTTAGCTTATTCTATGATGATGGAAGAAGCAACAAGATCACCAAATATCTCTGCAAGCGAAATGAGTAAATAGAATGGATGTAATAGAAGTACAAAAACCCTAACTGAGTACTCTATTATAACTTTAAACTTCAAAAGAGCCTTAAACCCTAACTATTTTCTTACTTCGATGTTTGATCTGTAACCCTAGTTGTGGAGAATCTGATTAGAAGTGATAAACCTAAGAATGCCCAGTTCACACAGCTCCAGTGAACAATAATCTATTTGATCAAAATTTTAATCTAATCAACGTCTTTAGTTCTACTGTCCAGATGATAGAATAATGGATTTATATTCCAAACCTTCTTGCATCTTCGCAACACTATGATACAAATAGTAATTTATTTTACAGAATCTCATCTCCACAGTCAAATTACACTCTAGAGTCTAGACAAAGGGGCTGCCTGAGACAAGCTTTCGTTGGTTGAGTTTTTTAGAGAAATTGTAAAGTAAAGTATTCTGCACATAATATTTTGCAAAATGTATGAAACAAAACACAAGACTGCGCAGTTGCGACAATAAGGTTGAGAAGATGGTGTAGATGAGCCAGATGTACTCCCTATCCCTGCTGATGGTCCATGCACTTGTCCAGAACGCGGTGGATGTGGAGGGGGAGGTCCCATTTGTGATGCCACTCCATTTACAACTGGAAGATTAAAATCAGAATCAGCTTCTGAGATTTCAACCATGGTAACCTGCACAAAAGAAACAAGTTACAAGTTACAAGTTAGTGAGTTACAACAGTAGCTACAGTACAACAATCAACAAAATACAAAATGGTACTACTGGTGGTGAAGACTGAAAAACATAAATGGTCATCAAATTGAAATACTAAGTAAAGTACAGCAACATAAACTCATCCAAATCAACAACAATCAACAAAAGAATATATTAAACCCTAATTGAAAGAGAAGAAAACTAGAATCACCAGTACCCTAATTGAAATCAAAAACAAGCAATTCATCAAACCCTAATTGAAAAATAAAAAATCAAGCCGTTAATCGGACCCTAATTGAATTTGAAGATGAAAATATACTAGAAATATAAAATAATTCATCAAACCCTAATTGATGATTCATATCAAAGAAGAACATAAACTACACAAAATGGTTCCAAAAAAAAAAACCCTAACTGTAACAGACTAACAATATCTTACTTACTGAACTTTGAATTAATGTTACTATGTTGAATCTTGCATTGAAGGACTGAAATCTAAAGTAAAAATGGCAGCGGCAGTTTTTTTTTTTCGAAGAAGAAGAGTGAAGACTGAGAGAAAGAAAGAAAAATGGCAGAAGAAAGAAGAAGAGTGAGACCGAGAGAAAGACTGAGAAAGAAGAAGAGTGAAGAGTCTGAAGACTGAGAGAAAGAAAGAAAGAAGAGTGAAGACTGAAAATGGCAGCGGAAGGCTTTGCGATTAGGTTTAGATAAGAGTTCGTTTTGTATAAACGGGTAGGATTAAATGATGAGGGTAATCTAACGGTTGTTGTAGTTTAAGGCGGGTGGGCGGGTTGGGTCGGGTGACGGAAGATGCTACCCGCACCCAACCCAACATGTGGCGGGTTCAGATTTTGTGATCCATAGTCGACCCACTCCTAAATGGGTTGGTTCGGGTGTGGGTATTTTTGGGCGGGTGCGGGTTGGGTCGGTGGGTTGGGTCGGTTTTGTGCAGCCCTAATCTCGCCAACTATCAATAGAGAACTGAATTACTAACGAGACAACTTCAGAACACAGGAGAAAATGTATGTTAAAGAAAAGGAAAATTTATTACATAAAATAAAAATCTGTTAAGAAAAAGAGAAAAAAAAACGAAATAGCAGTTACTCCCTGTCGTCAGCCATTTATAGTCGTTACTCCGTCTTTTTCTCTCAACGGCTCTTTCAACGGTTTTCCCCCTCCTGAGCTCTAGCCGGAATTTCACCGTTTTTTCCCTCTGGACCTCTAGCCGGAATTTCTTCACCAAATGCTAAGTTTCTTCATCTTCTGAACTCGCACGGCTACAACAAATCACACACATCAGTGTTACTGCAACCACATCAATCACATTCTCAACGCAATCACAGAAGAAAAGATGAAGATCGTCACACCCATCATACACATCACACATAACACAAATTACATTCCAATCACTAATTTGAAAAGATGAAGATCGTCACACCCATCATACACATCACACATAACACAAATTACATTCAAATCACTAATTTAACAAGTATGGAAGATGGATTTTCCCCTTCCACGAAGAATCTGCAACACCGTTTCGTTATCATAGTTCCATCCATAGAAATCGTTCATCTGGAAACTGGAAAACCCTCTTCCATAAAATTCTTCAATATAAGGAGCCCAAAAAATTACCTCCTCTACAAATCAAATCCCAACCCCCTAAAATCTGCAACAATTACAATGTCTCAAGTATAAAGCCGCCTGATCTATTCCAGCCTGAAGATTGCAACTTCACAAGCTATGGGCCTCAGAAGTTATCTAGTTACAGAAGCAGCAACATTTACAAAATTCTATCAGTCACCTGCTTAATGTCTTGGCATCAGACTAGCTTCAGTTACAGTATACAAAAAGTCCTTCAATTCTATCTGAAGAAGTTAGGCTACAAGCTTAATTGGGTAAAATTCTTGGATACCCCTCTTTATAATCCTAGTATGTCTTTCTCTACAATTCTACCTTATCTCAATTGTTGTTGCCTGTTCATAAATCTAAGCGACTTTCAATTCCTAAACTTCTCTATAAGTACCAATATTTTTCTGCTTAGTCTAAATTGCTTTCTTATAAAAACTCTCTACTACCTCAGAATTCCCTATACCAAAAGTATTCTTACTAATCTGACTACTATTTTCAGACTTATTAGTTTTGACAAGTCTTCCTGCAAGATTAATTGTAATCCTATTCTAAGCAATCTAGGAAAGCAATTAATCCATTGCCTCCTCTAGCACTTTTTCCCTAAATATTCTCAAAAATTTCATTATTAAACCCAAGGAAACACATTTCAATTTCAAACCCACAACAAGTTTTAGCAACAAAAAAGTAAACATTACCCTGATAATCATTGTATCCTAAAATAAAACTTTAAGTATCTACATTCAACATACCCCTCACATCCCCCAGAGCTATGATTTGATTACTACCTATTTAGTCAGTACCTGCATCTCCAGATGCATTTGCAGTTTCATTAGCAGGCACAGGTGCAATGGATCTTGGAACTGGCATAGGCAAAGGCTCATCTGCTGGTACATCTTGAGGCAGAGTCACCTCTCCCAACCCTGTATTAACTATCCCAGCAATATCTGCAGCCATCTGCATTATCTCAGGAGCCAGCATAAACAAATTCGGGAAGATAACTGCATCCACAGGGAGAGGGATGAAATCATTCTCTTGAATTCTGGATCTGACATCCTCAGGAACTGATGTTGCAAAGAACCTCTGTCGTGCACCTCCACAAACAATCCGTTGATCTCCTACCAAAACCACCCCTTCATTGATAATGAATCGACCTCGGTGGGGATGAAATGCATACAACAACCATCCATCCTTAACTCCACACATACGATCTCCATCAGGATTAGAAGGTTCTCTCTGCTGACCCCGACCTCCATCTCCAGTTGCCGCATTCATTCTCCCACCATCTCCAGACCCATCTCCCTTAAATTCAACAAGAATACTACTACTTCTTTGCATTTTATAACTACCCCCACCACTAGCTGGAGAATATTTGATTTCACAAATAGCATCATCCTAACAGATTGGTGGAATTTTTTTTACCTAACATCAGATTCACATTAGAAGAAAACAAATCATACCTTTACAATTCACTCTATAAAACATTAATACCTAGCACCTTACTCTCGAATATCATATTTCATTACCTGAAGTTTGGGCATATTCAGCCTAGGCTTCTTTTCATTTTGAGTACCATCAGGAGATCTATGCTTGTCCTTTTTCTCATTGGAATTCAAATCTTGATACATCTTCTGAAAATCACTCGACACCAAAAAAATATATTCTTGCTTGTCTCTGATTGGGAAAAACTGATTGAGAAAATGAAAAAACTCCTTCTATTTCTGCTTATATTGGCGGGGAAGAGCAACAGTTTCCATATCGCAACCGTTAATCACCCCTTGTGGCACCACGATCCTTTTTCCTATACATTGGTATTACTTGATTTCTCAAAGTGGCAAGCCTACTGGCTACTTACAATGGAATAACAAAAATAACTACATTCTATTGACTCATGTGAAGCGACATCAAACACTTGGCAGTTACAAAACTTCCATAAATTCGGGTCGGATCTTGGATAAATCTTAATGGATTACTCCCTTGAGGATTGATCCACCAGGAGAACCACTTGGAGATCCATTTAAGTTGACTACTCTCCACACATCGTTTCAGAGGCAAGCTGAGTCGTATTCTGTTTGGACTGCATTCCCTTGCACATCTATCGAACCCATAAATTTCTGGTGGCAGGCTTACACTACTTCAAAAGGAGCACCAAATCTAGAATATATTCCTTTGGCACGGCAAGGGGACCCAGTAACGAGGTAAATTTGCATACAACTCTCATTGTGGCAGTCATCAACCATAGCAAACGGGTAAAAACATTTCAGTCTCACTCAAATTTAGATTTTTCTAACGCTCTAGTACCCAGTGGAGTTATGTATGACAGGTTGCGATCCAAAGTGACATTAGCCATTGTCGACCAAGTCAACAAGTCTTTAGCTGGCCACACCCACCACAAGTACAACTACTACAGTAAATGTACTGCAATTGTTATCCACTTCAGTTACGGCAAGGCACAATGTCATCCCGTGAAACAATTTCAAATTAAAGTTAGTCACATCAACATCACCCTTACTGTCTCATATCTTACCTATACTACCCCAAGTGAACATAACCTTCACTCCTTTTTTCTTCCATGGTATCAAAAACTCATATTAGTGGCCTCCTCATCCAATTCTAACCTGCAATCCATAGAGAATTCAGCAAAGAAAATGAATACAACCTTAACCATGCCTGAGGATTTGTTTCCAAAAGTTTTCACCAACTCAGAGAATATCAAAACCAAGCAAGCCCAAAACTGGAAAGGATGTTTCATTAGAAAACTTTGCAGTAACATTTTCTTCCAAACATCCAAAGATGGTAACTTCATCAATGCAAACTGGGAAATGATCAGTAGAATTGAGGTTGGAATTTGGAACATAAGAAGAAATTTTTACATACTCAGAACTACTCATGAAGAAGATTAATCAACTTTGAGAAATGGAGGCACTATAGGGGTGTTTGACAAGCTGGTGGTGCTAGTGGGAGAACCTTCTAATGGTCCTGATCTCATTGATGAAGAAATGTTCTCCAAAGTCATGATCTGGCTGCTAGTGAAGAGAATACCAACTCACATAATTCCAGATATACCAAACATCATAAGACCAATTGGAGTCTTCCAGGGATCAAAAAACCTTATGGTAGAGATAGGTTTGAAAAAAACTTGGAGGTAAAAGTTACAATCAATGTAACTAAATCTCTCGAATTTGGAATAGAAGCTTTTGAAACCCCTACCTTGTCTCTCTGTTTGGAGTGTGCTTATGCTCTCAATGGCATCAAATTCTGCAAAGTTTGTAGAATTCTTGATCACCCAAGTCCTCCCAGTCCAGCTCCTCCAAATCAAAACAACCCTGACTACCACTACCTAGGGCTGCACAAAACCGACCCAACCCACCGACCCAACCCGCACCCGCCCAAAAATACCCACACCCGAACCAAACCGTTTAGGAGTGGGTCGACTATGGATCACAAAATCTGAACCCGCCACATGTTGGGTTGGGTGCGGGTAGCATCTTCCGTCACCCGACCAAACCCGCCCACCCGCCTTAAACTACAACAACCGTTAGATTACCCTCATCATTTAATCCTAGCCGTTTATACAAAATGAACTCTTATCTAAACCTAATCGCAAAGCCTGTCGCTGCCATTTTCAGTCTTCACTCTTCTTTCTTTCTTTCTCTCAGTCTTCAGACTCTTCACTCTTCTTCTTTCTCAGTCTTTCTCTCAGTCTCACTCTTCTTCTTTCTTCTGCCATTTTTCTTTCTTTCTCTCAGTCTTCACTCTTCTTCTTCTTTGAAAAAAAAAACTGCCGCTGCCATTTGTACTTTAGATTTCAGTCCTTCAATGCAAGATTCAACATAGTAACATTAATTCAAAGTTCAGTAAGTAAGATACTGTTAGTCTTTACAGTTAGGGTTTTTTTTTGGAACCATTTTGTGTAGTTTATGTTCTTCTTTGATATGAATCATCAATTAGGGTTTGATGAATTATTTTATACTTCTAGTATATTTTCATCTTCAAATTCAATTAGGTTCCGATTAACGGCTTGATTTTTTATTTTTCAATTAGGGTTTGATGAATTGCTTGTTTTTGATTTCAATTAGGGTACTGGTGATTCTAGTTTTCTTCTATTTCAATTAGGGTTTAATATATTCTTTTGTTGATTGTTGCTGATTTGGATGAGTTTATTTTGCTGTACTTTACTTAGTATTTCAATTTGATGACCATTTATGTTTTTCAGTCTTCACCACCAGTAGTACCATTTTGTATTTTGTTGATTGTTGTACTGTAGCTACTATTGTAACTCACTAACTTGTAACTTGTAACTTGTTTCTTTTGTGCAGGTTACCATGGTTGAAATCTCAGAAGCTGATTCTGATTTTAATCTTCCAGTTGTAAATGGAGTGGCATCACAAATGGGACCTCCCCCTTCACATCCACCGCGTTCTGGACAAGTGCATGAACCATCAGCAGGGATAGGGAGTACATCTGGCTCATCTACACCATCTTCTCAACCTTATTGTCGCAACTGCGCAGTCTTGTGTTTTGTTTCATACATTTTGCAAAATATTCTGTGCAGAATACTTTACTTTACAATTTCTCTAAAAAACTCAACCAACGAAAGCTTGTCTCAGGCAGCCCCTTTGTCTAGACTCTAGAGTGTAATTTGACTGTGGAGATGAGATTCTGTAAAATAAATTACTATTTGTATCATAGTGTTGCGAAGATGCAAGAAGGTTTGGAATATAAATCCATTATTCTATCATCTGGACAGTAGAACTAAAGACGTTGATTAGATTAAAATTTTGATCAAATAGATTATTGTTCAATGGAGCTGTGTGAACTGGGCATTCTTAGGTTTATCACTTCTAATCAGATTCTCCACAACTAGGGTTACAGATCAAACATCGAAGTAAGAAAATAGTTAGGGTTTAAGGCTCTTTTGAAGTTTAAAGTTATAATAGAGTACTCGTTAGGTTTTTTGTACTTCTATTACATCCATTCTATTTACTCATTTCGCTTGCAGAGATATTTGGTGACCTTGCTGCTTCTTCCATCATCATAGAATAAGCTAACAGAGAAAAAACTGCAAAGGGTAAGAATCGTATCGATTATGTGGTGATGGTGTTAATTCTTTTTTATACTTTTCCGATGAAACCAACATGAATGCAGCAAAATTATTTTGGATTCAATGCTTTGTCTATGGCATAAACAATTATCATTTAGTTAGACTGAGCTTGCTATTTAATGTCTAACCAATTGATTATCCTACCATTTCAGGGTACAAAATTGCAGTTTGGATTGGCTGTTGAAACTTGAAAGCATTAAACTATTAAAGCTACTTTGTCAGTGAAAGAGGAGGCTGGCTGCTGGCATGTGAAAAACTAGCTTATTTGGCTTTAGTATAGTAGGAAATAATAATGCACCCTTTTATCTTTTGAGCTTTGAACAGTTGAACTCATTTATTTTTATTGTTAGACCTTTATCACTTTGCATGCAGTTACAGTATTTTGTTAACACTTTTAAGTAACTTCAGTATGATGTTTAAATAGGTAACTTGCAAGTTATGGCGGGTAACCCGCCACCCACCCGATCCAACCCGACATATTGTGGGTCGGGTGAAAACCGACCCATTGTAATGGTGGGTTGGTTGCGGGTGACAACTTCTGTTACCCGCCATCAGTGGGTTGGGTGGTGGGTGAGGCCAAAAACGACCCAAACCGACCCATGTGCAGCCCTACCACCACCTTCCAACTCCTCAACCAGCCCCTCCACCTATAACCCTTAGACAAAAAACAGTTCAAGCTGGAAAGGATATCATACACAGACACTACTCTGATGCAGATGCAGCTGCTGAGTTTGAAGTAAAAATGAAGATTGCAAAAAGGTTGGAACTTAAAAAATCAATAGAAAATATAGATTCTACTTCAAATAACCATATCACCTTTGCAGCTCAGCCAATTCCTGCTGAAGCTAATGCCTCTCCTCACCCAGATGTCTTAGCCTGCCAAATCAGAAACATTGGAATTAGCAAAAAAGATAGTTGGATATTACAAGAAAAAACAACCAAAGTGGAAATCTGCTGTAAGAACAACATCCAACAACAACACCACCCCAAGTAAGAATGATGAGGAAGCTGCTGCTGCGGACCTTGCAGCTGCTGAATAAATTTTCCCAGTCACCAACACCCCAAAACACTTCCCTCTTATTTTACTTCTTTCCTTGGATCAAATCAAAGCAAGTATGGAAGCTGAAGCAAAACAAAAAAAGAAAGCTTCCTGGAAAGCAAAGAAAAAGGATCATACCTTTGAGAAACTTGATGACATATCTCTCAACTCCCCCTAGCCATTACACTGATACCAAGAGAAAGAATCCTATTCTCAATGAAGAAAATGCTACCCTCAACAGCATGGAAGTGGAAATTACCAAGAGACACAAAGACCTGAAGGATACCACTCAGGAGCAGATGGACAACCCTCCGACTCCTTTGGCTAATGGCATTTTGGATGGCTCTTCAACTGGTTCAATGGTACATACCCTCAAAAATTCCTCTTATTGCTCTTTCAAAAATCATATTGTGGCTTATGTTGTGACTGCATTTTTCTATAAGCATCATGATAATATCACAAGAAGGCCTACCTCTAAATATCCAGCAGTGTCATACTTCTGGCAATTCTTTACTTCCTTAGCATGGAATTGCCAAGGTCTAGGCAATAGAGATGCTAAAAGATACCTAAATGATATGCTCACTAAGTTAAATCCTGATATTATATTCCTATCTGAAACTAGACTAAAGAGTGACAAACTCAAGAAAACTATGCAGGACTTAGGAATCAACAATTTCTGGTATGTCAACCCAGGTGGGGAAAGTGGCACTGCTGGTGGATTAACATTAATATGGAAAATCAATGTATCCTTAGATATATTAGACTGCTCAATTAACCATATCAATGCTACAATCAGAATTGCCAATAACCCCCCTTGGTTGTTTACATGTTACTATGGTAACCCTTATAATACCACCTCCAAGCTCCACTCTTGGCAAAAGCTTGAAATTACTGTTGCTGCCAATAAGTTACCTTGGCTGGTAATAGGGGATCTCAATTTGGTTCTCCATGATACTGAAAAATTTAGCACACATCCCATTGATGCTAATGAAGCCTCCATTTTCACTGAAAAGATTATTAATCTAGATCTTATGGATCTTGGGTTTACTGGCTGTCCTTTCACTTGGTCAAACAAAAGAAAGGGCCATGCTCTTACTGAACAAATATTGGACAAAGGTCTAGCAAATGATGATTGGCTTGCAATATATCCAAACAACGCTATTACTAATTTGTTGGCTATAGGGTCTGATCATCATCCTATCTTTCTTAACTCAAATCCTCGCTGGCAAAATGGGAAGATCCCTTTCAAATTCTTTGGTCCATGGTTAGATCATGAAGATTGAAGGAAAATCATAGCTGAATGCTGGAAAAAGTATACCCCTGGCTTAAGTGCTTTCTCTATAGCTAGAAAACTTAAAAAAATAAAGCTACAAATCAGAGTCTAGAACAAGGATGTCTATGGAAATATCAAAACCAACATAGATGAATGCAAGCAACATTTAACGTGGCTTCATACTCACACTTCAGGGAAGATAGAGGACAAGCTTTAGCTGATGCAAGAAAACAACTTAAAAAATGGCAAGACATAAAAGATAAATTCTGGAAAACCAAGAGCAGAGATCAACTCATCAAACTGGGAGATCATAATACAAGATACTTTCACAGAGCTACTAAGAGTAGAACTAGAAGAAATAAAATTGATATTATTCAAGATGGGGAAGGCAACTGGATCACTGACTATCAAGATATCAAGAACTGCTTTACCAACCACTTTTTTCAAATGGGAACTGCTGAAACCATAAACACCTCTTCAGAAATCATCAACCTCATTCCCTAGCCATATCCACTGAGGACAACCTAATGCTAAACAGAAAACCTGAGTCTGCTGAAACTAAAGCTATCTTATTCAGTATGGAAAATGACAAGGCTCTAGGACCAGATGGTTTCCCACCTAACTTCTTCAAAATAAATTGGGATATCATTGGCAATGATGTTGTCAAAATGGTTCAATATTTTTTCTCTTCAGGCCACTCACTTAAGAAGATGAATGCCACTTTTATATCCCTCATTCCCAAAATAGACACCCCAACCTCTCTAGCCATTTCAGACCAATCAGTCTATGCAACACCACTTATAAAATCATATCAAAACTCCTAGCCCAAAGAATGAAACCTTATCTGAACAAAATCGTATTTCCTTATCAGTATGCTTTTATACCTGGAAGGCAAATCTCTGACAACATAGCAATTTCTCATGAAATTATTCACACCATGAGATCAAAAAGAGGAAAAAAGGGGAACATTGGTACCATGGGCATCAAAATTGATATGGCAAAAGCTTTTGACAGAGTGGATTGGATATTTCTAATAACTATTATGAAGAAAATTGGATTTGATGACAAATGGTGCAACAAGATATTATAGTGTATCTCAACGTCCACCTCAACTGTTCTCATCAATGGTTCTCCTGACAAATTCTTTAAACCTTCCAGAGGTCTAAGGCAAGGAGATCCTCTATCTCCTTATTTGTTTCTTTTCTGCATGGAAGCTCTGTCAAGAACTCTTCTTCATGCTGAGGAGCTAGGCATCATCACTGGTATCAAGATATGCAAAGCTGCACCATCTATCAGCCACCTCCTCTTTTTAGATGACTGCATGATATTCTGCAAAACCAATATGAATGAAGCTCAAAACATAATGAAGATTCTCCAAATCTTTGGTAACACCTCTGTGCAGTTAATCAATTTCAACAAATCTGGAGTTTTCTTCAGCAAAAATACCAACCCAGACCTCATCCCCCAAATCAGCAGTTCTATGGGAGTTCAAATTCTTCAACTAGTCTAGGCTCTCCCCCCTTCACTCATATAAGAAAAATAAATTCCTTCAAGCCTGGAGTGGAAAAACTGAAGCTGAGGCTTACTAGCTGGAAAAATACTCCTCTAAACCCTGCTGGAAGAGAAGTTCTCATTAAGTCTGTCACATCCTTAGCATGCATTTATCAGATGAACTGCTTCAAGGTGCCAAAGAAAACCTGCAAATACATCAACAACCTGCAAAGAGATTTCTTCTGGGGGAAAAATATAGAAAATACTTATGGATACTACCCTAAAGCCTGGACTGCAGTGTGCAAACCCAAAGATCTGGGGGGTTTAGGATTCATGAACATGGAACTCTTCAACAGTTCTATGATAACAAAAATTGGTTGGAGGCTTGAGAAGGACCAAGACTCCTTATGGTATAAGCTCATGGATGCCAAATATCTCTTAGGCAGGAATGTTCTAAATATGGATACAAAAGCTAAGGATGGGGATTCTTGGGTATGGAAAGTAATTCTAGAAGGAATCAACAACATACAACATCACTGCTCCTAGAGAATAGGCAATGGGAAAAAGATAAAGATTTGGGAAGACATTTGGATTCCAAACACAAAACTGAAACGGCCAAAACCACATAATTTCCCACAACATATTGAACTGTTGGAATCTTTACTTCTTCCAGATGGAAATTGGGATGCAACACTAATCCTTACCTATTTTAGCAATGACAAGGCTGCAGTGATTATCAACCTGCAGACACACCCAAATGAAGAAGATAGAATAATATTGGATCTTAATGATAAAGGGGTCTTCTCTGTCAAGGATTTGTACAAGGCCAAAATTGAAAACCTCTACAGAAATGACACTACTACAGGGAACTTGGAAGCTATTTGGAACATGGAAGTGGCACCAGTTATCAAAATATTTCTTTGGAAATGTGCTCATGGAATATTACCCACCAATGCCAAAACATCTAGCATTCTTCATTACATCAACCCTTCATGCAATGTTTGCAATAGTGGAGAAGCAGAAATCATGTCGCACATGTTCTTGAATTTCCCAGCTGCTATACTGGTTTGGCAGGAGGTTTTGGGCTCCATCAATACCCATTTTGACAACAACACCATTTTCATTTACTGGTTGAATTCCTGGTTTCAACCTGGAATCAGTAGTCCTAACTGCAACATCTATGCCAATACATGTTGGTATATCTGGAAAGCAAGATGTGATCTCATTTTCCAAAAATTCCAGCCAAATGCGGGAGTTACTTCTCTCTGCATTAAGCAGCACTTGTGCAATCATAATAGAATACATCATATGCAAGGGAATATTATGAACAACTTTTCTCTCTTGCCTGAAGAAACTGATACAACATCTCAAAAAAAAATTACTCCCTACACTCTGGATACTACAACAGAGTTTGGAAATAATATCAACATTTGCACCTTACAGGATCCTAAAATCTTATTATACTACACTGCTCTGATAATGACAGATTTTGCAGGAAGCATCACTCGAACCAGCGGACATCCAGGATACTATGGAGCAGAGGGAGCAACAGAATGGGCAGACCTAGATTTCCAATGGGACAAAAAATTGCATAACACAAACGTTACCACATCTGCTGAGGCAATGGAGGTTCTAGTTCGTTTGAAGTTAGTATATCATGAAGCGGTTACATGAAGATTTCAAACTAGCTATCACTGTAGCGCCCCCTAAGCTAGCAGCTGACTAATCCAAGAGATTAACTAAATAAAGAGGCACTATGAATCTAAATCATTTACTTAAGCATTAAATTAAGAAATCTGCTACAAAACTTAACCCAAAACTAGCCCCACTCTGAAATTTATATACAATAACTCCTCTCAAATGATACATATACAATATTCATTTGGTTTACAAATACAATATGCAATATAATAAACATAATAAAAGTAATCTAACAAACAGACTCAACTCCTCGAATATTTCGCTGCCCAACTCTGATCTGTCTCTGAAACTGAAAGTGGGAATGATTGAGCACATCATCCCTAAAAGGGGTGCCCAATGGAAATAACATTTAACTTTCATGTAATTAAAAGCAAGAGTTGGAAAACAATACATGTTTTCCCAAACATTAAAAAGTGACCAAGTCACTGATATAAACAAACATGTATATGGACAAACTCCTTCTTCAAACAATGTATAATATTCGTGCTAACCACACTCATTAGCTGTTGATATCACCAAAACCATGATGACCCACTCTAAGCAATAAAAGCTGAATTCATGTAGATATAAATGTGAAGGAGCGTATCTTATATACAACAAGTGGAAATTCGTATTTCCCATAACAATTCATATGACAAACAAACATTAAAAGTCCTTTCCAAACCATGGAAAGATTAACAAAATCAACAGAAGTATAGTAAAGCAATTTAAACAAAACATGGAATGCACAGTAGACAATGCATGAGTTTGTTAAGCATAAACTTTTGTAAAAGAAACAACAATGGTTACAAAAGAGTCAAATGTATTCCCACCTCTTTTGATGACAAGCCACGCCTACCTCAAGATCCACGATCCACTGGTTCATCCTTTGAAACGATCGTTGTTAAAATAGACTAATTTTTAATCACATAAAAACTCTAAGAATCTAGCTAAAATGGCTCATACAAGAAACATACAAGTCTATCTAATGTTTCTAAGTCCACTTATGACTTATACCTTTTCATTCTCTATCTTTAGCTTAGCTTAGTTTTACTAATTCTATTAGGTTGGTTCTATAGTCGGATAGCTAAGTCTTATGAGCATATATAATTTTGTAGAAGGAATCAAATGTCGATTCAGACCATAAGAGGTCCAATTCATCAAGATAGGTAAACTAGCCTTAAGCCCAAGCCCAACAAACACCCCCTTAAACTAAGGCCTGGTCCATCTGTGTTAATTGACGGTCAAACTTAACGGTCAACGTCTAGGGTCAATGGTCAAGTCTCTGAGTCAAGACGGGTGAAAACCTGATTACAGAGTTAACTCAGTCAACAAGAGTGATTCTTGACTCAGTCAGATAGACTGAGTCAGAAACACTAGGTCGAGTCAGCTAAGCTGAAAGAACTCAGGATAAGATTAATGTACAAATCATAACTCATATACAACTTCATCTCATAAATTCTTAAGCAAACTTCAGAATCAAATTTCAAACATAATCACTGCTTAATTACCTGCAGTTGCAGCTCTAAGCTCCAATGTTTCTACATTCATCTCAAAGCTGTTCAACTCATCAATACATACACTCACTATAACCGCAGTCATTATCCTCACATCCACACTGTCTTATCCACCATTATTGCTTCCAAAGTTCAGTACTCATCAATCAATTCTCATACTATCATTACTACCAAAACTGTACAACCACAACTCGCATAAGCAATATTCACGAATTCCACTATTTCATCAATCCCATGCAAAAATCGGCAGAACTGTAGTTCATACCATCTGCAGCACATTTCATTTAGTTCCTCTTCATTTTATATCCATACACCCTTCACTACCTCCTTGTTTACTAATTTCAGAACCACTTCTATGAACTGAGATGTTCCACTGAACCTACACTCTATTCAGTTCCTATTCATATTCAATACCAATTCCATTAACTTCAGTTGTCACACAACCACTAAGTAACTTCCTCGTTTCACAGCCAGCAGCCATATCTCTTTGGTTCAACAAGAACAACCTCAACACCAATTTCTACACTTCCTATACTAGTAATTTATTCAATTTCATCACCAATGACCATATACAATTAAACTGAATCCCAGCATGTACTTCATTCATCATAGCAAACCACCATTCATCATATCCACCACCACAACCTCATACATCTCTTCAAAAACATTCCTCACAAGCAACTGAAATCAGATTCGTCATCTTAGCTTGTCTTGATTTACCAATTCATCTCAAGAAGAACTACAACCCCTTAATTTAGTTCATTCTACATAAAACATACCCATCAACACCATCGGTTCTCAATTAATCCCAATTCAAATCCCAAATCTTCCTTAAAACAGATCCAAGCCCTAACTGCCAGTTCAAGCTAATCTGCAACCTCAAACTCTAATTCAAATAAAACCCATCTCTAATTTCATCTTATTCATCACAAATCGACTTCCAGTTCATCCTGAGAAACCCCAATTCATTGATTCAATGAATAATTTTTCTTCCTTGTTCTCAATAATGAAAACCCATAAGCTAAAGCTCGGTTTCATCTTCAACCTCTCACAAATTCAATCTTCTCCAGAAACCCTAACTCAATTCACATGAACACCTCTCTTCAACTCAATCCATGATTCTAACCAAACCCAAACTATGAACTCACAGATATCCCACGCGGTTGATTGATCTCACCAATTTTTCTGCAAGGGTTTCTCATCGGATAATTCCTCTCGGAATCGCCAGAGAAGAAGAACAACGGGAAAAAAGAGAGAAAAGAAAAGAGAATAAGAAAGAAGAAGAAAAGAAAGAAGACTTATCTTCTTGACGGGTGAACATGAGATCAAGGATAATACTATTTCCCCAACTCTCTTTACTAAGAGAACCCCAGGTCAGTCTATTTGTGAAAATACCATTTTTCCCTTCAAACCAATCTGATGATTACTTCTTCGTCTGGTATCTGATTGACACGTTCGAGTAGTCCATTCCGCGTAACTTTTCAAGATCTATTGAGCGATACTATTTTTGTATATAGATCGTTTTTAGATTTATTCCTATTAATTAATGTTCGTGTTAAACTAATCGCGTAATTATCGACTAAGACGTCTCTTGACTAGTCTAATTGCGTTGACGAGCTTGAGGGTCCTTACATTATCCCCACCTTATACATTTTCGTCCTCGAAAATCAACCATCCTTCTGGTATTCAAAAAAGCTACCCACCTTATAGAATAAATCCATCTCTTGTCTAAGCGCAAACAGCATGAAGCAAAGCACAACCTATATGGCTTTCTACAACTAAAATGTGTGGCTCTAGGTTCAATAGACTAAATTCATATTTCATAAGACATAAGATGATTGTCTCTAAGCTCACTATGCTGAATTAATTTCTAACAGATGACTAGTTCTAAATTCTTATTGCTAAATTTCCATTTCAATAAGCTATTGGTTCTAATTACGAGAGAAAATATTATATAAGCTTCTAAATAAAATTTCGGATCTAAAAGTTCACTATCAGAAGCAAGTTTTCCTTTTATGCCTAGTGATACAAGAATGCAGTTGCCCTTTCTAGGTTCGCGACGCCTGACAAGGCCTTCCTACGTAACAAGTATCATCCGACCACATCAGAATTATCAACCTCACTATTCCCCGGTGTTGGATTAACTAAGTATTAATTTATTAAGATCAATTAGTCTTTAACTTTTATCTTAACTGGTGTAATTCTGTTAAATTTACTTAGTAAAATATATAAATAGTTCACATCGTTTTAAGCAATTTAATCATCAAAATTTATTTTATTTTATTTTTATTTATCATTATAGGTAATCTCAATTCGATTTTACGTCAATTTATAATATTTCATAATTTTAACTTTACTATAATACCATATATAAATTTTCCCAATATCATCTATTATAAACTTACTACCAGCCTAATTATTCGCATACTATAATCAACTGTATTATTATTCTCACTATTCTTAAGTTGATAGTCCGGCTGATACAAAAAACCTTAATCTTGTAAAAATAATTCTACTTTCACGTAAAAGTTGATATAACGGATTTTATTCATTCAGATTGAACCCATATACTATATCTTGTTAAATTTTGGCGTTGGTAATTTAATATGATCTAAATTTTGAGTTTGCATAAAATTAAAATACATCTTAATAGACTTTAGATTTTGCTATTAGTGTAAAGCATCCTATTAATATATGAATTTATTTTCTTTGAATTATAATCTTACACTAAACATCTGAATACCAAGGTTACTACTTCATGTATAGTTGTTTCATTTTAAAGATTTACAGGGTCATTTGCTAGACTAAAGATATTTCAGTACAAGATTACTAAGTTGAGTCTTTTTATTTTATGCATTATATTCTCTCTTTCTTAAGCCTAGCGCCTAACAAGTATTATATTAATTATCTAGTTTAACCGCAAACATATATCTCTAATTTGTAATTAGTTTACCTTACAAAACTTAACCATAGATAAGCGCTAAAAATTTCCCATACATATTTAATCGTAACTTATTATTTTTACCGTTATATATCGTTTTTGAAATTTTAGTTAAACTAAGTTTAATATGATACTAATTGATAAATGGTAACATTACTTTATTAAAATTCTTATCACTATTATTTTCATTTATAATTACTATTATAATATTTCTATAATTAACATTAATGGTCAAACTATTATTCTAACTATTCTTACAAACATTATTGAATCCTACTTATATAATTTTAAATTGTTGATTCTGCATATAAGTCAAGATACTCAATAAAATTCTATGTGATTTTCAAGATTTACCAATAATATACTAATCTTATTGTTTTTAGTATTAAGTTATTTACATGTACATACTTTTAGACTAATTACTCTCTAATCATTATTATCCTAAGTTATTGGGGTACCCTACGATTTTTAGTTTAACACATAAACAAACAATCACACAAACAAATCAAGCAATCAAATAACGCTTTTAATCATTGATAGCTTTTAGTAATTAAGATTTATCTCACAACCCAACCCAGTTCTAAAATAATCTAGTTCACTAACTGGCACTAGTTATTTCTATTCCCATATAAAATCTAATAGTGAGCTCTGATACCAACACTGTAGCGCCCCCTAAGCTAGCAGCTGACTAATCCAAGAGATTAACTAAATAAAGAGGCACTATGAATCTAAATCATTTACTTAAACATTCAATTAAGAAATCTGCTACAAAACTTAACCCAAAACTAGCCCCACTCTGAAATTTATATACAAGAACTCCTCTCAAATGATACATATACAATATTCCTTTGGTTTACAAATACAATATGCAATATAATAAACATAATAAAAGTAATCTAACAAACAGACTCAACTCCTCGAATCTTTCGCTGCGCAACTCTGATCTGTCTCTGAAACTGAAAGTGGGAATGGGTGAGCATATCATCCCTAAAAGGGGTTCCCAATGGAAATAACATTTAACTTTCATGTAATCAAAAGCAAGAGTTGGAAAACAATACATGTTTTCCCAAACATTAAAAAGTGACCAAGTCATTGATATAAACAAACATGTATATGGACAAACTCCTTCTTCAAACAATGTATAATATTCGTGCTAACCACACTCATTAGATGTTGATATCACCAAGACCATGATGACCCACTCTAAGCAATAAAAGCTGAATTCATGTAGATATAAATGTGAAGGAGCGTATCATATATACAACAAGTGGAAATTCGTATTTCCCATAACAATTCATATGACAAACAAACATTAAAAGTCCTTTCCAAACCATGGAAAGGTTAACAAAATCAACAGAAGTATAGTAAAGCAATTTAAACAAAACATGGAATGCACAGTAGACAATGCATGAGTTTGTTAAGCATAAACTTTTGTAAAAGAAACAGCAATGGTTACAAAAGAGTCAAATGTATTCCCACCTCTTTTGATGACAAGCCACGCCTACCTCAAGATCCACGATCCACTGGTTCATCCTTTGAAACGATCGTTGTTAAAATAAACTAACTTTTAATCACACAAAAACTCTAAGAATCTAGCTAAAATGGCTCATACAAGAAACATACAAGTCTATGTAATGTTTCTAAGTCCACTTATGACTTATACTTTTTCATTCTCTATCTTTAGTTTAGCTTAGTTTTACTAATTCTATTAGGTTGGCTCTATACTCGGATAGCTAAGTCTTATGAGCATATATAACTTTATAGAAGGAATCAAATGTCGATTCAGACCATAAGAGGTCCAATTCATCAAGATACGTAAACTAGCCTTGAGCCCAAGCCAAACAAACACCCCCTTAAACTAAGGCCTGGTCCATCTGGGTTAATTGACGGTCAAACTTAACGGTCAACGTCAAAAGTCTAGGGTCAATGGTCAAGTCTCCGAGTCAAGACGGGTCAAAACCTGGTTACAGAGTTAACTCAGTCAACAAGACTAATACTTGACTCAGTCAGATAGACTGAGTCAGAAACACTAGGTCGAGTCAGCTAAGCTGAAAGAACTCAGGATAAGATTAATGTACAAATCATAACTCATATACAACTTCATCTCATAAATTCTTAAGCAAACTTCAGAATCAAATTTCAAACATAATCACTGCTTAATTACCTGCAGTTGCAGCTCTAAGCTCCACTGTTTCTACATTCATCTCAAAGATGTTCAACTCATCAATACATACACTCACTATAACCGCAGTCATTATCCTCACATCCACACTGTCTTATCCACCATTATTGTTTCCAAAATTCAGTACTCATCAATCAATTCCCATACTATCATTACTACCAAAACTGTACAACCACAACTCGCATAAGCAATATTCACGAATTCCACTATTTCATCAATCCCTGCAAAAATCGGCAGAACTGTAGTTCATACCATCTGCAGCACATTCCATTTAGTTCCTCTTCATTTTATATCCATACACCCTTCACTACCACCTTGTGTACTAATTTCAGAAACACTTCTATGAACTGATATGTTCCACTGAAGCTACACTCTATTCAGTTCCTATTCATATTCAATACCAATTCCATTAACTTCATTTGTCACACAACCACTAAGTAACTTCCTCGTTTCACAGCCAGCAGCCATATCTCTTTGGTTCAACAAGAACAACCTCAACACCAATTTCTACACTTCCTATACTAGTAATTTATTCAATTTCATCACCAATGACCATATACAATTAAACTGAATCCCACCACAGTACTTCATTCATCACAGTAAACCACCATTCATCGTCTCCACCACCACAACCTCATACATCTCCTCAAAAACATTCCTCACAAGCAACTGAAATCAGATTCGTCATCTTAGCTTGTCTTGATTTAGCAATTCATCTCAAGAAGAACTACAACCCCTTAATTTAGTTCATTCAACATAAAACATACCCATCATCACCATCGGTTCTCAATTAATCCCTGTTCAAATCCTAAATCTTCCTTAAAACAGATCCAAGCCCTAACTGCCAGTTCAAGCTAATCTGCAACCTCAAACTCTAATTCAAATAAAACCCATCTCTAATTTCATCTTATTCATCACAAATCGACTTCCAGTTCATCCAGAGAAACCCCAATTCATTGATTCAATGAATAATTTTTCTTCCTTGTTCTCAATAATGAAAACCCATAATCTAAAGCTCGGTTTCATCTTCAACCTCTCACAAATTGAATCTTCTCCAGAAACCCTAACTCAATTCACATGAACACCTCTCTTCAACTCAATCCATGATTCTAACCAAACCCAAACTATGAACTCATCGATACCCCACTCGGTTGATTGATCTCACCAATTTTTCTGCAAGGGTTTCTCATCGGATAATTCCTCTCGGAATCGCCAGAGAAGAAGAAGAACGGGAAGAAAGAGAGAAAAAAAAAAGAGAATAAGAAAGAAGAAAAGAAAGAAGTATTATCTTCTTGACGGGTGAAGATGAGATCAAGGATAATACTATTTCCCTATCTCTCTTTACTAAGAGAACCCCAGGTCAGTCTACTTGTGAAAAGACCATTTTTCCCTTCAAACCAATCTGATGATTACTTCTTCGTCTGGTATCTGATTGACACGTTCGAGTAGTCCATTCCGCGTAACTTTTCGAGATCTATTGAACGATACTATTTTTGTATATAGATCGTTTTTAGATTTATTCCTATTAATTAATGTTCGTGTTAAACTAATCGCGTAATTATCGACTAAGACGTCTCTTGACTAGTCTAATTGCATTGACGAGCTTGAGGATCCTTACATTCTCCCCAACTTATACATTTTCGTCCTCGAAAATCAACCATCCTTCTAGTCTTCAAAAAAGCTACCCACCTTATAGAATAAATCCATCTCTTGTCTAAGCGCAAACAACATGAAGCAAAGCACAACCTATATGGATTTCTACAACTAAAATGTGTGGCTCTAGGTTCAATAGACTAAATTCATATTTCATAAGACATAAGATGATTGTCTCTAAGCTCACTATGCTGAATTAATTTCTAACATATGACTAGTTATAAATTCTTATTGCTAAATTTCCATTTCAATAAGCTATTGGTTCTAATTACGAGAGAAAATATTATATAAGCTTCTAAATAAAATTTCGGATCTAAAAGTTCACTATCAGAAGCAAGTTTTCCTTTTATGCCTAGTGATACAAGAATACAGTTGCCCTGTCTAGGTTCGCGACGCCTGACAATGCCTTCCTACATAACAAGTATCATCCGAACACATCAGAATTATCAACCTCACTATTCCCCGGTGTTGGATTAACTAAGTATTAATTTATTAAGATCAATTAGTCTTTAACTTTTATCTTAATTAGTGTAATTCTGATAAATTTACTTCGTAAAATATATAAATAGTTCACATCGTTTTAAGCAATTTAATCATCAAAATTTATTTTATTTTATTTTTATTTATCATTATAGGTAATCTCAATTCGATTTTACGTCAATTTATAATATTTCATAATTTTAACTTTACTGTAATACCATATATAAATTTTCCCAATATCATCTATTATAAACTTACTACCAGTCTAATTATTCGCATATTATTATCAACTGTATTATTATTCTCACTATTCTTAAGTTGATAGTCTGGATGATACAAAAAACCTTAATCTTGTAAATATAATTCTACTTTCACGTAAAAGTTGATATAACGGATTTTATTATTCAGATTGAACCCATATACTATATCTTGTTAAATTTTGGCGTTGGTAATTTAATATGATCTAAATTTTGAGTTTGCATAAAATTATAATACATCTTAATAAACTTTAGATTTTGTATTAGTGTAAACATCCTATTAATATATGATTTATTTTCTTTGAATTATAATCTTACACTAAACATCTGAATACCATGGTTACTACTTCATGTATAGTTGTTTCATTTTAAAGATTTAGAGGGTCATTTGCTAGACTAAAGATATTTCAGTACAAGATTACTAAGTTGAGTTTTTGTTTTATGCATTATATTCTCGCTTTCTTAAGCCTAGCGTCTAACAAGTATTATATTAATTATCTAGTTTAACCGCAAACATATATCTCTAATTTGTAATTATTTACCTTACAAAATTTAACCATAGATAAGCGCTAAAACATTTCCATACATAATCGTAACTTATTATTTTTACCGTTATACATCGTTTTTAAAATTTTAGTTAAACTAAGTTTAATATGATACTAATTGATAAATGGTAACATTACTTTATTAAAATTATTATTACTATTATTTTCATTTATAATTACTATTATAATATTTCTATAATTAACATTAATGGTCAAACTATTATTCTAACTACTCTTACAAACATTATTGAATCCTACTTATATAATTTTAAATTTTTGATTCTTCATATAAGTCAAGATACTCAATAAAATTCTATGTGATTTTCAAGATTTACCAATAATATACTAATCTTACTGTTTTTAGTATTAAGTTATTTACGTGTACATACTTTTAGACTAATTACTCTCTAATCATTATTATCCTAAGTTATTGGGGTACCCTACGATTTTTAGTTTAACACATAAACAAACAATCACACAAACAAATCAAGCAATCAAATAATTCTTTTAATTATTGATAGCTTTTAGTAATTAAGATTTATCTCACAACCCAACCCAGTTCTAAAATAATCTAGTTCACTAACTGGCACTGGCTATTTCTATTGCCATATAAAATCTAATAGTGAGCTCTGATACCAACAGTGTAGCGCCCCCTAAGCTAGCAGCTGACTAATCCAAGAGATTAACTAAATAAAGAGGCACTATGAATCTAAATCATTTACTTAAACATTAAATTAAGAAATATGCTACAAAACTTAACCCAAAACTAGCCCCACTCTGAAATTTATATACAAGAACTCCTCTCAAATGATACATATACAATATTCATTTGGTTTACAAATACAATATGCAATATAATAAACATAGTAAAAGTAATCTAACAAACAGACTCAACTCCTCGAATTTTTCGCTGCGCAACTCTGATTTGTCTCTGAAACTGAAAGTGGGAATGGGTGAGCATATCATCCCTAAAAGGGGTGCCCAATGGAAATAACATTTAACTTTCATGTAATCAAAAGCAAGAGTTGGAAAACAATACATGTTTTCCCAAACATTAAAAAGTGACCAAGTCACTGATATAAACAAACATGTATATGGACAAACTCCTTCTTCAAACAATGTATAATATTCGTGCTAACCACACTCATTAGCTGTTGATATCACCAAGACCATGATGACCCACTCTAAGCAATAAAAGCTGAATTCATGTAGATATAAATGTGAAGGAGCGTATCCTATATACCACAAGTGGAAATTCGTATTTCCCATAACAATTCATATGACAAACAAACATTAAAAGTCCTTTCCAAACCATGGAAAGATTAACAAAATCAACAGAAGTATAGTAAAGCAATTTAAACAAAACATGGAATGCACAGTAGACAATGCATGAGTTTGTTAAGCATAAACTTTTGTAAAAGAAACAACAATGGTTAAAAAAGAGTCAAATGTATTCCCACCTCTTTTGATGACAAGCCACGCCTACCTCAAGATCCACGATCCACTGGTTCATCCTTTGAAACGATCGTTGTTAAAATAAACTAATTTTTAATCGCACAAAAACTCTAAGAATCTAGCTAAAATGGCTCATACAAGAAACATACAAGTCTATCTAATGTTTCTAAGTCCACTTATGACTTATACCTTTTCATTCTCTATCTTTATCTTAGCTTAGTTTTAATAATTCTATTAGGTTGGTTCTATAGTCCGATAGCTAAGTCTTATGAGCATATATAATTTTATAGAAGGAATCAAATGTCGATTCAGACCATAAGATGTCCAATTCATCAAGATAGGTAAACTAGCCTTAAGCCCTAGCCAAACAAACACCTCCTTAAACTAAGGCCTGGTCCATCTGGGTTAATTGGAGGTCAAACTTAACGGTCAACGTCCAAAGTCTAGGGTCAATGGTCAAGTCTCCGAGTCAAGATGGGTCAAAACCTGGTTACAGAGTTAACTCACTCAACAAGACTGATTCTTGACTCAGTCAGATTGAGTCAGAAACACTAGGTCGAGTCAGCTAAGCTGAAAGAACTCAGGATAAGATTAATGTACAAATCATAACTCATATACAACTTCATCTCATAAATTCTTAAGAAAACTTCAGAATCAAATTTCAAACATAATCACTGCTTAATTACATGCAGTTGCAGCTCTAAGCTCCACTGTTTCTACATTCATCTCAAAGCTGTTCAGCTCATCAATACATACACTCACTATAGCCGCAGTCATTATCCTCACATCCACACTGTCTTATCCACCATTATTTCTTCCAAAGTTCAGTACTCATCAATCAAATCCCATACTATCATTACTACCAAAACTGTACAACCACAACTCGCATAAGCAATATTCACGAATTCCACTATTTCATCAATCCCCTGCAAAAATCCGCAGAACTGTAGTTCATACCATCTGCATCACATTCCATTTAGTTCCTCTTCATTCTATATCCATACACCCTTCACTACCACCTTGTTTACTAATTTCAGAAACACTTCTATGAACTGATATGTTCCACTGAAGCTACACTCTATTCAGTTCCTATTCATATTCAATACCATTTCCATTAACTTCATTTGTCACACAACCACTAAGTAACTTCCTCGTTTCACAGCCAGCAGCCATATCTCTTTGGTTCAACAAGAACAACCTCAACACCAATTTCTACACTTCCTATACTAGTAATTTATTCAATTTCATCACCAATGACCATATACAATTAAACTGAATCCCACCACAGTACTTCATTCATCACAGTAAACCACCATTCATCGTCTCCACCACCACAACCTCATACATCTCCTCAAAAACATTCCTCACAAGCAACTGAAATCAGATTCGTCATCTTAGCTTGTCTTGATTTAGCAATTCATCTCAAGAAGAACTACAACCCCTTAATTTAGTTCATTCAACATAAAACATACCCATCATCACCATCGGTTCTCAATTAATCCCTGTTCAAATCCTAAATCTTCCTTAAAACAGATCCAAGCCCTAACTGCCAGTTCAAGCTAATCTGCAACCTCAAACTCTAATTCAAATAAAACCCATCTCTAATTTCATCTTATTCATCACAAATCGACTTCCAGTTCATCCAGAGAAACCCCAATTCATTGATTCAATGAATAATTTTTCTTCCTTGTTCTCAATAATGAAAACCCATAATCTAAAGCTCGGTTTCATCTTCAACCTCTCACAAATTCAATCTTCTCCAGAAACCCTAACTCAATTCACATGAACACCTCTCTTCAACTCAATCCATGATTCTAACCAAACCCAATCTATGAACTCATCGATACCCCACTCAGTTGATTGATCTCACCAATTTTTCTGCAAGGGTTTCTCATCGGATAATTCCTCTCGGAATCGCCAGAGAAGAAGAAGAACGAGAAGAAAGAGAGAAAAGAAAAGAGAATAAAAAAGAAGAAGAAAAGAAAGAAGACTTATCTTCTTGACGGGTGAAGATGAGATCAAGGATAATACTATTTCCCCAACTCTCTTTACTAAGAGAACCCCAGGTCAGTCTATTTGTGAAAAGACCATTTTGCCCTTCAAACCAATCTGATGATTACTTCTTCGTCTGGTATCTGATTGACACGTTCGAGTAGTCCATTCCGCGTAACTTTTCGAGATCTATTGAATGATACTATTTTTGTATATAGATCGTTTTTAGATTTATTCCTATTAATTAATGTTCGTGTTAAACTAATCGTGTAATTATCGATTAAGACGTCTCTTGACTAGTCTAATTGCGTTGACGAGCTTGAGGGTCCTTACATTATCCCCACCTTATACATTTTCGTCCTCGAAAATCAACCATCCTTCTGGTCTTCAAAAAAGCTACCCACCTTATAGAATAAATCCATCTCTTGTCTAAGCGCAAACAGCATGAAGCAAAGCACAACCTATATGGCTTTTTACAACTAAAATGTGTGGATCTAGGTTCAATAGACTAAATTCATATTTCATAAGACATAAGATGATTGTCTCTAAGCTCACTATGCTGAATTAATTTCTAACAGATGACTAGTTCTAAATTCTTATTGCTAAATTTCCATTTCAATAAGTTATTGGTTCTAATTACGGGAGAAAATATTATATAAGCTTCTAAATAAAATTTTGGATCTAAAAATTCACTATCAGAAGCAAGTTTTCCTTTTATGCCTAGTGATACAAGAATGCAGTTGCCTTGTCTAGGTTCGCGACGCCTGACAATGCCTTCCTACGTAACAAGTATCATCCGAACACATCAGAATTATCAACCTCACTATTCCCCGGTGTTGGATTAACTAAGTATTAATTTATTAAGATCAATTAGTCTTTAACTTTTATCTTAACTGATGTAATTCTGATAAATTTACTTCGTAAAATATATAAATAGTTCACATCGTTTTAAGCAATTTAATCATCAAAATTTATTTTATTTTATTTTTATTTATCATTATAGTAATCTCAATTCGATTTTACGTCAATTTATAATATTTCATAATTTTAACTTTACTGTAATACCGTATATAAATTTTCCCAATATCATCTATTATAAACTTACTACCAGCCTAATTATTCGCATACTATTATCAACTGTATTATAATTCTCACTATTCTTAAGTTGATAGTACGGCTGATACAAAAACCTTAGTATTGTAAATATAATTCTACTTTCACGTAAAAGTTGATATAACGGATTTTATTCATTCAGATTGAACCCATATACTATATCTTGTTAAATTTTGGCGTTGGTAATTTAATATGATCTAAATTTTGTGTTTGCATAAAATTATAATACATCTTAATAGACTTTAGATTTTGCTATTAGTGTAAAGCATCCTATTAATATATGATGTTTATTTTCTTTGAATTATAATCTTACACTAAACATCCGAATACCATGGTTACTACTTCATGTATAGTTGTTTCATTTTAAAGATTTACAGGGTCATTTGCTAGACTAAAGATATTTCATTACAAGATTACTAAGTTGAGTATTTTATTTTATGCATTATATCTCGCTTTCTTAAGCCTAACAAGTATTATATTAATTATCTAGTTTAACCGCAAACATATATCTCTAATTTGTAATTAGTTAACTTTACAAAACTTAACCATAGATAGACCTAAAAATTTTCCATACATATTTAATCGTAACTTATTATTTTTATCGTTATATCGTTTTTGAAATTTTAGTTAAACTAAGTTTAATTGCTACTAATGATAAATGATAACATTACTTTATTAAATTTATATTACTATTATTTTTATTTATAATTACTATTATAATATTTGTATAATTAACATTAATGGTCAAACTATTATTCTAACTACTCTTACAAACATTATTGAATCCTACTTATATAATTTTAAATTGTTGATTCTTCATATAAGTCAAGATACTCAATAAAATTCTATGTGATTTTCAAGATTTACCAATAATACTAATCTTACTGTTTTTAGTATTAAGTTATTTACGTGTACATACTTTTAGACTAATTACTCTCTAATCATTATTATCCTAAGTTATTATTGGGGTACCCTACGATTTTTAGTTTAACACATAAACAAACAATCACACAAACAAATCAAGCAATCAAATAATTCTTTTAATTATTGATAGATTTTAGTAATTAAGATTTATCTCACAACCCAACCCAGTTCTAAAATAATCTAGTTCACTAACTGGCACTAGCTATTTCTATTCCCAAATAAATCTAATAGTGAGCTCTGATACCAACACTGTAGCGCCCCCTAAGCTAGCAGCTGACTAATCCAAGAGATTAACTAAATAAAGAGGCACTAAGAATCTAAATCATTTACTTAAACATTCAATTTTATGAAATCTGCTACAAAACTTAACCCAAAACTAGCCCACTCTGAAATTTATATACAAGAACTCCTCTCAAATGATACATATACAATAGTCATTTGGTTTACAAATACAATATGCAATATAATAAACATAGTAAAAGTAATCTAACAAACAGACTCAACTCCTCGAATTTTTCGCTGCGCAACTCTGATCTGTCTCTGAAACTAAAAGTGGGAATGAGTGAGCATATCATCCCTAAAAGGGGTGCCCAATGGAAATAACATTTAACTTTCATGTAATCAAAAGCAAGAGTTGGAAAACAATACATGTTTTCCCAAACATTAAAAAGTGACCAAGTCACTGATATAAACAAACATTTATATGGACAAACTCCTTCTTCAAACAATGTATAATATTCGTGCTAACCACACTCATTATCTATTGATATCACCAAGACCATGATGACCCACTCTAAGCAATAAAAGCTGAATTCATGTAGATATAAATGTGAAGGAGCATATCCTATATACCACAAGTGGAAATTTGTATTTCCCATAACAATTCAAATGACAAACAAACATTACAAGTGCTTTTCAAACCATGGAAAGATTAAAAAAATCAACATAAGTACAGTAAAGCAATTTAAACAAAGCATGGAATGCGCAGTAGACAATGCATGAGTTTGTTAAGCATAAACTTTTGTAAAAGAAACAACAATGGTTACAAAAGAGTCAAATGTGTTCCCACCTCTTTTGATGACAAGCCACGCCTACCTCGAGATCCACGATCCACTGGTTCATCCTTTGAAACGATCGTTTTTAAAATAGACTAATTGTTAATCACACAAAAACTCTAAGAATCTAGCTAAAATGGCTCATACAAGAAACATACAAGTCTATTTAATGTTTCTAAGTCCACTTATGACTTATACATTTTCATTCTCTATCTTTAGCTTAGCTTAGTTTTACTAATTCCATTAGGTTGGTTCTATAGTCAGATAGCTAAGTCTTATGAGCATCTATAATTTTATAGAAGGAATCAAATGTTGATTCAGACCATAAGAGGTCCAGTTCATCAAGATAGGTAAACTAGCCTTAAGCCCAAGCCCAACAAACACCCCCTTAAACTAAGGCCTGGTCCATCTGGGTTAATTGACGGTCAAACTTAACGGTCAAAAGGTCAATTAACGGTCAACGTCCAAAGTCTAGGGTCAATGGTCAAGTCTCTGAGTCAAGACGGGTCAAAACCTGGTTACAGAGTTAACTCAGTCAGATAGACTGAGTCAGAAACACTAGGTCGAGTCAGCTAAGCTGAAAGAACTCAGGATAAGATTAATGTACAAATCATAACTCATATACAACTTCATCTCATAAATTCTTAAGCAAACTTCAGAATCAAATTTCAAACATAATCACTGCTTAATTACCTGCAGTTGCAGCTCTAAGCTCCACTGTTTCTACATTCATCTCAAAGCTGTTCAGCTCATCAATACATATACTCACTATAACCGCAGTCATTATCCTCACATCCACACTGTCTTATCCACCATTATTGCTTCCAAAGTTCAGTACTCATCAATCAATTCCAATACTATCATTACTACCAAAACTGTACAACCACAACTCGCATAAGCAATATTCAAGAATTCCACTATTTCATCAATCCCCTGCAAAAATCGACAGAACTGTAGTTCATGCCATCTGCATCACATTCCATTTAGTTACTCTTCATTCTATATCCATACACCCTTCACTACCACCTTGTTTACTAATTTCAGAACCACTTCTATGAACTGAGATGTTCCACTGAACCTACACTCTATTCAGTTCCTATCCATATTCAATACAAATTCCATTAACCTCAGTTGTCACACAACCACTAAGTAACTTCCTGGTTTCACAGCCCGCAGCCATATCTCTTTGGTTCAATAAGAACAACCTCAACACCAATTTCTACACTTCCTATACTAGTAATTTATTCAATTTCATCACCAATGACCATATACAATTAAACTGAATCCCATCATGTACTTCATTCATCACAGTAAACCACCATTCTTCGTCTCCACCACCACAACCTCATATATCTCCTCAAAAATATTCCTCACAAGCAACTGAAATCAGATTCTTCATCTTAGCTTGTCTTGATTTACCAATTCATCTCAAGAACAACTACAACACCATAATTCAGTTCATTCAACATAAAACATACCCATCATCACCATCGGTTCTCAATTAATCCCAATTCAAATCCCAAATCTTCCTTAAAACAGATCCAAGCCCTAACTGCCAGTTCAAGCTAATCTACAACCTCAAACTCTAATTCAAATAAAACCCATCTCTAATTTCATCTTATTCATCACAAATCGACTTCCAGTTCATCCTGAGAAATCCAAATTCATTGATTCAATGAATAATTCTTCTTCCTTGTTCTCCATAATGAAAACCCATAATCTAAATCTCGGTTTCATCCTCAACCTCTCACAAATTCAATCTTCTCCAGAAACCCTAACTCAATTCACATGAACACCTCTCTTCAACTCAATCCATGATTCTAACCAAACCCAAACTATGAACTCATCGATACCCCAATCGGTTGATTGATCTCACTAATTTTTCTGGAAGGGTTTCTCATCGGATAATTCCTCTCGGAATCGCCAGAGAAGAAGAAGAACGAGAAGAAAGAGAGAAAAGAAAAGAGAATAAGAAAGAAAAAGAAAAGAAAGAAGACTTATCTTCTTGAAGGGTGAAAATGAGATCAAGGATAATACTATTTCCCCAACTCTCTTTGCTAAGGGAACCCCAGGTCAGTCTATTTGTGAAAATACCATTTTGCCTTTCAAACCAATATGATGATTACTTCTTCGTCTGGTATCCGATTGACACGTTCGAGTAGTCCATTCCGCGTAACTTTTCGAGATCTATTTAATGATACTAGTTTTGTATATAGATCTTTGTTAGATTTATTCCTATTAATTAATGTTCGTGTTAAACTAATCGCGTAATTATCGACTAAGACGTCTCTTGACTAGTCTAATTGCGTTAACTTTGTATTGGACATTGCCAAAAATTAGTTTAAGTTAACGAATATCTTAATAGATAAAAGAAAAAAAAGTGTGTTAAATAATTCACTGCAAGAGAATGAAGGAATTTGGTACAAAATATCGAAAGAAATAATGAAGATAACAAAATATCGAAAGAAATATTTTACCATTCCGGCAAAACTGTAGGTAGATGCTTCGATGAAGTATTGAGAGGTATGATTGAACTCTCCAAGCATATCATAAAAACCTCTTTCTTTTTCTGAGACTCCAGTTTAAAACCTCAACAACTTTAGATATTAACCATGATTCGAGGTACGTCAGAATGTTGATGTAGATGGTATCGCTTATGGTGGTTTCTTGGCTTTTGCCCCATTTTTAACTTATATTGTATATATCCATACATATTTTGAAAGTATGCATTGGAGATATAGAAGAAACTCATATTAAAGTTATCGTACCACTCACCCACACAACAAACACCTTACTTCAATAGGAAATGAAACATAACACGGAACATGATGGCAGTATGTTCTCTCGATTTGAAGTTCACATATATTTACGCTGGGTAAGAAGTATCTGCAAACGAATCAAGAATTTTATGGGAATCTTTAAGTACTAGAAGTTTCATGTTTCCTCATGCCCTTCAAGGTCAATTAATTATAAAGCTACTTTATTGCTTGTTTTCTTGGAAATCAGTTTATGATTAGGGTCCAAGTTATTAAATTAATATCCAATCTTTAAATTTGAACCTATACTTTGATTTTTATTTTTACTATTTTTATGCCACATATTGTCTTTCTTGAACCCATGTTGTTTGAGCATGTCCTGTGAAATTTATTTTGGAATATGACAAATACAAATTTGTCAACCGTAATTTATAATACATCTTAGTTCAATGTGTTGTTTTGTGCATTTAGAACATCTTCTGATACCAATATTTGTTTATCTAGCTATATATACACCTTCCGAAGAAAGACAATGATAAACACCGTAAAACATTTAAATTAACAACTAATGTAAGCCTTAACTTACCTATATATATATATATATATATATTTTATATATTTACCGCAAAATAATGAAGGAATTTGGTTCGAAAAAAGTAGATTTTCAGTCGAAATGCAAAATAAATAAATAAACAAAACGTTGAGCACACAAGTTTTAACAAGTCTTTAAGAATGTATAAATAAAATTAATACATAAAGATTGGAGAAATGGGTAAAATGGATAGTTTTTGGGTTGAAATGAAAAAAATAACCCAATTGAGCAAACTGGTTAAGAAATAACATGAAAACCACCAAAAATAATTAAAATTAACAATTATATAAGCATTAACAAGTCTAAATTTTGCAACTAGTTTTTTACAATCATTCCTTGTTGATGGTGAAGATTAAATTGTTAAGAAAAATAATAAATATAGTCTAAAATAATTTATATTGTTTTTAATACACAATATTAAATGAATTTGGTTCAAAAAGAATAGATTTTGGATCGAAAAAATAAAACTTATTAATAGAAAATAAATAAGAAACCTACTAATTACACCACTAGTTGAAATTAATATCTAGTGTTAACCTTAAAAATTCTCAAACAACACTTAATGAAGATTAATACACAAGAGTGAAGGAATTTGGATCAAAGGGAATAAATTTTGGGTCGAAACGACAAAAAGAATCTTATTAAGAAAATTTTAAACTCCAATAACAACCGATTCTTACAGCCTCTTTGCTCCTTTTTGAATGTTTTTCCATGATCTTTTTAAAAATAAATATTCAATCCTTCAGTTGATTATTACTTGCATTTTTGGTATGATGGTGATTTACTGTCATTCTTCTTGGTTTGAAGTTGTTTTGACATAACTAGAATAACTAACCATGAAATTATGACAATTTTACTTAGGGAAATGAGTACGAATCATGGATCTATGTAGTAAAAGATTAATTTTTATTTGTAAACAACATATCATTATTGGTGTTGGTATTGCACCATGTTGCACATTGGTGTAGTAACATGTTGCCAACGTATGATGTATGTGTGTGCCACCCCCACCCCCTTCTTCTTATTATTATTAGGAAGTTTTTTTTTCAGTTCTTCCTATAAGGAAGATTTCAAATATCAAATCCAAACCAAACATATAACTCAACGAACTGGACCCCACCAGACCAACCAACACAAACTCATTTAATCGCAAAATTGTTTTATGACAAAAAATAATACAAATAGAATTAGAAAAAAATATCTTAGCTAAACTGTTTCCGTTAAATCCCAAATTTATTTCGAGGAAGAATTTGAATCCCAAATTGTCTAGTTACTATCAGCCGAATCACCTGCTTGAATACCTTAGATTTTGTTCGATATTTATTTTACAGTGGTAATTTCGTGGGAATTTGTTTCCAATATGATAATGCCTTCAGAGTGACGGTGTGGTTAAAGTAAAATAGAGTGACGATGGTACTATTTGTATAGGGGCTGAGGCTTTTACTAGTACTAGTCTGGATAAGAGTAAAGAAAAAATAATACTGATCGTGAAGTGAGAGAAGTGGTTAGAAAGAGGTAAAAAAAAAGAATACTCACAAATCTTGCGACGTGGTATTTGGTTGTCTCTAAATATGAAAAATGGTAGAAGCATGGAGATGTAGCTCAAATGGTAGAGCGCTCGCTTTGCATGCGAGAGGTACAGGGTTCGATACCCTGCATCTCCATTTTTATTTTGCTTCTTATGGTTTTGTATATCGCAGGAATGATGAACACCCTGCATCTCCATTTTTATTTTGCTTCTTATGATTTTGTATATCGCAGGAATGATGAACAGTTCTTCCAAATAGGTACAAGGTTCGATACCCTGCATCTCCATTTTTATTTTGCTTCTTATGATTTTGTATATCGCAGGAATGATGAACAGTTCTGCCAAATATAATTATACCATGATAAAAACGTGATAACAAAATGGCATTTCATAAATGATGACTAAAAAGTTTGAAAAGATAAAATGGTAGCTCTATATGGTCCTGCAGAAGCATAAGAGATATGTGAATACCGACCGCAGGCACCAGCTTAGTCAGGACCGCGTTGCCAGATCTGTCTTGCGACGCAACCTTGCCCCACAACAACCAATTGGCAACCATACTCCTATAGATTAGCTGGGAAATGATTTCTAGTATTACTACTGCAACTGCATCATCCTTCCCCCACCAAAGTGGTATCTTAAAGGATAGAAATTCCCCCGTCTTTCGATTATAGTACTCCATACGGCGATCTGATTGCATAAATATGAGATCTGTCCTGGCAAGAGCTTCAATGGAATAACCTGGACATACATAAGTGTAAGGTACCAAGACATTCTCTTCCGTCCAATTGTGCTCATCACATTGAGATTCAAATTGAGGATGACATATGCACAAAGTAGAAGTTTCCTGACATGATGTACTCATCAATATAGCTACTTCCCTATCCACTTCCATCAGCATCAACCGATATGAACCTTTACTCATTGAAACAAACATATACGTTAAATACATGCTTAAAAAAAGAAAACGTCCTCAGCACAGAACAAACAAACTGCTACTTATTGTTGGAAAATAACTCCTTTAAATAAGGTTTTAAAAGCGAAACCATATTGGAATTGACAGCTATAAAAGAAAAAATTCTACGTTAATCATAATATTTCGTTACTTCAATCGGCCGGTCATGCCGCCGTGGCTGATCCCACTCCTCTTCCTTTATTTTATTATTTTTCGTAATCTCATGAAAACTTCTTCACTCGAGCAAACTTTCTCGTTCGAGCAAAACTCTTAGTTTCTCCATGTTTCCTCACATGATAAAAATAATATAAAATAAGGAAGAGTGTCACGGGACCGGGACTACTAGCAGGCCGACCATGCCGTGGCCGGTCCCATAACCTCTCTTATTCCTTATTTTATTATTATTCATTCTCTCATCTCATGAAACTCCTTTGTTCGATCAAAAAACCCTAATTTTCAATATTTCACCAATATTGCTCAAATGAGTCCAAATTTGTTCACACTTCTCTAACGAGTGTATATTTCACATATTCTTCTGATTGGTCGATTATTTAATTGATGACCCCATTACCCTTCATGTTTAGAATCACGATCCTCGTTACATAACTCCCTAAATTAAATCAAGGGTAGAGATTGAAATGTTACGTGCACACTCGTTAAGGAGTGTGCACAAATTCAGACTCTGATCAAACTAGCAAAAAGTCCAAAAGTCAAATGGTCACATGGATGACTAGGATTCTCACGCAAATATTAAAATATTATTATTTTAATACTATTAAAATATTGGTCGCACGAGCAATGTCCTACTTGCTCGTTCAAGCAAAATTGAAAGTTTCAGTCAAGATCAAACTCTTCTGAAAATCCAAAATATTGCTCAAACGCGCAGCAGAAAATATCAAAATTCTCAGAATTGAGCCAAGAGAAACATCGTGATAGGCGCATGCTAACTTAGCCGACCAAGGTCACCCCTTTGTCTTGCAAGGATCCGGTCCCACGCCTCTTCATAATTTGACCTAATTTGTCTTCTACAGTTCACATTGGGTCCAAATGACTTGGAATTTGATCAAACGACCATCAGTTGGTCCCACGACCACCAGGACCGGTTTTCATACCCCTTTGATCGGTCCTCGTCTCTCCATAATTAGGTTTTATTACCTAACGCTCAGACGAGCACTATTTTAATAAATGATTAAACCAGCATTTAATCATTCTTTCACCAACTGGTCTACAAAAGACTTTGGTGTTTGCTCATCCGAGCATCTGGGCTCTACATGGTCGTCCCATCATCCCATGTAACCATACCCTCTCACTCATTGATTTTCAGTAAATCATCAATTGATCAGCAATCGATCAAAATTAGGGTTTCGAACCAAATTCTCTGCAAAGCATAATTCTGAACAGGTTCAAACACCAATGTTTTTATGTTGATCCAGCAATCAACATTTTAATTAATTATATTTGGTCCAGCTACCAATATTTTAAATTAATATTTTATTTGGTCACGCTACCAATAATTCATAAAACGAGCAGTATTCGCTCAAACGAGCAATATTTGCTCAGGCTAGGAATATTGGTTCAACTATCAATATTTAAATATACACGTGAGCAATACTTTCTCAAATTAGCAATATTGATTCAACTATCAATATATTCAATAATTCTTCAAACGAGTAATATTTACTCAGATGAGCAATCTTTGCTCAGGCGAGCAATATTGATTCAACTATCAATATTCAGTAATTCATCAAATGAGCAATATTTGCTCAGATTATAAATATTTGGCATGGCAAATGGTTGCTGAAAATTTTGAAACGATTTACCAAGCTCACTTTCGTATTCAACTAGTGTACAAAAAATGTTAACATGCAGAATATTTTCAACTTTTTACTGTCGTCAATAAGTTAATCAACCAACTGCAAATAACAAACTAAAATTAGGGTCGCCCTCACACTACACATGTATTTACCTTAGCTTCAAAACGCTAAACCATCATAAAATTCTACCAGTGAGAGTAGACCGGTAGGAGGAGGAAGTGTTGGTTCTTCTCAATCCACAGTGCGTAAATTCAACAAAAAAAAATGTTTCAACCGCAGAGTTTAACGACAAGGAAGAAGGGATACTAGGATTTACTACGAGCTTCCTGAGAATAACCAACTTTTCACTATTCGGATGTAGCTCAAATGGTAGAGCGCTCGCTTTGCATGCGAGAGGTACAGGGTTCGATACCCTGCATCTCCATTTTTATTTTGCTTCTTATGATTTTGTATATCGCAGGAATGATGAACAGTTCTGCCAAATATCATTATACCATGATAGAAACGTGATAACAAAATGGCATTTCATAAATGATGACTAAAAGGTTTGGAAAGATAAAATGGTAGCTCTATAGGGTCCTGCAGAAGCATAAGAGATATGTGAATACCGACCGCAGGCACCAGCTTAGTCAGGACCGCGTTGCCAGATCTGTCTTGCGACACAACCTTGCCCCACAACAACCAATTGGCAACCATACTCCTATAGATTAGCTGGGAAATGATTTCTAGTATTACTACTGCAACTGCATCATCCTTCCCCCACCAAAGTGGTATCTTAAAGGATGGAAATTCCCCCGTCTTTCGATTATAGTACTCCATACGGCAATCTGATTGCATAAATATGAGATCTGTCTAGGGGTGTAAATTTTGCCCGACAGCCCGAGGCCCAGTACCGTCCGCCCTATCCCATGACAGCCCATGGGTGATCGTGGCCCTTTACGGGCTGGCCCGACCTAGCCCATTTAAATAAGAGGGACGGCACAAGCCACAATTCAAATTTTCTTGCCCGCCCCAATACCCTCCCTATTATCCCGTCAATGCTACCCGCCATGTTAGCCCGCCAGTGTTATCCATTTACCTAGCCTAAGTGACTGTTCTCATTTGTTTTATCCTAGAATATACTTGGTACATATACTTAATACAGTCAACCCTCATAGTTTTCATATGTATTTCTTAACTTTTATTCCATTGGAGTCTAATTTTGTTAACCATATAGAGAAAATATTGAGCAAAATCTAAGGCAGTTTCCTTTTCTGATGATTCAATTCAGGAAAAATTATAGGAAGTTTGGTTTATCTTATTCCCATCTCAATTCTCGTATTTGATTATTAATTTTAAGTAAAACTTGTGTATTATTACTATTTTCTTTTTATTTTTAACAATATATATGTATAATATATATATTTGTTTGTAATATTCAAGGCCCTCCCGGCCCTACCCGCCCGAGCCCAAATTACAAAACAGGTTTGGGTAGGCCATGGGTACTAACTGTAGATAAATAACCCTGCCCGTCCGGCCCTTTTAATTTCATGGATAAGAGACGTTCCGGCCCGCCCTATACCGTCCCATTTAATAAATAGGTCGGGCTTCCCGGCCCGACCCAATTTACACCCCTAGATCTGTCCTGGCAAGAGCTTCAATGGAATAACCTGGACATACATAAGTGTAAGGTACCAAGACATTCTCTTCCGTCCAACTGTGCTCATCACATTGAGATTCAAATTGAGGATGACATATGCACAAAGTAGAAGTTTCCTGACATGATGTACTCATCAATATAGCTACTTCCCTATCCACTTCCATCAGCATCAACCGAACATGCCGTGCAGAATCCATGAACTCTTCAATTATAAATTCAGGAACTGGAATATACTTGAAGTCTTCAGTTTCAACATCGAACTTCAGTACATATAAATCCTGTCTGTCATGACGGATTAGCCAATGAACGCAATCCTATGTCCCAACACGTAAGCGGACGGGGATTCATCAACCTTCAATCTTCTCCATTCATGTTCACCGGTAGCCCATGTATTACCCCAGACGCTCAACACCTCCACAACCAGACGCTCTTCATGGTCGTCTTCATTTTCAGGAACAAACCTCTTCCTTTTCTTCTCGTAACTCGATATGCACACAACTTTATGTGTACAGCTTTTAGAAGAACACCCTAGCGCGATGGACTCAACTTGGCGTCTAGCTATTCCTTGAAGAGTGTTGGTGGTGGTGGTTTCAATCCAAGGCGTTGTATCACCAGTTGTAGGATCATACAAGAGAAATGCATCTTTTGTGGTGATGCATGCAACATTGCGCACTGTTTATCTTGGTAACTCATAGGGACTGCGACGCGGTATTACAACTGATCTCCTAAGACTAGTAACCCTTTTTCAGGTGAAGCAGCTGCGAATTCAAGGATGTCTTCTTCTCCTTGTCCTCTTGACTCCAAATGCTTGATAGATAACAGTAGTCTACAATGGGAATTTTCCATTCCTGTACTGCGTAGAAATCTCTCAAAGATGCCCATCCAACTTGTAGGTGTCTTCGTTTCCACTCTAGCATCGTTTCCTCCCACAAGTTTTTTAGACAAGTGATCAACATGACACCCGCATCGCGCATATCCTCCTCTTCGTCTAGTTCCAAACCTTGTTTTTGAAACTTGTGGAGTAGGTTAATACCTGCGTGCGCAAGTTCATCAAATTTTTGAATCTTCCATTCTTTTGTTCCTCGGAGATCTGTTAGTGTTGTTGTTACGGCTGGAGACGAAGGTCGTCTAGTAATGGTTCTTTCAGGGGATACACAAACATGATTACTTGATAATAGTAATGCTCGAGGTTTCAAATAAACCTTGTTGGTGATAGCTCTTGCCGCCATCTCTTCCTGTCAGCAGCTAACACAAGAACCCCAACCTCCAGATCTCTCTCTAACAAAACCCTACCCCGAAATCTCTCTCGATCTATTCCTGGAGAATTTTGTTGTGCACACGTACGTTAGTCTATTAAACACTGTCGTTAAGCTAGCTGGCTAAAAAAAGAAAATGCAAGTGGTTCTAGCCTCCCTGCACCTCTAATTAGCTAGAGTGAGACGGCCGTGGCTCAACTACAAATCATCACCTAGCTTTTCATGCAACTTACACCTATTTTAGTCACGAAAGGGGTAAAGAACGCCACCAAAATGGTATAATGAGTCAGAGTCATTGGGGAAAAATTCGTAATAACATCTGCTCCGACACCGGTAATCCTTACAATCGAGATCGTACCACGTTGTTTTGTCGATTGTTTGAAATAAGAAAACAAGTTAGAACGTTTTAATGCTTTAGGTCGATTACAAGTCGATATCGACTTAGAGGCGAAACCATTGCCGAAAACTGAAGAGCGATCTCGAGCTGAATTATAAAGATGGAAAAGAAACAATTTCGAACACGATGCTCAATACCGCTTCCGTAATTACATATATATGTGAGCTTTTTCATTATGTAAACACTTGTAATTCATTTAAATTTGTAGAAAGTAATTTTATTAATGATTTTACCAAAGATGTCATAAGTTTCGGCTCATAATCCAAATTATGGGACAGCCGAACCTGACAACTACACCTGGTATTTTAAGTATATGTCAGGCTTTGCTTAAGAGATAAACCAACTGTCAGCCGAACCTGACAACTTTTATTAGTATTTTGAGTACATGTAAGTTCAGGTTAATTGAGTATTTTGGATACAAATTCATGTTTCATGTATTTTGTTAATGTCCAAAGAAATCCTTTTTTTCTTTGTAAAAGTAAGGTCGCTCTTATTGTTCTTTCGGGAATGACATTATATGGGGGAGAGTTCTTAATTGAACTTGTGCTTAATTGCCAAATCTTTGTGGAGAGTGCAGTTGTGGAATATTGTAGGAGTTATCTTGTATCTTTATAAACTCCTTGGCGAATGCATTTAGTTTCAACTGATTGCATCTAAACAAAGTTGATATGTTCTCTTTTAGTCATGAAGTATCTCTTTGAAAATTTCATAATAATCCCGCTAGTTTTTGTACATTTGCCAATTTATATTAACAAAAAAGGGGAGAATTATTTTGTAGCTCAGACTACATATACATATGGTTTACGGATCATTATGTAAGGGGGAGTGGTTTTCATTGTGAGATGAAGTATTGACTAAGAGGGAGTGATACATATCACCATAGTATTATTGTCAAAGTTGTGATACAATTGAACTTTGATGCTTTGTAATAATACTATGACACCGTATAACAGTACGAAAACATCTTGTTTTTATATATTGTTATAGCTACGGATCTTCAACAACTATGATGCTGAGAGTTGAACACATTTAGAATCACTGGACTACTTGGAAGTGACGAAGATTTCGAGTAATGTTGAGGACCAGGGAAATCAAGCATTTAGATTAGAAGCTACAAAGTTTATTTTGTAATCCATATGTATTGATAGTTTTGTCACTAAAATTGACAAAGGAGGAGATTTTTAGAGCAGTGCTAGGTCGAACTCGAAAGCGTTGCTATCTCAAGCTTGTTTGTCAAGTTTAGTTACCAAAAATATAAGTCTTGCTTTCTAGTCTACTTATAGCTAAGTTTCAGATTAGGATGGAAAGTGTAGTTGAGCATTAGACTTCATGGTGTTCATCGATTGAAGACGAAGAACTACTAAGGGGAGCTTGTGGAACTTCATCAGCAAAAGATATGTGGAGACTTGAACTCATCTATCACTCAAAATTCTATATCTATTTTATCTCCTATTGAGACGAAAGTCGTATAACTATATAGACTTTACATTATACACATTTGATATTTCCAGATGAGTTTAACTCGCTTACATATTTCTCGAAATATGTGTTGGTAAGCTTTCGATTTAACCAAGTTCATCTTATACTCTTGACGAAGGTCAAACGATGATCATGTGAAAATCGCATGGTAACATCTTATATGCTTTGTTTGAGACAGTCATTTGATTGTAGACTCCGAATGTTTCATATTGATTATTTGATCACTTGAAAATTTCTTTGAAGTTAATAGTTTGTGTGACACAGCTATCACTTCTTCTAAGAATGTTTCAATGATTGAAATGGGAGTTTAGAACAACTAACCATTGATTGGATATAGCACAGTATGCGTACTTGTATGCTAACTTTGCAAATGTATTCCAAGTCCGGGAACTTAGTATGCATACCCGTACGCTTACTGATTCAACAGTTGAAGTCTGGGAACTATAGTATGCATACCCGTACGTGTACTGATTCAACTGAGTTCGGTCGTGAACAACAATATGCGTACCCGTTTACATACTGGCAAACAAATACCAAGTCCGGGAACTTAGGTATGCGTACCTGTTTTCATACCTGAGTGGGTTATATTCTAAAATCGGTTAAGTATGGTTACATACTCATGAAAAAATACATTTATATAATAAGGAACGCAATCTTAGCAAACCGTGGCTATAATTTTCATGAATCGTTTCAAGTGAATCAAAACCGATTTTGATTCAATTGTGTATTGTATAGTTCTATGAGAATATAAACAACTAAACAACTCTATAACTAGTTTCATTTGAGTCATTTGAACTAGTTGTGATTAAGATGAACAAGGTTGATATGGAAGTGTTCATATGGCTAACTTCGTTTAACTATTGTTGAGCCAACCAAGTGTACACGTTTAGGTACGGTTACCCATATCTAAATGAAGGAACATTTCATTTGTGTATAACAAGCCAAGATAATCTAACGGTTAAAATATATTGGCTTGACGCTAATCAGGTTTTCATCTAACGTTAATATTGAATACTTTGTTACCAAGGTAACATTGATTGCGAACCCTGATTTGAAGACTATATAAGGGAGAACTCTAGCAACTGGGAAACCTAATACCTACACCTCATGTGTGATACTAGTTGTAACTAGAGTCGATTCTCCTTTAACCTAGGTGTTTTTAAAACCATTAATAGGTTAACGACTGAAAGACTTCATTGGGATTCTGAAGCCAGACCCAACTATTTTCTCTGTATATGTGTGTTCTGATCTTACTTTGTTCTATCATATTGAGTACTATCTTATCTAAGATTTGCTCGAGATTTATCTGTGATAGATAAGATATAAAAAGTAAACACAAAGCTCTTCATCTCATTCTTTGTGATTTCACAATAACTTTTTAGACTACCATATTGTTAGGTTATTGTGAGGTGATTGATATTACTAGGATGTTCTTCGGAAATATAAGTCCAGTGTATCAATTGGTTTCAGTTCACCTTGATTTATCAAAAGACGGAACAAAAACTCGTAGGTATTTCTGTGGGAGACAGATTTATCTATTCCAATAGACTTTTCTGTGTGAAACATATTTATTTATCAAGTTTTCGACTTTGGGTTGTAGCAACTCTTAGTTATGGGTGAGATCAGCTAAGGGAATCAATTTCGCAGAATCCGACGTGGTTCTAGAGGCGAAAGGAAAGCGATTGTACCTTAATCAGTGTAAGATTGGTTAGGGCTCAACTGCATTCCAGTCCAAAGTTAATTTGTAGTAGGCTAGAGTCTGTAGCGGCTTAATACAATGTGGTGTTCAAAACTGAATTAGGTCCCGGGGTTTTTCTGCATTTGCGGTTTCCTCGTAAACAAAACTTCTGGTATTTGTGTTATTTCTTTTCCGCATTATATTTTTATATAATTGAAATATCACAGGTTGTGCGTAGTTCAATCAATTGGTGAATTCAACCTTTGGTTGTTGATTGAAATTGATTGACACTTGAATATTGGTCTTTGGTACCGTCAAAGTTGTTTCTCATATTAATCCGGCTCACAGATTTCTATCTGTTCGATTAAAGATTAATTTGAGAAATAGAGATATAACTCTTAGATGTATTTTCCTTGATTGAGTCTGACTGTCTAGTTGATTCTCTTGGATATATATGGAGTTAGTCCATACAGATTGCCTAAACGAAATATTGGGTGTGGTTGTTGTACCCCTGCTTTTTCAAATGTAATATGTTTTTTCTTTTTATTTTACTCCATAAAATCATGAGTTTAAGATTGTTGTTCAGCTCATTGATAGACACATTTTTGTGTCCGATTTGTCTCGATTCTATATATTGTTAGGGCCCATTTTTGTACTTATTATGGTGTTTTATTTATTTGTAGGTATTTTTGGCTAATAAACATTTTTGGAAAAAATTGGCTCGAAAAGTTGTCGGAAAGCACCCGGAGGACATTTGTTATTCGGACTCTCACTTTGGATAAGGGGTAACCTAATTACTAAGGGGCATCCCTTTTCCAGGCATCTTCTAATCGCACCCCTACTCTGGATAAGGGGCAACCATCTTCAACATTCAAAAACCAGAAAATTGGCGGGAAAAATAGTGCAGTTAAAGAACAGTTTTGGTGATCGTGATTTGGAGGAGTTTGAGGTCGATTAAACCTCTGATTTTCATAGGATAGACTCCTTATGGGTCTAGGAATCTGATATGGGTGTTTAAATCGATTAGAATGGGCTCAAACGACGGATTTTTCTCACAACAAAGAAAATATGGAAAGTCACGTGTGTGACCTGTTTTAGAGAATTTTAGAGTGATTAAAACGCTGTAAACCTTCCCAAAGATTTGTATCTATCTAAGGAAGAGTTTAAAATAAAAAGAAAAGCTCAGAAACGCGTAGAAATCCTAAAACAAGAAAT
Source organism: Papaver somniferum (assembly GCF_003573695.1). NCBI lineage: Eukaryota > Viridiplantae > Streptophyta > Magnoliopsida > Ranunculales > Papaveraceae > Papaver > Papaver somniferum. The sequence continues at coordinate 35,506,581 of NC_039367.1, read as the reverse complement.
TGTCGCAACTTGGCAGTGAAGAGAAGGAAAGAGATTTTGGAAGATTTGGGAGAGATTCCATCGGTATTTTTGATATAAATAGATGTCTTGGGTCATATAGAAGATGTGTCGAGAGTTTGGGAACCTAAGAAGAGCCAGAGAAGAAGAAATCAGAGCTTTACCAAACTCTGTTTCTGCTGCTGCTGCTGTTGAAGAAGAAGAACAGCTGAAGAACATTGACCCCCGGGGGACAGTCTATTACAGGGCAGTCTTAAATCAGCGACAAAGCAACAGTTTTTCTGTAACAGTTCTATTGTAACAGCTGTTTTGCAACACCAATACACTGTTGCAAACATTCTGTGTTATTACTTTTCACTCTTTTAATCATCTTTTGAGCAACAAACACATATTTTGAGATCATGATTAATATGAGGAGCTAAACCCCAATACTGGGATGACAGAGGAAGTCGTATTTCATACGTGTGGTAATTATATTTAATTCTTTTTATGACTTTTTGCATTAATTTAATCGTTTTATGATTTTTCTTAATTAGTTGTGAAGTCGTATGATGATGTAAGCTCGGTCTAAGTTCTTTTGATGCATCATGCTAGTGATTTACAGTTAATCTTTTTAAAATCTACCCTGGCAAAGAATTAGAGTCAATAAACAAGAGCTATAATTGTCTAAGAATTGATTTTTGAACCACATGGTATGAGGTTTGGTGGAATCCTGAGTCTCAGTAATCTCTCGACATTGTGACAAACCTTGTGTATATATTTTCTTTATTTTTATTGTTTTCTGTTATTAAGTCTGAAATTGAGTCTATACAAGTCCGAGTTGAACGAACTTCATTTACCACTTAAAAAACTACATCACTCATCAATGTTGATCGAGTAATATAGACTACTATTTAAAAATTAATATTTGTGTTTGTCTTCCTCAATTAAAACTCTTGCGAAGGGGTTTTGTAATGCATGCCTTATTTCAACTAAATATTGAAGGTGGCTGAAAGTTTTGATAGTAGGTTATGGTTTCTTATTAACTTTTTATAAACTATCTTTTTCCTATTTTCCTATGTTAATATATAAATCTACCTGTTTTATTTTTGTAGATGTTCAGAAAGTTCTTACCAGGTTAGATAATCAAGTATTCCATGTCTTGATGAACCCTTTCATTCCAGCACCAAAGTACATCATCCAAAGGGGTGTTCAGTGGAATCACAACTTTCATATAATCACTAACATCGTATATATGATTATCATTAAAGATATATTATTCTAACCCCACCTCTCTCACATATTCCGTACCATAATGACAATATCCAATGATACACAGAAGTGACAGTAAAACAAACTAAAAATATGTTTCCATGACCTCGCCTTACTCGTTGGAGAAGATGAGGCTATAATAACTCCAGTTTCAAATAATAACGACATCCACACAAAGTACCGATTTAGGAACTCAGAAAGCGGGGGTCTAACAACTACACCCAATATTTCGTTTGGCAATCTGAATAGACAAAATCCAATATACTTTCAAGAGAATCAACTAGACAGTTAGACTCAATCTATAAAAAGTATATCGAAGAGTTTTATAGCTCTATATCTTGATTCAATCCGTAATCAGCAAATAGGAATTTGCGAGCCCGATTGAATATAAGAGGATTAACTTGAACGATACCAAAGACCAATGTTCAAGTGTCAATCAATTCACTCAACCAAAGGCCGGATACAAGAACTGATTGATCTTAACGCCCAACCTGTGATATTTCTATTATATAAATAAAATATAATGCGGAAAATAAATAACATATACACCAGAATTTTGTTAACGAGGAAACCGCAAATGCAGAAAAACCCTGGGACCTAGTCCAGAATAAACACACACTGATTAAAAGTTGTTACACCAATTTCCTACTACCTATTCGGACTAGATATAATACATGCTTCAGCACTTATAGAACTCCTAGCAGAATACCGATTATCTTTAGGAACTCTTCACACAAATCTTCTAGCAGAATCAAAAGTTCTCTTTAGAAGATACACCAACAAGATTGATACGATTTGATATTTTGTTTGCACAAAACACCAGTTTGATTTCCTTTTAGATGTGAATCAAGGTTTTGGAAATCTTGTATTTATTTTGATACAAACAATTACTAGGTAAAAGTAATATCAAAACAAACTTGTAGATTAGGGATTATTATACTCTTCAAAAATAGGAAGAGAAACCTAATAACTCTACAACAAGAACAACTAGAATAAATCTAGAGATATCTTGTTTAAAATTTCTCAAGGATTTTACGAGATGCCTCAATAGAGGTTTTTCTTTCTAGTCTCTGATTTCGACTAACAAGTGTTAGTATACGATCGGAAACTGAAATCTATCAAAACCTAGGGTTTATGATCAACAACTCTTGAATGGTTTTATATCAGAAGAGAAAACCTTAGAATAGACAAGAGGTGAAAAACCTAGATTACAAGTTGTATGATCAATCACGGAGATTAAATCCAACTTGGCTTTGTGATCCCCAATACAAAGACTTTTATCTCACTCTTGTTCACGAAGAACAGAAGACATGGAAACAACCTGCAAAGCTTACGCCAAATTTCCAAACAGGGATGAAAAACGTGTAAACTCACGAACCCTTTATTTATAGTGAACAATAGCTTGGAAGCTAAGCAAAACTATTTTCCTTTTTCAAGACTCTCCTAATTATGGGAGTCTTTCCTAAGTTATAAATATTATGCATAAATAATTAATTAAATAATTAAATAGCAAATATTTATTTATGTGAATAAATCACATTCTAACTTAGGCATGAACTAAAAGTTATCTCAAACACTTTAAGTAATCAAATATATTTGGAATAATAGCCATCTTGCCTAGACAAGGAAACATCACCAACTTGACCAAAAATAGCTTTTAGTCACGAATTGGGCCCAAATCCATGAACTACTACAAACAACCCATGAATCGTTATAACTCGGAATTGAGTGATTCTTGGCTCGTTGGATTCGTAAGCTCATTCACTATAACATGAGATTATTTATAAGGATAGGTTATTGTCTCCAAGTTCGTGAATCAAATAACCTCAAGTATATATACATAAATGTACATTTACCATCATCGGAATTGTTCCATAGAGTAAGCATATATCTTGATAGATTAGAAAGGTAGAGTTTAAAAAGAATCCAAATGAAATAAATCACATACCTTTGTTGATGAAGTACTTGTTGATGTCTTCTTATAGTCTTCAATCTTCAATCTTCAACCTTTAAGGATAGCTTCAATTCAACTTCTTAGACCTAATCTAGTCTGAAACTATCTTTAGTATGCTAAATCAAGAATGCATTTTGGCAACTAAAATTGACAACTAACTTGACATACCAACGTTAGTGGGTTCAACCGAGCAGTTCTCTAACAAGAACTACCACTAAAATCTATAAGATTTTGCAATCGGTGATAATATACACACAAGTTATTTCCCTATAATAAAATAGTATAAAATATTCAATCGTATATTCTTGGCTTTGTAATCACATTTAAGAGGCTAATCTTCCCTATTGTTTTGATAAATTAAATAATATTCAACCGGATATTCGCATCTTATTAATAATATTCTAGCGGCTGACCCCGTTCTACACAACTTAGTAAGGAGTCGTCTTGAAATCACATGCATTCTTAGAGGGGAACCACATAAATATCACCTAACATACCCATCCAACTACACACAAATATGCTCACAAGTGGTAAAGATGCATGATGATCTTAGATAAAATAAACTTAATGATTACAAGAAGTGTTAGAGCATTGCTCGGTCGAACTCGCATGCGTTGCTATCTCAAGCATGTTTGTCAATGCTAGTGATCAAAACTATAAGTCTTGATTTCTAGTCTACTATAGCTAAGTCTCGGACTAGGATAGAAAGTGTAGTGGAGCTCAAGGACTTCATGGCGATTCATCACACAAGAAGAATAACTACTCAAGGAACCGGTGGAACTTCTCGAAAAAAAGGTATGTGAAGACTTGAACTTATCTGTCACTCAAAAGTCTATCTACTCTATCTCCTACTTCTTGAGACAAAAAGTCGTATGCTATATATAGACTTAGATTATATACATTTGGTATTTTGAGCCGAGTATACTATATCTCGAAATATGTATTGGTAAGCGTTTCGCTTCGACCATGTTTATCTTTACCTAGTGACGAAAGTCATGATATGTTTCAATCACTTTGAAAATTTCTTTGACGAGAAATAGTGTAACAACTATATAACGTCCTCTAAGAATGTTTCAATGGTTGGAATGACAGTTTAGATTACATAACCAATGACGGACATAAGTATTATTGTGGAAACACATATGTGCATAAGTCTTATCCTTGAACCAAAGTTTGGGAACTTTGTTGATCAAGAGAAACCGGAAGAATGGCTTGTTTCCAAGTCCGCGAACTGCCGAACTTCTCATCCCGAGAAATTCTGCTGGAGTTGACAAACTTGTTGCGTGAGTACCAGTCCGCGAACCCAGTCCGCGAACCGGCGGAAAGTCTTTGCCGAGATTTCTGCTGGAGTTTGTAAACTCTTCCCGGTTTCTTAAGTCCGCGAACCTATTATGTGAACTTAAGAAGGTTATATATCTGAAGATGATTTCTGAACTTAAACTTATAAAGACTAAGGAATGCAATTTGCAAACCGTGGCTATAAAGTTCATGAACCGATTCGAGTGAATCAAATCATCTTTGCTTCAATTGTGTCTTGTGTAGTACATAAGATTTCCTTGCAATTGAACAACTCTCTAACTAGTTCATTTGATTCATTTGAACTAGTTATGGTGAAGAAGAATATGGTTGGTATGAAATGCCCATATGGCTAACCTTATGGTACTCTATTGTTGAACCAACAATGTACACGTTTGGGTACAGTCAACAAACCTATAAGCGTGCATTTCATTTTTGTATAACAAGCTAAGTTTTCGATCTAACAGATGAGAAATATTATCTTGAATTTAAATCAGGTTTTCATCTAACGGTGGATATTGTTTGCTTTGTGACCAAGGCGAAACCCTGATTTGAAAGACTATATAAGGGGACATCTAGCAACTCTGCAAAACTAATCCCCACACTTCACGTGTGATACTAGTTTGCGTGCTAGAGTCGTGTCTCCTTTAACCTTTGGTTTTCTTCTTCTAAAACCAGGTTAACGATTTAAAGACTTCATTGGGATTGTGAAGCCAGACCGGTACTACTTTTATCGTATTTGTGTGATCTGATCTTGCATCTTCTATCGTACGAGTACAATCAGATTGATTGGCTTGAGATTGATATCTTCGATAGGCAAGATATAAAAAGTAGTCACAAACATCTTCGTCTCATTGTTTGTGATTCCGAAACATCTTGTTTCGCTACTATACGATTAAGATTGTTGTGAGGTGATTGATTTATCTAGGCTGTTTTTCGGGAATATAAGACCGGATTATCAATTGGTTCTTGTTCACCTTGATTATTATCAAAAGACGGAACAAAAAACTTTAGGGTTTTTCTGTGGGATACAGATTGATCCTTTGATATACTTGTCTGTATGAGACAGATTTGTTTATTGTCAAAGCCTGCGATTTTGGGTCGTAGCAACTCTTAGTTGTGGGTGAGATCAGCTAAGGAAATCATGTGCGCAGTATCCTGCTGGGATCAGAGGCGTAGGGTGTACAACTGTACTTTGGATCAGTGGGAGACTGATTGGGGTTCAACTACAGTCCAGTCCGAAGTTAGCTTGGATTAGGCTAGTGTCTATAGCGGCTTAATACAATGTGTGTTCAATCTGGACTAGGTCCCGGGGTTTTTCTGCATTTGCGGTTTCCTCGTTAACAAAATTTCTGGTTTCTGTGTTATTTCAGTTTCCGCATTATATTGTTTTATCTTTATAATTGAAATAATACAGGTTGTGCGTTAGATCATCAATTAGAGTAATCCAACCTTTGGTTGTTGATTGTCATTGATTGATCCTTGGATATTGGTCTTTGGTACCATCCAATTTTTTCCTTGTGTTTGATTAAAGACTCGCTGATTTCTATTAGCTCGATTAAATCAAAACAAGAGAGATATATTAACTCCTTGAGATACTTTTACCTAGATTGAGTCTGACTGTCTAGTTGATTCTCTAGAAAGTATTTCGGAGTTAGTCCATACAGATTGCTAAGCGAAATATTGGGTGGTGGTTTTAGACCCACGCTTTTTCAATTGGTATCGTTTATATTTATAATTGAAATATCACAGATCATACGTCAATTATAGTAGAAACGTCCATCGTACTTGTTGGGTACGACTTGATTTATCTTGGATATTGATATTTGGAATCGTCCAAAAATTCTCACGGTATAATCAGGTTCACAAACTTGTTTCCGTTTACATATTGATTCTTAGAGAAATAGATATGTACTCTTCACATAATTCATAATTGAGATTGATTAATTTGTAATTCTCGGAATTATATTTGAGTTTATTCCATACAGGTTTCCTATGAAAAAGTTAGTGGTGTATTTTGGTACCCCCGCATTTTCACCTGTGCCTACAACCAAATTGGCCAGTACACGTGAATCCTAAGGTAAATTCAAATATCTTAAGTTGCTTCAGTCTCTCTGAAGATTTTAAGAACTCAACCCTTTCGATCGCCTTTCAACAATAAATGGATAATATTTGGTAACCAGTTTCCTATCTCAGGAAGTCAACTGGAGATATTTATGTTGAGTGTGACAAAGGATTTTATATTTAAGATAAATTAAAATCTTTTTTTTTCTTAAGGTTTTAGATCCTCAAAGATCTGAATTAAACAAGTTAACCAGATCGATTCAAACAGAACTATCAGATTTGGAAACTAAAGAGTACCACCAAATAATAGCTTGTCGATCTAAATACGACCAATAAATAATAAGTGTATCAAAGATAAAGTAGATCTAGTTGGATCCCATCCGATCAAGTTTGTGCACGAAGATACAAAACATATAATAAAAATCTTCTTGTCTTCAATTTTCAATACTCTTATTACCGGCACAATAACAAACTTTATTCCTAACTTATGATCGATCACGTATATAAGAGAGTCACAATGAACGACCACAAGTCAACGTTAAACTCTTGATCTAGTTTGAGTGGCCTTATGTCAAGAGAAAAGAATCTCAACAATAATCAAACTAGGTGCAATCAAGAAATAACAACCGTTAGTCAATCAAACCAATAATCAAAAACTAAAATAATAATGAAATTATAGTTTCCCACCAACAATACTAGTATACGCTTCTTGATCCTAAATAAATCTTTAAAATAGTATTGTTTGCAACCAGAAATCTGATTTTGAAGCTTTCAGAACTACTTTTCTCAACGGGAAAACACGATCATTTTTCTCGTAATCCCCTTAGTCGGCGCCAATGTTTGCACCCAGAAATATTTCCGGGCACTAAACACGATGATTTTGGTGTTGTTGATGAAAACAGGGTTAAAATCATGAAACAAGAATAAAGAGAGGAGACACAGGTTTTACGTGGTTCTGCATGGTTTGCCTACATCCACGGACGAATTCCCCTTATGAGGTGATTATTATTGATATTTAGAATTACAGTGCTCTTTTCTTGTATCAGCCCCCTTCTGGCCTCTATCAGGGCATCCCTATTTATATAGTTTTAACACCTAATTTCGAGATAGACTTAAACGACATTAATATGCCCTGCAATCAATTCTGCACGAAAGTGCTTGCATGCATGCTGGAATCAATTCTGCATGGAACTGTATGAAACTGCCTTCCTTTTTTAAATCTGCACTTGCTGGCTCTGCATGCCTCCTGGCATTAATCCGCATGAAACTGTCCTTGCATGCCTCCTTGTGTTAATTCACATGAAACTGTCCTTGCATGCCTCCCTGTGTTAATTCTGCATGGTAGACTGAATGGCTGACATGCATAGTGGGCTGGCAGACTGGATTGACTGGCTGACATGCATAATGGCTGGCAGTATGGATGGATGTTGGCTGGAGCACAACTGACAACATGGGTAGAGACTGGCTGGAAGTGTGGCATAATACCTAACTGAAAATTGTTGGCAGCACCGCTGGCAACATGAGTGGAAACTGCATGGAAGTACCATTGGCAACACGGATGGAAACTGCATGGCAGCACCATCGGCAACACGACCTTGACATTGACTAATGGTTGGCTTTGACCATTGACCGGTTGTTGACTTTGACCATTGACCGGGCATTGACTTTGACCATTGACTGGTCATTGAATTTATGTAATGCTGGGCAGGCTGGTGGGATGCTTCGGTTGACTGGTTAGCGGGCATGGATGAGGGGTAAAAGATGATTCAAGTACCAATTTGGCCCATTATGTGGCACTTTTGCTTATGGTTCAAACAAGTATACGTAATAGATTTCGCCTAATTAGATCACTCTCCTCTCCAAGATAGTACTACGAGAATACTATTAGTCGGCTACACCAGAAATAACAAAGATGAAGTTTGCCTGGCTCAGGATAAGTTTATAAGAAGAAAAAAGATTCACTATTTACAAACCAGGGTAGTTTGGAAACCAAGGAATTTGCATAACTGAAGATATTCTTAAGATATGCGATAAAACACCTAAATTCGGTTTTATGAAATTCCAACCAATATCCAACTGTGTAACTGAAATCTCCATGGACAACTCAATATTAGTTAGGACATAATTAATATATCTTTCTAGAGGTATGTTTTAATTGCTGGTAAAACAAACATATGAATTTCAAAAATCTCTCAAAGATTTTCTACTATTTCGGTTTTGGGATCTCACATTGAGTATCAAGGAATATCTTTGAATAATTAAGAAATAAGATTTCTGCATATGTTCAAATTAACTATGTCGACATCTTGAACATTCATATTTTGCAAACCCAATATACAAATCACACAAACCCTAAAGTGTATGTGACTTAGAAAAAACGGTTTCTCCTATTGGGACCCATTCTACCTTGATTCCTAATATAGGTAGGGATCGGTTCTACCTTGACTCCCAACATAAGCTAGGATTGGTTCTACCTTGATGTTCTATATAGGTTAGCATTGGTCCAAACTTAATATCTTCAATGAAGATCGGACCATCCATCCTTTTTGTTAGAGCATTGCTCGGTCGAACTCACAAGTGTTGTTATCTCAAGCTTGTTGTAAAGTTTAGTTTTCAAAACTATATCTTGCTTTCTAGTCTACAATTAGTTAAGTCTCGGTGTAGGATAGAGGTAGTTGAGAAACAAACCAGTCATTATTTGCTTTTTACCTTTTGAAGGCGAAGATCAACCGAAGCTTTTGGAGAACTTCAAGTCGAGAACGAATTATTTAGTTTACGAATTTCTCGAAATATAATGACTAAGCTTAATGAACATTTGTTCATACTTGATCAGTTTCGATGGAGAACAGCTTATTGTTTGGAACTATTCGAAAATATAATAGCCTGGAACAGTGATATGTGTCATTGATGTTATTCGGGAATGTTTCGAATTGATTTAGAGAAATATAGAACTACTATATTTAGAATACAAGACAATGCTATCAGTCTTATAAACAGAGAAAACTGTTATACGTCTAAAGCCGTATTATATGTACTCGTACACGTAGTGAAGTAGCTATATATCGACTTCCAGATTTATGTGATACACATATTCGTATGCACATCATGGGAAAATCTGTTTTATTCATGATCCGGATCGGTATGTGTATTCATATACAAACCAGTTTTGGAACTGTGGTAAGGTAACCGGGTTTAATTATTCAAACTGGTATGCGAACCAATACAGTTCTATGTTCTTGAACCAGTTTAGTACCCAAATCGGCACGCAAACTGAAAAGGTTCTATGAACTCCGGAACCGGTTAAGTCTTAAGGTACAATCTGGTTCGCAAACAGGAAAAGTTTTGTCAACTCCAAAACTCAAAGTTTGCAAACCGGTACGTGAACTGAAAAAGTTTTGTCAACTCCGGGACTCGGTTATGCTAATAAGTTGCAAAGCGGTCTGCATACCATGAATCAACCGATTCAGGAATGACTCAAGTATTTGTACTTTGTGCATTTACAAACTATGCTTATTGTGTTCAAATGAGATTAAATTATTTCTACAAGATGAATTATATAAAAACACCAAACTTATTTGAGCACATGATTGTGACTCAAGATTAATGTATTTGTGTTCATGAAAATGAGTGTTAATCTTTTAAGTTCAAACCGGCTAGTTTCTCCCAACCATGTTGAACATAGTCTTTGTACACGGTTCGGTTAAGGTCTACCTAACCAGAGTGTATATCTTGTTTATGTGAATAAGATTCAAAGTTTTTATCTAACTGTGAATACTGTTTGCTTGGTTCCAAAGATATCTTAGCGTAAACCTAAAGCAACCTATTACTACACCAAATTCCTGGATTCGTAATAGGAATTCGTAACGGTTCGTGGCCGTTACAAAGTTCCCGTTACAAATGGCCGTTACAAAATTTCGTAATAGGCTTTAGGCGTTACTAAGTTTTAAAAAATTCGTACAGGGTTAATCCGTTACGAATTTTTTTATAGGCGTACCAGTCGCACGCTTGGTCACACTTCGGACGTAGCACCTTTAGAATGTGCGTGTGCCATTCACATGCGTGGAATTATGTTTCCACCCAAGATGAGTTAGACGAAAGGATATTTCCTCCCATGCGTGTGCGATTCACATGGGTTCTTTTGAGGATATCTCAGCAGTTCGACATATCGAGATTCATTTTCTGCTGCTGCTCTTCTCTCTTCTGCTGCTGCTCTTCTCTCCTCTCCACTCAGGCGATGAAACCCTAGTTTCATCATAGAAATCGTTGATTGGTTATTGTTGATGAATGAATCTGTATAGATGATGAGGGTGATGGTGTAATTGTTGATGTACGAAGGAGAAACAGTATGAGTTTTAGGTTCTTTGTGTGAGGTGATGAATCAAGGAGAGAGTTAGGGTTAGGGTTTATTCTTGAGGTGAAGAAATCATGGGAAGATGATGGATCTGTTGAGAACCCAGGTGATTCATGGTGGTGTTGTTAAATCAAGTGTTGATTCAACTCAGCAGAAATGGTAGGTTGGTTTAGGGTTTCTCAAATGAAAAGTTTATTTAGGATGATTTAGAATTTAATTTTTCTAGGTATTCTTATTCTTATCTCTTTTTTTGTATTTCGATTCTCAGATTCGTATTTTAAAGATCTGATAAATATAATCGTGTTTTATTTTTCATTTTTCAAGATATAATCGTAGTCCTATCAAGTTGAATTTGGGTGTTGGTGCTTATAGAACTGAGGTTTGTCTAGGGTTTTGATTCCTTGTCAATTTTTTTTCTGATGAAAACTGCTCTTATTGGGTTGTTCTTGTCACATATTCCCCGCCTGAAGATGAAATTTTGCAGGCTTGGGATGCTCAGCAAGTTAAGGAGGTGAGCTTTGATCCTTATAGCACTACTTGTCCATCGATGTAACTAGTTTGTGATAGAGATTTGGGAGAATGAATTGTGTAAGTTTATTTAACAATTTAACATATTGTGATTGTTGAAGAGGGACTGTGCTCTATGGGTTGTGTACTTGGTTATGGTTGTTGGAAGAAGACGTTGCAGTCGGTATTCTATTGCATGATATTTAGGAAACCCCAAATTGTCAAACTCAAGTGTCTTGTTTGAACTGAGGGGCTCAGACCAAAAAGTAGCTTAATGTAGAGTGGATATTCATGCTGCTATTTCTTGTATGATTTTCAATAGTATATAAATTGTTCTGTTGTACTTATCCTGATTGTGAGTCTGTGACTGATTCGAATTAAAAACGGTTTCCCTGAATGAAGTTTATGATAGTTAGCTGAGATGAATTTTGCAGAATTGTTGTCGGTTATGTGGTTGAAAAAGGTTGCCCTGAATGAAGTTCATGTAAAAGTTTTGGGATAATGAATTGTGTAATTTTAACATATTGTAGTGTGCTCTTTTGGTCGTGTACTTTCTTTTTGAATTCGTAACTTTGTTCTGAGTTTGTGGAGTTTGGATTGTTTGATTTGTATAGACTATGCTTAAGAACAAGAGATGGAGTTTGAATCTTTACAAGCTATCCTCATGGATGAATTTGAAGGTTTCTTTGTGAATCTCAATCATATCTTGATTTATCTTTTCCTCCTGCTTACTTGATGACCTTAATCAAACCGCCATAGAAATTTGTTTACAGAATTTAATGTTTTTGTTTTCAGAAATTGATGCTAGTGATAGTGGATTAAACACATCAAATAGGTGCTTCCAGATTACAATCTCTCCACAAGTAAGATTTTTCTTACTTTATTATTTAATTTTTATTTTTATGTCTGGGCATATAGAAGTGAACCCTAAAGCTTGGGTTTTCTGGTAATCAGGAAGAAGATGATGAGGAGACATCTAAAGGTATGGCGGTATTGCTGATAGAAAAGGACAGGATAGTAGAAATACACATTAAACAATTTTAATTTAGTGCATTACGCTAAGTTTTGTTACTTTAATCGTGTTACTTAACATTTTTATGTTCTTTTATGCTGCAGTTCTGCTGGCTTTAGTTTTTGCTCACACTGAAAAGTACCCAGATGAGCCACCACTTCTGCACGTGAAAAGGTTGGTAAACATACATATAAAGACGGCCCTGTAGTATATTGTCTCTTGTTCGTGTTTCAAAGTCAAAACACCCTATTGTTGCTGATTATGTATATTGAAATACCATTCACTATTTACATCAGCCACGTATATTTGGTCAAGATACCTTTAGGATCTCGGGCACGTCGTTGTGGTTATTCTTGCATATTGTGCTTATGCCTTGGTAAAATGACGGACAAATGGTTTTATTGGTTACTTTGCTTGATTATATTTTGTTGGCGGCTACCTTTTTGTTGGTCCAAATCCCAAATTGACATATTTTGTTGGCGGCTACCTTTTTGTTGGGCCAAATCCCAAATTGACCTGATGTTCACATAATTATTCACCCCTTACTGAAAATATCATACTCACTCACCTACTAGCAAAATATAAGAGATTTTTTTCATGCAAGTTATGGATTCTTTTTCTTTCTTTTTTTAAGTTCTGTAAGTATTATCTGACCATCCAGTTAGTCATCAATTGTATATCTCTACCCAATTGCTCAACTTGTATGGTAAATTATACGGTTTACCCGATATACCCATGTTCAACATACTAAATATTCTCAAGTACTTCTCAGTTGTGACCCCCATCTTGGCTATCCTTGTTGTATTTACTTTTTTGGATTCTTATTATCCCCCCTACCTAGATTGGTTCAAGCAACTAAGCTATTCTGGGTTTATTTTGTGCAGTTTAAAAGGAATATCGTTAGAGCATCTCCATGCGTTTAAATAAAAGCTTGAGGAGGAGGAGGTAAATCCGTGTATTTTCTAAAGCTAATCCTTACTAAAATTATACTGTAAAGAAACAGATGTTCTCAATGCCCTTAATTGTTTCTCATTGGACTTCTGACCTTCATGGTTTACTTGATTAACCTGAAGCCTAGAACCAGTTTAGTCATCAATTGTATGTCTACCCAATTGCTTTATGTGCTTCTTAGTAAAACTATAGTTGACATGAATGTTCCAACTATTTAAAATACTCCAGCTGAAATAAATATATTTGCATCATTAGTCTTTTGTTGTGTTCATATTCTATCAAAAACAACTGTTGTTAAAAATGTTTGACCCACTTTTGTGTTATTTAGGCATCCGAAAATCTTGGCATGGCCATGAATCTGAACTGTTGTGTGTCACATACCAAATAGTAGCTCTATATAGGGTGTGGATATTCTTGCTATTTCATTTCTGTATGATCTACAATGTTGAGAGCCTGTGACCTCTCTGTGTGTTCAGTTTTTATGCTTGTAAATTTCATAAATTTTGTAGCCTTTCTTATAGATTTTCTGGTTTGTTTCATGTAGTATGGGTTGGGTATTATGAACTTAAAGCGAGGGATTATGAAGAACTTGATGAAGAATTCTTGCCAACTAGTGTTTGGGAAGTATCTGCAAGCTTTGAGTAGGTTACTATGTAGTGTATGAGCTGAACTTATAAGGTAAAAATGATTTGGAAATTAATGTATTCCTTTAGAGTCTGATACTTCACAAAATACAATTTGGTACTTAGAGAATTTGAGTTCTTTTTTGATATGAATTGATTGAACTTGATGTTATGAATGTATTGATGGAAGAAACTATTGTTGAGTGTGGACGATGGATACTGTAAAGTGTATGCAGTTGGAATTCCGGTGTACTTTCAGGACGACAGTGAACTGCCGGTCAATATTGACCTGGTCAAAATTGGTCGTTATTGACTGGTTTTGACCAGGTCAAGGTTGACTGGCAGTAATTTTTTTGCTGTTACGAAAAGTTCGTAACGGCTCTTAGCTGCTTCAACTTTCCAAGTAGTAACGGATGACAGACGTTACTAATTTTGCACGTAGTAACGGCTCAAGCCTGTTAGGACCGTGTTGTTACAAAAAATGTCGTAACGGCGCTCCGCTGTTACTACGTGGCATTTCGTAACGGTCTCCAGATGTTACTCACATTGTTACAATCAAAATTCGTAACGGATGCATTGCCGTTACGAAGAATTAACAGCCACTTTTGAAACATGAGAAAGCCGTTACAACCCCGATTCGTAACGGCTTGAACCTTTTACGAATCCCAGAATTTGGTGTAGTGTATGCTTCGGTTATCTATATATAAGGGGAACTCTTGGAAACTGGGATCTTTGAATCATGACACTACTTTTTGGTGTGTCCTAGTTGTATCTTGAGTCGTCCTATCCAGAAACTCTTTTAGGGTTTAGTGACTATCAAATACTTCATTAGGATTCGTGAAGCCAAGTCAAGTTATCTTTTATCTTGATAACCTGAGTATCCTGATCTTGTTCGATTGTTGATTTATCACTTGAACAAGATAAATAAAAATCACAAAGTTCTCTTTCTCTCAACTTTGTGATTCCAAAAGTTTTATACTTATGTGGTGAATAATAATCTAGGTTGCACTTCGGGTTGCCTAAGTCCGGATTTTCAGGATAGCAAGACTTCTGTCAAATTGCTATCGATTTCCATCACCTTGATCCTATGTTTGATCTGATCATCCGTTTCGATCGTAAATCAGGAAATCAATTATATAGTCTTAATCTGTGGGAGGAAGATTAGTTTAAAGTCTTCAATTGAGTTGAAGAAACTCTTAGTTGGTGTGACGTCATCTAAGGGAATCAATTGTGCGGAGTCCTACTGGGATTTAAGAGGCGTAAGGAGCATGGTTGTTCCTGAATCAGTGGGAGACTGAGTTATGGTTCTACTACATTTCAGACCCAAGTTAATTGGTAGTAAGCTAGTGTCTGTAGTGGTTTAATATAGTTTGGTGTTCAATCTGGACTAGATCCCAAGGGGTTTTTGTGCATTTGCGCTTTCCTCGTTAACAAAAATTTCTAGTGTCTGTGTTATTTCTTTTTCCGCATTATATTGTTTATCTTTATAATTGAAATATCACAGGTTATGCGTTGATCAATCAAAGTACATATGTCCGACCTAGTTCGTTGGATACAACTTGATTGATCCTTGGACAATGGTCTTTGGTACCGTCCAAGAACTCTCTTTGTGATTTGGCTCACGGATTCAATTCTTTAAACGTTCTAATCGCAAGAGAGATTGAGATATAACTCTAGACACTTTCCCTGATTGAGTTTTTAGTCTCGGAGTTGTGTTGAGTTTGTCCACACAGATTGCCTGCGAAAAAGTTGGTGGTGTATTTTGGTACTCACCGGTGTTTTCACTTTTGATTTCCTTTTAATTAAGAACAAGTTCGTATGTCCACTTCCTTAAAATCATGTAACTAAACATAGTTTTCTAGGTATGAAATCAAACCTATGCTCACTACACAATCTAGTAACGAGTTCAAAGATTATGTTGATGTCGCAATTACGAATTCCAAAAAATAAGCATTATACTTCGTCATTCAATATACCAATATAAAACACTTATCACTATTGATATATTGTTCCTTGACACTATTATCACAATAGTATGATCAAGTATATTATACTAGAGTTTCATGTATATAACTTCTCATGTTATGTTTTTAATCAGAAACGACCTGAAAGCTTACGAAAGAGAAATGTAAACAAGTCAAGTCATGTATTACTAACCTCAAGTGGAAGGATGATGTTATCGTCGTTGTCGATACATTTTCGGAATCTTCAAATCTTTAGAGTAATAATTGTATGTCTGAACATTTATAGACTTCCTAGTCCGACTTAAGAAAGTTGACTTTAATAATCTGATCAAACGACTTATGAGTTTTGATACTAATATATGACAAACAATCTTGACATGCCAACGCTTGGTGGGTTCAACCGAGCAATGCTCTAACATTTTTCACGTTGATGATATTTTTGAATCCTTTTCGTTTGTTTAAATAATGTCGACTTGGGAACAGCTATTGGACGATATTATCGTGTTTCATGCACAAGTATCATTAATCCAGGTGAGACAAAAATATCATTTTTTTCTTCAACCTGACATTTATTTTACGTGATTTTTCCCCAGGGGATTCTTATATCATTAAAACCGTTCTTGGTGACCCGTAAGCCAAGAAAATCTAGTGGATCCAATCACAAAATTCAGAATTTTCCTTGTATGGTTGTCTATTTTTCTATTTAGTTTGAGTTAACAAGTTAGAATGAAATTTACTCATGCCATTTGAATTTTGTAAGTCTTTTGAAGAACCATAGATAGTAAATAGTTAATGTTTTGGTAGGTGAAAACATACTCTTGTACATTATGAATGTGTAGGAGGCCATTTTTGTGTATTTCTTCCGACCTAGAAGTTTCCACAGCATTCCGTAGCCAAATGGTCTAAAAACGTGGTTATAAATTCTCTTTCATATGTCTGTTTCATGGAAAATGAGCACAACCGACCTTAGCTCAGTTGGTAGAGCGGAGGACTGTAGTTGTAGCAGATAATCCTTAGGTCACTGGTTCGAATCCGGTAGGTCGGATTTTTTTACTTCTTTTAAAATATGACTCTTTCATTGCTGTTTTTCTTTTTTTTTTTTGTTCTCTGCCAACATTTTTTTACCTTACAATATATATCGCGCTAACGTCTCTGACAAGGCCACTTCAAATGGAATTATCCATTAGATACGAAGCCCAAAAGTTATAGTTGCTTTCAATGCAGTTGAAGTGCGAACCCAGGAGATACAGATAGCTGGTTGCTATCTAAACCATGAATCATACTCGTATCTTCATATGCGAGTGGTACTTGTAAGCAAACATTTTTTTACCTTACAATATATATCGCGCTAACGTCTCTGACAAGGCCACTTCAAATGGAATTATCCATTAGATACGAAGCCCAAAAGTTATAGTTGCTTTCAATGCAGTTGAAGTGCGAACCCAGGAGATACAGATAGCTGGTTGCTATCTAAACCATGAATCATACTCGTATCTTCATATGCGAGTGGTACTTGTAAGCAAAATCCTGGTATTTGGAGTTACAAAGGTGTGGCCATGGGGCCATTGTGCTTCTCGGCATCTATCCGCTTAGATAAATTATGGGGACGTTTTTGCTATTTCACTGCGATAAAACTGACAGCGGTGGTCTCCATTACTTGACTCTGCTATGTAATTTCAGGTGCAGTTATAGCTTACAATCTATTCTTCAGTTTTAGTTTCTTCCTGTCCGAAGTTTGGAGGCTTTTCAGATGATGGCCAGGAGGAGAACGTTTTGCAGCTTCATCACTAAGTTAATACTAGCTAACCTTCTTTACCGATGCCACTGTTTGGAGGCTTTTCAGTCGGTGCCACTGTGATACAGTGGTAAAGTCACTAGGTGATGGTACCAGCGACCTGAATTCGAAACTCGCTAGCATCAAATTCTTTACCGATCAGAAAAAAAAAATACTAGCTAACCTTCATCAGTATGGATTGGTTTTCCATCATCAGCACTCAAAATCCAATTTTGTGCTACCTAGCAGGAAGGAAACCAGTCGATGGTGCACCCGAAACCGAAAAGCATTTCTGCACCAAACTAGAATGCTGAATTATTCCCTGCACCCAACTAAGAAGACAATGAGGTTTTTCCATCTCCAGTTAGTGCTTACAGATTTGAGATGAGATCATGCATAAATGCAGTGTTTTTACTCTTGGTTTTAAACAAATACTCTACCACTGAGCCAAGTCGGCTAATTCCTGTTTCATCATTTCTGGAGTACACTCTTATCTATCTTTGCTTGTATTTGTTATCTGCCAGCTCCGAACAACAATGTTGATATGGCCGAGTTGGTCTAAGGCGCCAGCTTAAGGCGCTGGTCCGAAAGGGCGTGGGTTCAAATCCCACTGTCAACAGTTCATTTTTGTACAATTTGTTTTTTACTTCAACTCAACTGGAATATAACACACCGTAAAACATTTCTTGAAATTAATAAAGGGACACGGAGCTGTCAAAATAGATGAAGACAGTAAAATTTTCATTTTTTCAATCATGCAAATTGCAGAAGCTAAATTTTGACAGAACATTCACAACATACCCTGTCCAAGTCTGGAGAAATCTTCAGTTGGGTATATTAATTAAATACTCTTAGTTTTGACACCCAACAAATATACCTTATATAACAATAAAACTACCCATATCATTTAAAAACCTTATCCGTTTAAAAAAAGATTACTTTAATACCCTCACTCATATATTTTTTTTTTTAATTTCAAAATACAACAAATTTCTTTCTCTACCACTTCACGATCGCCACCACAACCACCGTTAGCACCACCACATATCCACCACTTCCAACATTCAACTACCATTCCACCATCACCGCTCAACGAACACCACCTACTAACCACCACCACCACTCCACCATCGGAACACCACCATCACCCCGCCACCATCGCCGCCGCCACCACCGGTTGTGTCCACAACCAAAGTTGATCCAAAAATATAATCAGAAAATAAGACTAAGATATATGGCATCAATAACCAAAGTAGATCCCAAAAATATGGCGTCAACAACCGAAATTGATCCAAAAAACAAAAATAAGAAAATGAAAATAAAAATAATAATATGATGTCAACAACCGAAATTGATCCCAAAAACAAAAATCATAAAAAAAAAATTTGGTGTCAACAACCGAAGTTATACCCAAAACAAAAATCAGAAAATAAAATAATAGATAATATAGTGTCAACAACAGAAGTTGATCCCCAATATCAAAAATTCATAAAATGTTCAGATTATTTATGGTATCAACAGCCAATGTTGACCCCAAAATATGGTATCAACAACCAATGTTGATCCCAAAAAAATGATGTACTAAAATTACTGAACCTGACGTGAATCGAACACGCATTTTCTGCCATGAAGTCAGTTGTGCTACCATTGCACCACATGATCGGTTCAATTTCACACTATTCAAAGAAATGAAATTACTAAACCAAAATACCATGAGTACAATTATGACAAATTATGACGAACAAATTACTGTACTAATTATCAAGGAGAATGTATAGTATTTAACAAACCATAAACTACTATTTTTCTTGGCAGCAACATCAGCACCATTGTCATTAAATACTCGTCAAGACTGCTCCATCATGACTCCTGCACCTACAACTACTACTACAACACCAACAGAAATTGCTAATGTGATTATACCTATTTTCTCATCCACATCAAATGATACTTGTGGTATAGCTCCTTGTATGAAAATTCAGTTTCACTTTCACCTACTCAACGAGAAGTACAGCAAGTACCACTGCAGCAACAAAAACAAGTATTGCCCAACAAAGAAAATGTATTATGATATATGGATTATTACCCCCGCCACCACAACAGACGCAAATAAACCAACAAAAAAAAAATACAAAAGTAGCTGGTAGGCCCTCCATTTTGTGTCCCTATATGTTCCTAAAGATGCAGTTACTTTCGTTCCTATGTACAATCCAACTGCCTCATACAATGGCAATCCAACATAAACTAAAATCGGACAATGCTATACCTGCAATGCGGATAAAACCCATGTTTCCCTACGATTCTGTTTCCAGATTTCAAGGAAGTTAAAGTTATATTATCGTATAGATCAAAAAATCCTAGCAACAGCTAATTAAACATAGGAGGAAACCTCATAACAGTTAACATCAAATGAATTAAAAACGGATCAATACACTAATGAATATATACGAATCACCTCAAGTGGATTTTTCAATTCCACCGTATCCACCGTCTTCTCTACCACCAGCACCACCATATCCACCACCTACCATCAAAATTTCTTATCTACGGCTTAAACAGATGAAATCATTACCAAATCCTAAAAAATCTAAATCAAAAAAATGCGAACTAAATTTATACTCGTATATATCAATCTTTACCTTCGATTTTGAATCTTCAAATTTTTGTTGTTGAAGAAGACCGTCGGATCAATACACTAAAATTGATTTCTAAACCCTAATTTTTCAGCTTTTTGATTTTTTTTTTTTGATTTTCTCCTCTAAATTGATCTTGTTGATGTTCTAACACAATCAACAACTCAATTTTAGGTTTGATTTTGCACGATTTTCTTTTAGTTTTTTCTGGATCTAGTTTCTTTTCGTGTGGAGCCACTGCACAGAGAGAGAGAAACCAAAAACATAAACGAAAAAAATGGCCGAATTAGATCGTGGACCAATGTGTTGTGTTATTATGTAAGGGTATATCTGTAATCTCTAATCTCGGGATTTCAGTGTAGGGGTATTATTATTTTTGGTAAGGGTATTTTTTAAGGTCATCAGATGAGGTCGAGATCGTCTGTGCCACTGCTTGTGTGTGCCCTATGTACCATACCAATAGAAACACGCCACATCATTCCTCTCATTAACCATGACTAACTAAATAGATTTTCTATTTATACAACACTAATCAATTAGGAAAGATAATTAATTAGTTAAAGAAGATATTACAAATCCAAGAGAAAATACCGTGTTTTTATTGGTGTGGCACATAGGGCACACCCAAGCAGTGGCACAGACGATCTGGACCCTAGTTAACAAACTATACGACCTTACATAACAAGGGAAGGCCCTCCCTCTGAGATCATCATCCAGCAGATTACGCAGAAAATAAGTAGTACTAGTTATCCAAGTAGTAACTATCCTATTACTGACAGTTATGCAAAAACGAGATGTCCTAACAATTCTTAGCTAAGGGAAAAATATCATTCAGGATATTAGCAAAATACCATGGAACTGCACCTTCCTGATTACACAGATTAGTAATATAGACAGAATCACTAGATACTTCCATGTTTTGTATGTTCAGTGCTTCTGCAATTTGTAACCCTTGGCGAATAGCGCTGCCATTTTTGTATATGTATTCTGCAAAGGCTACAATAAACTTCCCCGCATCATCTCGAATAACACCCCCAATACCTACATCAAGAAACTCATTAGCTGCACCATCCGTATTCAATTTGTGATAACCTGCAGGTGGGTAGGACCATTCAATGTGTTTAACCACGGAATGATAATTCGCAGAACTCGAAGGAACTAAGGTGGCTATATACTTTGTGGTCTTCGTATAAGCCTTTTGAACCACCACTTCACATCGGAAACTCTGAGATTGAAACACTACTGCATTCCTAATAATCCATATTTCCCAAAGTAAAATAGGAATGAAAACACCTTTTAAATGATGCAACTGCGTCGGAGATATCCTGCAAAAAGGGAGAATCCAATCCAGATCCATATTCGATCTTGTAACAATGGGGTTCCATTGTGACGATAACAGATCCCAAACTCAGGAGCTAAGAGACGACATTGGAGGAAGAGATGGTTGATGGATTCTGTGGCAGAATTGCATAGAGGACAGAATTCAGAGATAGGAACCCCTCTCTTGCATAAATTTTCTCTAACGAGATTTTTTTGATGCCCAAGTAACCATAAAAGAATGTTTAACATGAGGAGGACAGTGCAAAGACCAAAGCCTCTCCACTTATGGCATCAAGTATATTTAGGGAACCAAAATATATGCTTGGATATTTTTATAATTATTTAACATATGATAATTTATCAAGTATATTATAATATTAATCAGGTGATTTTCTCTTTTATTATTTAGGAATTATATTTTATGGTTAGATAATAATATCTTGATATATTAGGAAATTAATTATTATTTGTTAGGGAGTTATCTATATAAGGAGTTCCATGTTTTGGTATTATAAAGACTTGGATGAACTAAAAAGTACGTAGTGTTTTCCAGGAGATTGGTATCTCGGAAACATGTGGTTTTAGTATTATTTCTATTCAACGCTTCCGTCCTGCATCAGTAGCCCATACTAACTTATCAGGTATATTGTTTTGAAAACCAATGGGGATAGCTAACTCATGTGTTATTGTATTATACAGAATGGATAAATTCCAAGTACCAGTAAGAGGGCTGATAAGATCGGAGACTTTAAGATCTTGTAGATGAGAGCAGTCATTTGTCACCAAATCTTTTAAGGGGATTCGGCTGACCCATGAATCATCCCAAACATTAATGGATTCTCCATTACCTACAAACCATTTCAAACCAACTTAAATAATTTCTCTACCTTAATAATGCTCTTCCAACACCAAGAGCTCTTAGAGGTCGGTGAAACCTCCCATAAATTAGAATTTGCAGCATTTAGCTTTAAACAATTGGCTAGTAATCGAATACGGATACATTGTTACCTTCCTTGTTGTTTTAGATAGAAAAGCAAATTGTGGAATTCCTAATGCCTAATCAACCATCTTCAATGGGTTTACACACCTTATTCCAGCCTATTGCATGCATTTTGTGGTTACCCTCTCTGCCCGTCCAGAGAAAATTGCGTCTAAGATTATTTATGGCTGAGATAACTCCTTTAGGAACCTTGATAGTAGACATTATATGATCCATAGAAGGATCCAATAAGCTGGTCTTTTCTCAATCCACAGGACAACATCTGTTGAGCATGTAAATGTATGTGAATAAACAACTAAACAGCTCACTTAATCAGTGAGACTGGTCACGCCCTGAAATAAGTTCAAGCAAGGCAACGCCAAAACTGTAGATGTGTGATTGTTAATTGATATGTACGATCTTTATACCTTTCTAGCTATTATTATAAAGGCGGAATTCATAATAATAATAATAGACGAAAAACTTAGAAAACAGAACACAAGGTAGTAGTTCGAAGAAAAATATCTTCTCTAAATTATGAAAAAGAAAACGATTACAATACACTTTTTGTTACGCTCACAATCTCTCTAAACAGTAGATCAACTTTAAACTGTTTTCTAAGCTAGTTTTGATTATTCTCCACCATCTTTCTTTAGGTTTCTGTATATGGTATCTGTCCTTAGCTATTAGCCAAAGCCCTCTATTTATAGCCTTCATCGTACTCAGCCGACCAAGGACTTCTATTAGGAATCTATTTCCTAAACTAAGAGAATTACCTAAAACAAAACTCTTTCCTAACTAGGAATTCTGCCTAAACAAGGATTTCTGCCTAGAATAGGATTCTTCTCTCAACTTAGCTTGAGGTTAACTGAGTTCCCTAAAGGAGTACGGATACACCTGTATCATGGGTCCCCCTTTTAAGAACTTGATCTCCCGTGAGAGTTAAAAATGAAGGTCAGGGAACTCGAGAGTTCCTTTTTCCTTGTTAAACCACTTGGACTTGCTAGGAACTTGACCTTTACATCCAATTAGAAAAGCTTATTTCTACCCTTGTCGTGATTTAGTCACTTTTCGCTCCAATATGCAGCCTTCCTTGAGTGGTCCTCTCTATCAAACCATAAGTCTTCTACTGTGGTAAGATCATAGTGTCGTCATCGTCATCATCAAATAATGGTGGGTCAAACAACTTCAAATATTCAGCATTTATAACTGAGTACATTCCTAGATAAGGTGGTAAATCCAGACGAAAATCATTGCCACCAATCCGATCGAGAATACGAAATGGTCCATACCTCAATGGCTTCAACTTCTTACCTTCTTCCTTTAGTTGTTTCTTACCTAATTTTAACCATACCAAGTCACCAACACCGAAATTACAAGGCACAAGATGCTTGTCATGTTTTGCTTTGTATTTGGCTTGTGACTTCTCTAATTGTGCTTCGACGGTCGCATGAATCTGAGATATCTTCTCCAAGAACTTATGTGCCTTTTGTCGTTCACTTCCTTCCTTACCCCCCATTGAGGTGTCACTAGAAAATACTAGATCGAAAGGGCTAGGTGGTAAGTAACCGTAGCACTTTCAAAGAAGATATTCCTGAAAAACTGTGAACTGCTCTATTGAAAGCAAATTGTAGATATGGTAAACTCTCATCCCAATTTTTAGGATGCTTAGTAGTGAAATGTTTTTTTAATCGAGAAACTACTGATGGTGAATAGTTGTGTTTGTTGGTTAAGGAAAAATGTTACTGTAATCAGAAAACTAATGACGGTGAATGGTTGTGTCGTAGCAAAATTACTGCGTGAAAAGGTGTCTTTACTCCCACAACTATTTTCTGAACCTTTTTAATTTGAAAAAGGGAGGTTACAAAGAGACGTGTTATTTGTGAAATGTGTCTCTTTAATAAGCGATTGTGACTGTTGGGTTTCCTATTGGATTGTGTCTAATAGATTCAACCAATCAAATAGCGATGACATTGAATTCTAGTGATGAGTTGGCTTCACCAAAATCAAAATTTATTATGATGATGACATGTGATATTTTGGGGGTCTCTTATTATAAAAAAAGATTACAGTAGGGCTAGGCTCATTGCTAATTGCTCGTCTCTTACCGGCATGCTGAGGTGGTTGCGTGACCTGGTATGATTTGGTTTTTCTTTGTTCCACGTCAATAATCTGAAGAGAGAGAGAAATCAAAAGATAATTCTTTCACTCTTTCACTTGACAAAGTAATTCATTCCTCTTTCTACCAGATCATTTTCCTTTGTTTCCCATCTCAATCTCAACTCGATCTATTCGACACTATTCGTGGTTGATATTCTGGGTGTGTTTGATTTTCGGGGATCTATTGATTTTGATTCGTAAAACAAAAGGGAAATATGCTTCAGGATGAAGTGTAATTAGTTTTTGTCTTCGATATTCATTAAATTTCGCTTCATCCATTCGCTGATGAGCGATGGAGATGGCTGGGTGAGGTCGTCAAGCGATTTGTTGTTTATTATTCCACGTCTCTGAAGAAAAGAACTTAAACAAGAATTTTGTTTACTTCCCTTAACGTTTTCCTCTTCTACCACTACCAGATCCTTTTCTCTTTTGTTTCATATCTCAATCTCAAATAGATCGATTCTTAAACCATATTTGTGATTAACACCTTGTTGTGTTTGATTTTTGGAAGATCTAATCAGTTAATTGAAATTTTATAAACAGCTTAAATTTGGTAATTGAATATTTAGAATCAGCCATTTGGTTAATTGTTTTGATTCATAGATTTAAAAGAGAATTTATTTGAAATGAAATTCGGATTTGTTTGAAAATTGGGGTTTTTCTGGGTGATTCAAAAGGAGTGATTCGATTATAGTTGTTAGCATTGATGAATGATTATCGGAAAATACTATCATGGTGGGTTTGTTTGCAGAATTCACAGCTTCGAGGATTTATAATTCCATGGGATTACAAATTCTGGGATTCATGTAAATCCCTCGTATGTTTGGTAACTCATTTAAAATTCCTAAGATTCATAGAATTATCTTGGTTTAAAGTTCATATATTGTTTGGTACTAAAGCGTATATATATGAGATATAAAGTTAAGAAAAAGTGGGTCCATAAATCCCTTGATAAGTTTTCCAGCAAACTTAGGGGGGAGAGGTCGAACTCTATATGGAGGATTGCTAGAAAATTAATTCCCGTGGGAAACGTGTTTTCATTTGGGCAACCAAACATACCGAAGGAAACGTAATTCCACCAAATCTCATGGACCCATAAATCCCACCTTTAAAATTCTATATCCAAACCCACCATCATTGAACTGAAGATGTATGACTTTGATTTGATTTTTGATTATGCCAAAATAATTCACCTTGATAATGCCTGTGTTTACATTGCGTTATTTGATGGTATACAACTGCATGATGAAGCTATTTGAGTATTTCAACTGCATTTAAACAAGAAAGAGTAACAACATATAAGTCAAACTGCCTTTTCAGAAGGGGATACTATGACGCCCAAAATACTAAACGTGCTTAGCTGAAAGGATTACCACCTAATTGAAGCATCAAAACTAGATTACCGATTTTAATAATCATAATTACAAAAAAAGTTTTAATAACAAAACCCAAACTCTCTGATATTATATAAATGGAAGTCTTTCGAGTTCTAAGAATATATTAATGTGTTGTTTAGAGAAATAATACATGTAGTAAAAGATATACAACAACACTAGATTCGATAAAGCTCTAATCTACGAATGGATATCTTCGGGCGCTCCATTTCTTATGATTACTGAAAACTGAAATGGGAGCAAGTAAGCATATCATCCCAAAGGGGTGCCCAATAGAAATAAATAACTCTCAAGTAATCACTAACATGCTTCACAATCTAAGAACAGTAATTAAACAATCAACATGCTAACTTTAACACACTTCCCGTGTAACAGTAATTTAAACAATCAATTATGATATGTATACGTGTGTTTCCCTCATATACAAACTATAAGTAATATTCAACCAACTTTCCCCCGGCCTATTAAAAAGTAAAGTGCGTAATATTCAACCGGCTTTCCCCGGCCTACATCGACTTAGCAAGGATATGCGGGGAAACCACAGGCACTCCTTGCGGGGAAATCACACGCACACACTACACACACATCAAAGTACACACAATCATTAACACAATAATTATATACACAAAACTCGTCCAAAAGTAACAAAGACCCATCATGCTCGCAGATAGAAAGAATGCTCAATGATTACGAGAAGGTTATAAGAGTCCCAACCTGTTTTGATGATAAGCCTCGCCTACATCGAGATCTTCAATCCACTGGTTCATCCTTTGGATCGATCGTTTTTAATAAAGGACTAACTGTTAATCACACAATAAATCTACGAGTTTATCCAAAAGGCTCATACAAGGTTCATAACATAATCGTATACAATTCTCTAGTTAAAAGCTAAGTGAACTATCTAATGATTCTAAGCTCGTTTATGGTTCCATACCTTTTGATTATCTATCTTTAGCATATCTAAAGGTTTACTAATTCAATTAAATTGATAGTACAGTCCATCTGGTAAGTATAAAGAATATCTACAACTTTGTATAAGGAACCAAGAGCTAAATCAGACCATAAGGGTCCAACTTATCAAAATAGGAAAAACTATGCCTAAGCCCAAGTTCACTAAACAAGCTCATTAACTTAAAGTTTGATCACCCAGGTCAACTAATGGTCGCTAACAGTCAAAAGGGTCAACTATCAGTCCACGTCAAGTGAAAGTCCAGGGTCAAAGATCGAGTCGGTGGTCAACTGGTCAAGGTCTGGTCTGGTCTTGACTCACTGAGCCTGTTCTGAGTCACACCGATTCAACTCAGTCACTAAGACTGAGTAAGCTAAAATCAGACAGTTGACTGGTCCGAGTCACCTAAGCTTATCAGTTTTCTGTGACTAAGAGAACAAATTCCAATTACAACAATTTAACACTACAAGCTCAAGTTTCTAATACACATATAAATCAGTTCAACCAACACAACCAATTCTAACTCAACAACACTAACTTCAAAGTTACGATCTTCATATCCGCAATACATCCTCAGATCACTAAATCTTCTTCTCCGCCACTCATCCCAGCTTATACTAATTCACAACAATTGATCTTAAGTATCTATACAGCTTCACTACACACCATATCATATCTAGCTCTTCATTTCCTTCACCAACAATCCCATGCCATTCAATCCCTCATCCAAACAACACTGCAATCAAAACCAATACACCACCATCTCAACTACAGTCTAAGAAATTTCAGAACCAGCACAACAAACCCATTCAAAAACTCTAGTTCTATAAACTAGAATTCCATCTTTGGATATACATTTCCATAGAAAATTCCTCCATCTCATTCATTATAGAAGCACCTACTGCACAATCCATCAACAACATCACTTAAACTTCATATCTCTATCAACATTAGTTGCAGATGCAACACCATCCATTGTACTCAACATGCTCCATCCAGAATCTCATAAACACAACATCAATCCCAACTTCATTTTCATATCTCATTCTATTTGTATACAACTAACAGTTCACATCCATAGCTAAAACCAATCCAAACATCTTCTTCCTTGAGAAACATCTTCATCATATCTGTAATAACATCCTAACCACCAGCAGTTCAATCCAGCATAAGTAACAACATGGTATCACAACAAAAGGTTCCAGGCTAACTCTAAACCATTTGCAATTACAACACCACCTCTATATCCTGTAGTTACCTATAATTAATCTTATAACTCATCCAGATCTTCAACACATCTTCCACTCTTAAGTAACCTCTATCTTCTAGTTATAGGAAAATCAATTCTTCATCAGAGATTCAACAACAACTGCTCAACCTTAAAAACCCTATCCTGAGATTCAATTATCCTAAATAAACTCAAATTAAACCTAATACATCCAATTATACTTTAATTAAGAACAAACCCATCAAAAATTACTCGATTAGTCAATCAAATTAAAATAAATAAACCTTCAAATTAGTGAAACCCATTTTACCTGATTTTGGGAAGAACATGAAACCCTAGTTTCAATTTGTTAGAGCATTGCTCAGTTGAACCCACCAAGCATTGGTATGTCAAGTTTGGTTGTCATATTTTAGTGAATCAAAACTCATGTTAAAAGTCGCTTGATTATGTACTAGAGTTAAACTTCGTATATGTTAGGTTGAAAGAATTAGGATATGAGACATTACAAGTATTGCGAAGTCTTGAAGATGTGAAGAAGCAAGGAAATACAACGACAACAATCATCTTTCCACTTGAGGTAAGTGACATTTGACTTGAATTGTTTCATTCCCTAACGTATCTTTCAAGTCGTGCATATTGAAAACATAACTGCGAAGCATATATGAACTCTAGATAGACATAGTATTAAGGAATACAATACGAGGTTTATTGCTTAACCATCAAACTTTATAGATAAGACACCGTCATAATCATTTGAATGCTATTGTGATTATGTATGGGTATGAGGTTAGGATTTCATCCTAGGGAACAATGTTTACATGTGTTCTAAGGAATTGTGTTCATAAACTTGTTTGTGAACCGAAAAGAAAATTGCCAGGAGTTATTGGATTTGTTATTCATTGCATATCTTATGAACAACCATATGTGATAGAGTATAACCGCTCACAACTTGTTGTGTTCTTGGTAGAATTATTCACAAAGTCCTGATTTTTGTATTGGTATAACTTTTATTAGTAAAACCAATCTTAAGTAATCACCTTTGGTATGATCGTATTATGTCTGCCTTGGGGAAAGGGAACCGATCCTAGTAAGAGAAAGGGGTGCAGTACATCAAAGGGAACCAATCCTTGTATGGGGTGCATCAAGGTTTATAGCAGAAGGGGAACCAATCCTATGGACATGTGCAACACATATAAGTTAGATACCATATATATGTGGGGAACCGAACCTAGTACCTAGTCAACCGAATCTTTGGGAAGCTAGTGTGACTATGCGTAGTACTCACAAGGAGGTAGAACCGTAAACCCATGATTGTCAAAGAGGGTCATAGCTTATTCAACTTTGAATATTCGTTTGATCAATCACATAGTTCTTGAAAGTCAGATGAACCAATTCTAAACTTGTTTGGAAGTGTGGGAAATCGGTTTCAAGGTTGTAAGTATGAAAGAGAACTTACAAAGTAAAGATGTCGACAAACTTTGAACACGTGCTGTGAATGTTTATTTCTATAATTGTTCAAAGATATTCCTTAACGGCTAAGGGAAGAGAATCCCAGGATCGAAACATAAGTAAGTTAAGAATCTTTTAATTAAGGTTATTAATTTATCTTTGTGGGTAAAATACATAATTATCAATGTGAATTTACTAATTAGATTTTCCGAGAAATTTCGAGTGTTATTTTTGGACAGAGCATTTCCAGGAATTATGAAAACTGAATCTGTGCATTTATGAAAATATTGAGAATATTTTCGGTTTTGGAAATTCCTTGGTGTCCAAACTTCCTTGTCTATAAATACATGAAGTTTTCCTTTCTAGCAAACTAATCCTTCGTAATAACAGACTTCCTCTTTTGTCTTTGTTACTGGTGAAGGCGCCTATCGGAGAGGAGAGTAATATAATTAGGCGAGATCTCTTACGGCCGCTCGTTTTAAAGTCTTCTTTGGGATTGAGAATCTCTAGCGCGACCCATTGGTGGGAAACTAGATAATTGCGGTTTATCTTTGTTTTCGATTGATTTGATTGACTAACGGTGGTTGAAATCTAATTGCACCTAGTTTGTTTATTCTTGAGAATCTTCTCTTCTGATATAAGATTCACTCAAACTAGTTCAGAGTTTCGACAGGGATCTTTAGACTGTTGTTAGTTCTAAAGACGATCTTGTGATAATCCATTGTTAACAGACTCTGTTCTGTGCATGATTGATCACAAGAGATTCAAGTGATTGTGTGCAAGTTTTTATTGAAGATTTAAGAAGATTTGAAGACAAAGAAGATATTGAAGATCTGACTTGGGTTTTATAATCTTTGGTGTTCACAATATTTGTTTGGGTAAAAGTGGATCCAATTAATAATCGGTTTATCCTTGTGGTAGATTGGATTGATTAATTGAGTAGATCGGCATCAACACGGTTCTTCGGATTAAAGGTGTTGTTGGTTTAATCTTAATCGATTACCTTTGGGCGATTGAACATAAGATAGATATAGACCCGACGAAGGAGTTTATGTTGAGATAAACGGAAGAGACTTTGTACGACTCATATCACTTGGTTGAATAGAGTTGATACCAAACAGATTTCTTGTTCCTTTACTGTTTGGAATACGAAGCAAAGGGATTGTTCCAAGTACGTGACTTCTTCATAAGTCGGAGGAGTGGGAATATAGACGGAACTAGGTGAACTATAGGGTTAGTTACTTGGTCTCAACTATACAAAGTTAAGTGTAATTTTGTGTAGCGGCTTAATCCTGAGAGTATTCAATTCTGGACTAGGTCCCGGGGGTTTTCTGCATTTTCGGTTTTCTCTTTAACAAAATCTTGATGTGTCATTTACTTTTATTTTCCGAATTATAATTTTTTTATTATAATTAAATTAAACTACACAAACGTTAATTCCTATACTTGATAAGCAATCCTATTGTGTTTGGTTAAGTTCGAACCTTTATATCAAGTAAACATACTTCGTTGTTGTATTGTCTCGATCTCGTATCCATAGACGATCACACGAAGTGTGAACCGATTATTTGTATTGTCTCGACTCAGTCCATAGACAATCACTTTCGGAGAAAGGACTTATAGGTAGGAAAAGTTTAGCTTGAAGTATATTTGGGTATCCTCGCCTTTTCAATTGGTATCAGAGCAGGAAAACACGAAAATATCTAACAATCTGTGTTTGGTGAGATCCAACCTATAAGAATTGAATTTAATGAATGATTCAGTTAACGTAAAGCAAGACATCAAGAGTTCTGAATTAACACTTGATGATGGCATCTACGATTCAATATATGAAGAAATCATCTCTAGAGATTCTACGAGACAAGTTAATCTTGTTAATAATATAGAAACCGATGACGACTGGAAAATACGTCTACAAGAAGGGTTAGATGAAATTTTCGATGATGATGACTCAGGTTTTTAACAAGAAGTAGAAGAGGATATCTCAGAATACTCTAAACTGCTGGAACCCTTGAAAAATGAAAAGCTGAGAACTTCGGATTTTCTTGGTTTTATGACTCCTCTTTGTCGTGAGAACAAGAAATTGAAGAAAGTTTTTCAAGGATATTATATTGGTTACCAAAACTGTGATTATCTTCTTAAAGATCGTACAAACGATCTAAATTCTAAGAAATTAGAATGTGAAAATCTTCGAAGAGAACTGTTTTTGTCGGAAAAGAAACGTGCTGAATCAGAAGTAATGTTTAATTCTCGACAAGTACGGGGTCTTGAAGAAAAATCCAGTGCTAGTCTCTCTCAAACAAAATTTTTAGATAAAGAGCATGAAGTTGCTCTTGAAAAAATTCACTTGTTGGAAGAGAAACTTGTTGAATCTGATGCAAGGATTAACTCTCAACAAAAGAGTTTTGAAGAGAAAGAAGGTGTATATCTCTCACGAGAAAAACGCCTTGAGGCTGATCTTGCCGATGCTCTTGATAAAGTCAATACATTGGAAGAAAGAAAATTTGGAACTGTAAAAATCCAATGAAAGCTCCAACAAGTTAACCTCAATGTTAGAAGCAAGTATAAATCATCGTGATACACGAGAATTGGGCTATGAGGGAATAGATGCTTCAAATATTATCAAAGAGGTAAAATTTGTTAAAGCTACAAATTATTCTCAATCATAGGCTTTCACTGATGACAAAGATGCTCATATTCCTTGTAAATAAGAGAAGTCTGTCAAGAAGGCAACAACGTTGAACAATGATAAGAAGAAGAAGAAGAAGAAGAAAACTTATCAAGCTCCAATGCAAGAGGATCTACAAAAATGTAACATTAAAACTCATACTTCTTATATTTATACTAAGCATTGTTCTTATTGTGTTAATATAGGACATTTGCAATGGGGATGCAATGTTCGTAAGATGCAAGATGCACTTTCTTTTGTATCAAATGAATTGGCTAAGTTTTCTCCTCATAAGAACTCAGATCGTTATTGTCCTAAGTTTAGGCAAAAGAATTATTATTATGATAGTTCAAATTTTACATGTCACTCGACAAGGTCATCTCATAAAATACCCAATTATAGAAAGAGTGATGACGTTTCAAATGCAAAGACAAAATTTGATGTTCCAAATTGGAGAAAGGATGTTTCGCAAAAGGACAATCGTCCTAATGGTATTATGAAGGAGAAAGCTGCTCCTTCGAAACCCAACTCTAAATGGGTCCCTAAGTCCTCCATAGCCAAGAAGGGACCAAAAGTTAGTCACAAGAATGACTCTCAGCTGTTAATTGTTGGTGACAATAATTACAAGAGTCTTCTTGAAAGACTAAATAAAGACATTATGTCTGAAATATCTTGTACTATTAAAGATTGTGATAATGACACTCTTCATCACAACTCAAATAAGAAAAACAATAGATGGAACAATAGAAAACAAACCAAGCAAGAGGTCAAGAATGATGATTTGGTCTTAGTCATTCGTGACGAACAAGACAAGGATCAAATCAACACAACCTAGTTGTGTTGGAATGTGCATGCTAACCTTGGTGCTAAATCTTTTGAAATGTGAGGAAGCACATGATCTCTCGGTTATTATATGACTAATTAACATCTTTAGGAGATTTATTTTCTTCTATACTCATACTCTCTATATCTCTATTTGAGTTTTTGATATAAACGGTAATTGTGACTTTATGATGTTGATATCTACTGATCATATATGTGTAGTTCTTGTTTTTACGGTTAAAACGAGCCAAAAATCACTGAATTCGGACATCGTATGCAAAAGTTATGTCGAAAACAGTTTAATGTTGTGATCTATCACAAGTAACTCATGGGAACCGATCCTAGTACCCTGTTATGGTGAGGGAAACAATCCTAGTACCATGTTATGGTAAGGGAACCGATCCTAGTGAGAGGTCCCCTTACGAAGAAGTGTAAAAACTGTTTTGCACATAACTTCTTCGTCCGAACTCGGAATGACCTCATTCTTTTTGCGTTGTTTTTGAAATTCAATTCCCTACAAGAAAAAGGAAATTGAAATAGTTGATTATTTATTGAATATTTATGGTGTATTTCAAAGTGATTTATTAGATGTTTGTTTTCGGTTTTACTACCTTAATATTCGATCTCATATATTGTGAACCCTCATGGTTTGGGTGAATTTTTGATTTAACGGGATTAAGTTCTAGCCCTAGTAGGTACGATTTATCAAAGGATTATAAGGGGTTCTAATAGAAACAGTATGTGAAAAAGTCACAATATGTTGAATCGGTTTTGGTTTAGCATAAAAGCATATGTGTTTCGACGGTTTTCAACTTTTGCTTGCAATTGTTAAAACCGGTTTTCAACCTTTCTATGGTAAAGGTTGAGGTGTGTTGTTATTCTTTTGTTTATGCATAAGGATGAAAATGTGGTGATATTTTGATATCAATTCTCCCTGGACGAAGATGCTATCATATTGGAGAAGTGGATGCGAAATTTGAGGTAACAATCTTGTTAGTTAATTGTTTTACTATTTAAGAAAAGCCTGAGTTTATATTATATATATTTGTTGCTTTTGCTTAACAAAATTTAGGTTCAATTGATATCTATTCCATGATGTGTCTGTGGATGTGTGTTTCAATTGGTTCATGTTAAGAAAAATTATTGTTATCTTGCTTTATTGTGTGATATCAATCGTTTAGGCTTACAAAATTTCGGTACAATTGATGTGCGTGTGATTCAATTGGTTCCGGTTAAGAAAAACTATTGTTATCTTGCTTTTGTATAGTTTCAATGGTTTAGGCTTACAAAATTACGGTGCAATTGCGGTGCTTTTAATGTCTATGTTGTTTCAATTGCTTCCGGTTGAGGTGAATAATTATGCAAGTTGATTTATGTTGGTTTGTATGAATTATTTATGGCTTAACGAAATAATATGTGTACGGGATGAGTTGTTTAGTCCAATTCGATTTCGGATAAGAAACTAAGTTAATTCTGATCTTAGTTTGTCTTATTGAAGTGAGGTTTCAGTTATTCAAGTATAATCGAATGCGTAAAAATGGAAATGCTAGTTAACTAACCTAGTATTTGGTTTGTTTAAAATTTAAAGGTCTAAGTTTATGGATAATTAGAACATGGTGAGAAAAATGGAATTTATCTTTATTTTGGTCTTATCGAATTAAACGGTTGTTTTTGAACAATCAGTTTAGCAAAGGGAATAATGTGATTAGTTGTTTTTGGTTTGCTAAACTAAATGGAAAAAATTGTTTCGGGCAATTGTTTCCTTGGTAACATATAAAAATAAGACTACTTGTAGTTTTGGTTTTGATAGTGGTTATCAGAACGTGATGTGTGGAACCCTCGTGCCTAACTCTACAGGTTTGCAAGTCTATTCTGAGATTTGTAAGATTCTTTTCGTGTTGTCCTTTATTTTTTAGTTTCTTTGTCATTTTTGTGACAAAAAGGGGGAGAAATATATGGAGTAAACAAGTGATACTGGCATTGATTTTATATTAATTGGTATCACTAAGGAAAAGAACATTGGTACTTGAATGTTTTATCTAACGAAAGAGTGAAAGCACGGACTAAGGGGGGGTAACATGTCATATTGATTGGTATAAAAAAGACGTGTGGATTGAATATATACATATCTTCCTTAGGGGGAGTATTGGCTTTGTTATTATAACGTCAACAGCGACATTTTCAATGATTGAATGTAAGCAGTTTTACTGTGTTGTTGAATCGGGAATCAAGCGGAGTGTAATGAATGTTTGTAATTTGTTTATCCATATGATATAAGAGTTTTGTCACTAAAATTGACAAAGGGGGAGATTGTTAGAGCATTGCTCGGTTGAACCCACCAAGCGTTGGTATGTCAAGTTTGGTTATCATATTTTAGTGAATCAAAACTCATGTTAAGAGTCGCTTGATTATGTACTAGAGTTAAACTTTGTATAGGTTAGCTTGAAAGCATTAGGATATGAGACATTACAAGTATTGCGAAGTCTTGAAGATGTGAAGAAGCAAGGATCTACAAGGACAACAATCATCCTTCCACTTAAGGTTAGTGATATTTGACTTGAACTGTTTCATTCCCTAACGTATCTTTCAAGTCGTGCATATTGAAAACATAACTGTAAAGCATATATGAACTCTAGATAGACATAGTATGAAGGAATACAATACGAGGTTTATTTCTTAACAATTAAACTTTATAGATAAGACATCGTCATAATCATTTGAATGCTATTGTGATTATGTATGGGTATGAGGTGAGGATTTCATCCTAGGGAACAATGTTTACATGTGTTCTAAGGAAGTATGTTCATAAAATTGTTTGTGAACCGAAAAGGAA
Source organism: Papaver somniferum (assembly GCF_003573695.1). Taxonomy (NCBI): domain Eukaryota; kingdom Viridiplantae; phylum Streptophyta; class Magnoliopsida; order Ranunculales; family Papaveraceae; genus Papaver; species Papaver somniferum. The sequence continues at coordinate 35,470,402 of NC_039367.1, read as the reverse complement.
ATTCCCAGGAGTTATTGGTTTTTTTATTCATTGCATATGAACAACCAATATGTGTGGTAGAGTATAACCACTCACAACTTATTGTGTTCTTGGTAGAACTATTAACAAAGTCTTGACTTTTGTATGGGTATAACTTTTATTAGTAAAACCAATATTAAGTAATCACCTGTGGTATGATTGGATTATGTCTTCCTTGAGTAAAGGGAACCGATCCTAGTAAGGGGTGCAATACATCAAGGGGAACCGATCCTTGTATGGAGTGCAGCAAGGTTTATAGCAGAAAAGGGAACTGATCCTATGGACATGTGCAACACATATATGTTAGATACCATATATATGTGGGGAACCGATCCTAGTACCTATTCAACCGAATCTTTGGGAAGCTAGTGTGACTATGTGTAGTACTCGCATGGAGGTAGAACCGAAACTTGTTTTGGTATAACCGCAAACCCATGATTGTGATTGAATGCTGGTTTGATCAATCACATAGTTCTTGAAAGTCAGGTGAACCAATTCTAAACTTGTTTGGAAGTGTGGAAAATCGGTTTCAAGGTTGTAAGTGTGAAAGAGAACTTACAAAGTAAAGATGTCGACAAACTTTGAACACGTGCTGTGAATGTTTGTTTCTATAATTTTTCAAAGATATTCCTTAACGGCTAAGGGAAGAGAATCCCAGGATTGAAACATAAGTAAGTTAAGAATCTTTTAATTAAGGTTATTAATTTATCTTTGTAGGGAAATTACAGAATTAGTAATGTGCATTTACTAATTAGATTTTCCGAGAGATTTCGGTTGTTAATTTTGGACAGAGCATTTACAGGAATTATGAAAATCGAATTTGTGCATTTATGAATATATTGAGAATATTTTCGGTTTTGGAAATTCCTTGGTGTCCAAAATTCCTTGTCTATAAATACACGAAGTTTTCCTTTCTAGCAAACTAATCCTTCGTAACAACAGACTTTCTCATTTGTCTTTGTTACTGGTGAAGGCGCCTATTGGAGAGGAGAGTAATCTAATTAGGTGAAATATCTTAAGGCCGCTCTTTTTAAAGTCTTCTTTGGGATTGAGAATCTCTAGTTGGACCCGTTGGTGGGAAACTAGATAATTGCGGTTTATCTTTGTTTTCGATTGATTTGATTGACTAACGGTGGTTGAAATCTGATTGCATCTAGTTTGTTTATTCTTGAGAATCTTCTCTTCTGATATAAGATTCACTCAAACTAGTTCAGAATTTCGACAGGGATCTTTATACTGTTGTTAGTTCTAGACGATCTTGTGATAATCCATTGTTAACAGACTCCGTTCTGTGCGTGATTGATCACAAGAGATTCAAGTGATTGTGTGCAGGTTTTTATTGAAAATTTAAGAAGATTTTTTAGACAAAGAAGATATTGAAGATCTGACTTGGGTTTTATAATCTTTGGTGTGCACAATACATTTTTGGGTAAAAGTGGATCCAATTAATAATCGGTTTATCCTTGTGGTAGATTGTATTAATTAATTGAGTATAGAGGCATCAACACGGTTCTTCGGATTAAAGGTGTTGTTGGCTTAATCTTAATCGATTACCTTTAGTTGATTGAACATAAGATAGATCTAGACCCGACGAAGTAGTTTATGTTGAGATAAACGGAAGAGCCTTTGTCCGACTCATATCACTTGGTTGAATAGAATTGATACCAAACAGATTTCTTGTTCCTTTAATGTTTGGAATAAGAACCAAAGGGATTGTTCCAAGTACGTGACTTATTCATAAGTCGGAGGCGTGGGAATACAGATGGAACTAGGTGAACTATAGGGTTAGTTACTTGGTCTAAACTATACGAAGTTAAGTGTAATTTTGTGTAGCGGCTTAATCCTGAGAGTATTCAATTCTGGACTAGGTCCCGGGGTTTTCTGCATTTGCGGTTTCCTCGTTAACAAAATCTTGCTGTGTCATTTACTTTTATTTTCCGCATTACAATTGTTTTATTATAATTAAAGTAAATTACACAAACGTTAATTACTTTTTAATTGATAAGCAATCCTTTTGTGTTTGGTTAAGTCCGAACCTTTATATCAAGTAAACATACTTCGTTGTTGTATTGTCTCAATCTCGTATCCATAGACGATCACACGAAGTGTGAACCGATTAGTTGTATTGTATCGACTCAGTCCATAGACTATCACTTTCGGAGAAAGGACTTATAGGTAGGAAAAGTTTTAGCTTGAGGTATATTTGGGTACCCTCGCCTTTTCACAATTCATCATTAGGTCGACTTCAGAACTTTAATTAAACTTCAACCCTAATTTCATCACCCATCCATAGTTCCCCTAATTATTATTGGAGAAAATGAGTTATTTAATAAATGAATTTTTGGTCTTGGTGTGGTTTGATCTCATGACCTAAGGGTCTAAGGATACTCACTCATTTTTGAGTGAATGAAATGGAACCTTTAGTCCCACATTGTGGAAAATTAAAGAGGTGCTCCACTATATAACCATGTGTTCATGGATATGTTGTAAAACAATGTGGGTGGAGTGGGTGGGGCGAAAAATACATGTTTCGACCCATGCCCATGCACGTATACCATGCACCAAGTTCCTCTTCTACTCTTATTTATTTTTGGCGAAATTTTCTTTAGGAAATTAATTCCAAAAATATTTTCTTAAGAGTTTTATTTGTGGAAAATTCCTTTTACGATTTTTACTTGTTTTTGAATAAAACCAAAACCTAACTTGATTTGCAAGTATCTCATCCTATAAATATGACTCGAAATTCTGTTTTCAAAACACACAAGCAGCGACTATCTCTAGGTATACTTTTCTTCTTCTTCTTGTTTTTTGTGCGGCGTTTTACTTCCATCCCTGTTGTTGAGTTCAAGAGTGGGAAGAATACATGTTTCAACCCATCCCCGTGCGCGTATACCATGCACCAAGTTCCTCTTCTACTCGTATTTATTTTTGGCGAATTTTTCTTGAGGAAATTAATTCCAAAAATATTTTCTTAAGAGTTTTATTTGTGGGAAATTCTTTTTACGAGTTTTACTTGTTTTTGAAGAAAACCAAAACCTAACTTGATTTGCAAGTATCTCATCCTATAAATATGACTCGAAATTCTGTTTTCAAACCACACAAGCAGCGACTATCTCTAGGTCTACTTTTCTTCTTTTTCTTGTTTTTGTGCGGCGTTTTACTTCCATCCCTGTTGCTGAGTTCAAGAGTGGGAAAAATACATGTTTCGACCCATGCCCATGCGCGTATACCATGCACCAAGTTCCTCTTCCACTCGTATTTATTTTTGGCAAATTTTTCTTTAGGAAATTAATTCCAAAAATATTTTCTTAAGAGTTTTACTTGTGGGAAATTCCTTTTACGAGTTTTACTTGTTTTTGAAGAAAACCAAAACCTAACTTTATTTGCAAGTATCTAATCCTATAAATATGACTCGAAATTCTGTTTTCAAAACTCACAAGTAGCGACTATCTCTCGGTCTACTTTTCTTCTACTTCTTGTTTTTTGTGCGACGTTTTACTTCCATCTCTGTGCTAAGTTCAAGAGTGGAAAAAATACATGTTTCGGCCCCTGCCCTTACGCGTATACCATGCACCAAGTTCCTCTTCTACTCGTATTTATTTTTGGCGAATTTTTCTTTAGGAAATTAATACCAAAAATATTTTCTTAAGAGTTTTATTTGTGGGAAATTCTTTTTACGAGTTTTACTTGTTTTTGAAGAAAACCAAAACCTAACTTGATTTGCAAGTATCTCATCCTATAAATATGACTCGAAATTCTGTTTTCAAACCACACAAGCAGCGACTATCTCTAGGTCTACTTTTCTTCTTCTTCTTGTTTTTGTGCGGCGTTTTACTTCCATCCCTGTTGCTGAGTTCAAGAGTGGGAAAAATACATGTTTCGACCCATACCCATGCGCATATACCATGCACCAAGTTCCTCTTCTACTCGTATTTATTTTTGGCGAATTTTTATCTAGGAAATTAATTCCAAAAATATTTTCTTAAGAGTTTTATTTGTGGGAAATTCCTTTCACGATTTTTACTTGTTTTTGAATAAAACCAAAACCTAACTTTATTTGCAAGTATCTCATCCTATAAATATGACTCGAAATTCTGTTTTCAAAACACACAAGTAGCGACTATCTCTAGGTATACTTTTATTCTTCTTCTTGTTTTTTGTGCGGCGTTTTACTTCCATCCCTGTTGTTGAGTTCAAGAGTGGGAAAAATACATGTTTCGACCCATGCCCGTGCGCGTATACCATGCACCAAGTTCCTCTTCTACTCGTATTTATTTTTGGCGAATTTTTCTTTAGGAAATTAATTCCAAAAATATTTTTTAAGAGTTTTATTTGTGGGAAATTCTTTTTACGAGTTTTACTTGTTTATGAAGAAAACCAAAACCTAACTTGATTTGCAAGTATCTCATCCTATAAATATGACTCGAAATTCTGTTTTCAAACCACACAAGCAGCGACTATCTCTAGGTCTACTTTTCTTCTTCTTCTTGTTTTTGTGCGGCGTTTTACTTCCATCCCTGTTGCTGAGTTCAAGAGTGGGAAAAATACATGTTTCGACCCATGCCCATGCGCGTATACCATGCACCAAGTTCCTCTTCTACTCGTATTTATTTTTGGAAAATTTTTCTTTAAGAAATTAATTCCAAAAATATTTTCTTAAGAGTTTTATTTGTGGGAAATTCCTTTTACGAGTTTTACTTGTTTTTGAAGAAAACCAAAACCTAACTTTATTTGCAAGTATCTCATCCTATAAATATGACTCGAAATTCTGTTTTCAAAACTCACAAGCAGCGACTATCTCTAGGTCTACTTTTCTTTTTCTTGTTGTTTTTTGTGCGGTGCTTTACTTCCATCTCTGTGCTAAGTTCAAGAGTGGAAAAAATACATGTTTCGGCCCATGCCCATGCGCGTATACCAAGCACCAAGTTCCTCTTCTACTCGTATTTATTTTTGGCGAATTTTTCTTTAGGAAATTAATTCCAAAAATATTTTCTTAAGAGTTTTATTTGTGGGAAATTCCTTTTACTATTTTTACTTGTTTTTGAATAAAACCAAAACCTAACTTGATTTGCAAGTATCTCATCCTATAAATATGGCTCGAAATTCTGTTTTCAAAACACACAAGAAGCGACTATCTCTACGTCTACTTTTCTTCTTCTTCTTGTTTTTTGTGCGGCGTTTTACTTCCATCCCTGTTGCTGAGTTCAAGAGTGGGAAAAATACATGTTTCGACCCATGCCCATGCACGTATACCATGCACCAAGTTCCTCTTCTACTCTTATTTATTTTTGGCGAAATTTTCTTTAGGAAATTAATTCCAAAAATATTTTCTTAAGAGTTTTATTTGTGGAAAATTCCTTTTACGATTTTTACTTGTTTTTGAATAAAACCAAAACCTAACTTGATTTGCAAGTATCTCATCCTATAAATATGACTCGAAATTCTGTTTTCAAAACACACAAGCAGCGACTATCTCTAGGTATACTTTTCTTCTTCTTCTTGTTTTTTGTGCGGCGTTTTACTTCCATCCCTGTTGTTGAGTTCAAGAGTGGGAAGAATACATGTTTCAACCCATCCCCGTGCGCGTATACCATGCACCAAGTTCCTCTTCTACTCGTATTTATTTTTGGCGAATTTTTCTTGAGGAAATTAATTCCAAAAATATTTTCTTAAGAGTTTTATTTGTGGGAAATTCTTTTTACGAGTTTTACTTGTTTTTGAAGAAAACCAAAACCTAACTTGATTTGCAAGTATCTCATCCTATAAATATGACTCGAAATTCTGTTTTCAAAACACACAAGTAGCGACTATCTCTAGGTATACTTTTATTCTTCTTGTTGTTTTTTGTGCGGCGTTTTACTTCCATCCCTGTTGTTGAGTTCAAGAGTGGGAAAAATACATGTTTCGACCCATGCCCATGCGCGTATACCATGCACCAAGTTCCTCTTCTACTCGTATTTATTTTTGGAAAATTTTTCTTTAAGAAATTAATTCCAAAAATATTTTCTTAAGAGTTTTATTTGTGGGAAATTCCTTTTACGATTTTTACTTGTTTTTGAAGAAAACCAAAACCTAACTTTATTTGCAAGTATCTCATCCTATAAATATGACTCGAAATTCTGTTTTCAAAACTCACAAGCAGCGACTATCTCTAGGTCTACTTTTCTTTTTCTTGTTGTTTTTTGTGCGGTGCTTTACTTCCATCTCTGTGCTAAGTTCAAGAGTGGAAAAAATACATGTTTCGGCCCATGCCCATGCGCGTATACCAAGCACCAAGTTCCTCTTCTACTCGTATTTATTTTTGGCGAATTTTTCTTTAGGAAATTAATTCCAAAAATATTTTCTTAAGAGTTTTATTTGTGGGAAATTCCTTTTACGATTTTTACTTGTTTTTGAATAAAACCAAAACCTAACTTGATTTGCAAGTATCTCATCCTATAAATATGACTCGAAATTCTGTTTTCAAAACACACAAGCAGCGACTATCTCTAGGTATACTTTTCTTCTTCTTCTTGTTTTTTGTGCGGCGTTTTACTTCCATCCCTGTTGTTGAGTTCAAGAGTGGGAAGAATACATGTTTCAACCCATCCCCGTGCGCGTATACCATGCACCAAGTTCCTCTTCTACTCGTATTTATTTTTGGCGAATTTTTCTTGAGGAAATTAATTCCAAAAATATTTTCTTAAGAGTTTTATTTGTGGGAAATTCTTTTTACGAGTTTTACTTGTTTTTGAAGAAAACCAAAACCTAACTTGATTTGCAAGTATCTCATCCTATAAATATGACTCGAAATTCTGTTTTCAAAACACACAAGCAGCGACTATCTCTAGGTCTACTTTTCTTCTTCTTCTTCTTGTTTTTTGTGCGGCGTTTTACTTCCATCCCTGTTGTTGAGTTCAAGAGTTGGAAAAATACATGTTTCGACCCATGCCCGTGCGCGTATACCATGCACCAAGTTCCTCTTCTACTCGTATTTATTTTTGGCGAATTTTTCTTTAGGAAATTAATTCCAAAAATATTTTCTTAAGAGTTTTATTTGTGGGAAATTCCTTTTACGAGTTTTACTTGTTTTTGGAGAAAACCAAAACCTAACTTTATTTGCAAGTATCTCATCCTATAAATATGACTCGAAATTCTGTTTTCAAAACTCACAAGCAGCGACTATCTCTAGGTCTACTTTTCTTCTTCTTGTTGTTTTTTGTGCGGCGTTTTACTTCCATCCCTGTTGCTGAGTTCAAGAGTGGGAAAAATACATGTTTCGACCCATGCCCATGCGCGTATACCATGCACCAAGTTCCTCTTCTACTCGTATTTATTTTTGGCAAATTTTTCTTTAGGAAATTGATTCCAAAAATATTTTCTTAAGAGTTTTATTTGTGGGAAATTCCTTTTACGAGTTTTACTTGTTTTTGAAGAAAACCAAAACCTAACTTTATTTGCAAGTATCTCATCCTATAAATATGACTCCAAATTCTGTTTTCAAAACACACAAGCAGCGACTATCTCAAGGTATACTTTTCTTCTTCTTCTTGTTTTTTGTGCGGCGTTTTACTTCCATTCCCGTTGTTGAGTTCAAGAGTGGTAAAAAAACATGTTTCGACCCATGCCCGTGCGCGTATACCATGCACCAAGTTCCTCTTCTACTCGTATTTATTTTTGGCGAATTTTTCTTTAGGAAATTAATTCCAAAAATATTTTCTTAAGAGTTTTATTTGTGGGAAACTCTTTTTACGAGTTTTACTTGTTTTTGAAGAAAACCAAAACCTAACTTGATTTGCAAGTATCTCATCCTATAAATATGTCTCGAAATTCTGTTTTCAAACCACACAAGCAGCAACTATCTCTAGGTCTACTTTTCTTCTTCTACTTGTTTTTGTGCGGCGTTTTACTTCCATCCCTGTTGCTGAGTTCAAGAGTGGGAAAAATACATGTTTCGACCCATGCCCATGCGCGTATACCATGCACCAAGTTCCTCTTCTACTCGTATTTATTTTTGGCAAATATTTCTTTAGGAAATTAATTCCAAAAATATTTTCTTAAGAGTTTTATTTGTGGGAAATTCCTTTTACGAGTTTTATTTGTTTTTGAAGAAAACCAAAACCTAACTTTATTTGCAAGTATCTCATCCTATAAATATGACTCGAAATTCTGTTTTCAAAACTCACAAGCAGCGACTATCTCTAGGTCTACTTTTCTTCTTCTTGTTTTTTGTGCGGCGCTTTACTTCCATCTCTGTGCTGAGTTCAAGAGTGGAAAAAATACATGTTTCGGCCCATGCCCATGCACGTATACCATGCACCAAGTTCTTCTTCTACTCGTATTTATTTTTGGCGAAATTTTCTTTAGGAAATTAATTCCACAAATATTTTCTTAAGAGTTTTATTTGTGGGAAATTCCTTTTACGATTTTTACTTGTTTTTGAATAAAACCAAAACCTAACTTGATTTGCAAGTATCTCATCCTATAAATATGACTCGAAATTCCGTTTTCAAAACACACAAGCAGCGACTATCTCTAGGTATACTTTTCTTCTTCTTCTTGTTTTTTGTGCGGCGTTTTACTTCCATCCCTGTTGTTGAGTTCAAGAGTGGGAAAAATACATGTTTCGACCCATGCCCGTGCGCGTATACCATGCACCAAGTTCCTCTTCTACTCGTATTTATTTTTGGCGAATTTTTCTTTTGGAAATTAATACCAAAAATATTTTCTTAAGAGTTTTATTTGTGGGAAATTCTTTTTACGAGTTTTACTTGTTTTTGAAGAAAACCAAAACCTAACTTGATTTGCAAGTATCTCATCCTATAAATATGACTCGAAATTTTGTTTTCAAAACACACAAGCAGCGACTATCTCTAGGTATACTTTTCTTCTTCTTCTTGTTTTTGTGCGGCGTTTTACTTCCATCCCTGTTGCTGAGTTCAAGAGTGGGAAAAATACATGTTTCGACCCATGCCCATGCGCGTATACCATGCACCAAGTTCCTCTTCTACTCGTATTTATTTTTGGCAAATATTTCTTTAGGAAATTAATTCCAAAAATATTTTCTTAAGAGTTTTATTTGTGGGAAATTCCTTTTACGAGTTTTATTTGTTTTTGAAGAAAACCAAAACCTAACTTTATTTGCAAGTATCTCATCCTATAAATATGACTCGAAATTCTGTTTTCAAAACTCACAAGCAGCGACTATCTCTAGGTCTACTTTTCTTCTTCTTGTTTTTTGTGCGGCGCTTTACTTCCATCTCTGTGCTGAGTTCAAGAGTGGAAAAAATACATGTTTCGGCCCATGCCCATGCACGTATACCATGCACCAAGTTCCTCTTCTACTCGTATTTATTTTTGGCGAAATTTTCTTTAGGAAATTAATTCCACAAATATTTTCTTAAGAGTTTTATTTGTGGGAAATTCCTTTTACGATTTTTACTTGTTTTTGAATAAAACCAAAACCTAACTTGATTTGCAAGTATCTCATCCTATAAATATGACTCGAAATTCCGTTTTCAAAACACACAAGCAGCGACTATCTCTAGGTATACTTTTCTTCTTCTTCTTGTTTTTTGTGCGGCGTTTTACTTCCATCCCTGTTGTTGAGTTCAAGAGTGGGAAAAATACATGTTTCGACCCATGCCCGTGCGCGTATACCATGCACCAAGTTCCTCTTCTACTCGTATTTATTTTTGGCAAATTTTTCTTTAGGAAATTGATTCCAAAAATATTTTCTTAAGAGTTTTATTTGTGGGAAATTCCTTTTACGAGTTTTATTTTTTTTTGAAGAAAACCAAAACCTAACTTTATTTGCAAGTATCTCATCCTATAAATATGACTCGAAATTCTGTTTTCAAAACTCACAAGCAGCGACTATCTCTAGGTCTACTTTTCTTCTTCTTGTTTTTTGTGCGGCGCTTTACTTCCATCTCTGTGCTGAGTTCAAGAGTGGAAAAAATACATGTTTCGGCCCATGCCCATGCACGTATACCATGCACCAAGTTCCTCTTCTACTCGTATTTATTTTTGGCGAAATTTTCTTTAGGAAATTAATTCCACAAATATTTTCTTAAGAGTTTTATTTGTGGGAAATTCCTTTTACGATTTTTACTTGTTTTTGAATAAAACCAAAACCTAACTTGATTTGCAAGTATCTCATCCTATAAATATGACTCGAAATTCCGTTTTCAAAACACACAAGCAGCGACTATCTCTAGGTATAATTTTCTTCTTCTTCTTGTTTTTGTGCGGCGTTTTACTTCCATCCCTGTTGCTGAGTTCAAAAGTGGGAAAAATACATGTTTCGACCCATGCCCATGCGCGTATACCATGCACCAAGTTCCTCTTCTACTCGTATTTATTTTTGGCAAATTTTTCTTTAGGAAATTAATTCCAAAAATATTTTCTTAAGAGTTTTATTTGTGGGAAATTCCTTTCACGATTTTTACTTGTTTTTGAATAAAACCAAAACCTAACTTTATTTGCAAGTATCTCGTCCTATAAATATGACTCGAAATTCTGTTTTCAAAACACACAAGCAGCGACTACCTCTAGGTATACTTTTCTTCTTCTTCTTGTTTTTTGTGCGGCGTTTTACTTCCATCCCTGTTGTTGAGTTCAAGAGTGGTAAAAATACATGTTTCGACCCATGCCCGTGCGCGTATACCATGCACCAAGTTCCTCTTCTACTCGTATTTATTTTTGGCGAATTTTTCTTTAGGAAATTAATTCCAAAAATATTTTCTTAAGAGTTTTATTTGTGGGAAATTCTTTTTACGAGTTTTACTTGTTTTTGAAGAAAACCAAAACCTAACTTGATTTGCAAGTATCTCATCCTATAAATATGACTCGAAATTTTGTTTTCAAAACACACAAGCAGCGACTATCTCTAGGTATACTTTTCTTCTTCTTCTTGTTTTTGTGCGGCGTTTTACTTCCATCCCTGTTGCTGAGTTCAAGAGTGGGAAAAATACATGTTTCGACCCATGCCCATGCGCGTATACCATGCACCAAGTTCCTCTTCTACTCGTATTTATTTTTGGCGAATTTTTCTTTAGGAAATTAATTCCAAAAATATTTTCTTAAGAGTTTTATTTGTGGGAAATTCCTTTCACGATTTTTACTTGTTTTTGAATAAAACCAAAACCTAACTTTATTTGCAAGTATCTCATCCTATAAATATGACTCGAAATTTTGTTTTCAAAACACACAAGCAGCGACAATCTCTAGGTATACTTTTCTTCTTCTTGTTGTTTTTTGTGCGGCGTTTTACTTCCATCCCTATTGTTGAGTTCAAGAGTGGGAAAAATACATGTTTCGACCCATGCCCGTGCGCGTATACCATGCACCAAGTTCCTCTTCTACTCGTATTTATTTTTGGCGAATTTTTCTTTAGAAAATTAATTCCAAAAATATTTTCTTAAGAGTTTTATTTGTGGGAAATTCTTTTTACGAGTTTTACTTATTTTTGAAGAAAACCAAAACCTAACTTGATTTGCAAGTATCTCATCCTATAAATATGACTCGAAATTTTGTTTTCAAAACACACAAGCAGCGACTATCTCTAGGTCTACTTTTCTTCTTCTTCTTGTTTTTGTGCGGCGTTTTACTTCCATCCCTGTTGCTGAGTTCAAGAGTGGGAAAAATACATGTTTCGACCCATGCCCATGCGCGTATACCATGCACCAAGTTCCTCTTCTACTCGTATTTATTTTTGGAAAATTTTTCTTTAGGAAATTAATTCCAAAAATATTTTCTAAAGAGTTTTATTTGTGGGAAATTCCTTTTACGAGTTTTACTTGTTTTTGAAGAAAACCAAAACCTAACTTGATTTGCAAGTATCTCATCCTATAAATATGTCTCGAAATTCTGTTTTCAAACCACACAAGCAGCGACTATCTCTAGGTCTACTTTTCTTCTTCTTCTTGTTTTTTGTGCGGCGTTTTACTTCCATCCCTGTTGCTGAGTTCAAGAGTGGGAAAAATACATGTTTCGACCCATGCCCATGCGCGTATACCATGCACCAAGTTCCTCTTCTACTCGTATTTATTTTTGGCAAATATTTCTTTAAGAAATTAATTCCAAAAATATTTTCTTAAGAGTTTTATTTGTGGGAAATTCCTTTTACGAGTTTTATTTGTTTTTGAAGAAAACCAAAACCTAACTTTATTTGCAAGTATCTCATCCTATAAATATGACTCGAAATTCTGTTTTCAAAACTCACAAGCAGCGACTATCTCTAGGTCTACTTTTCTTCTTCTTGTTTTTTGTGCGGCGCTTTACTTCCATCTCTGTGCTGAGTTCAAGAGTGGAAAAAATACATGTTTCGGCCCATGCCCATGCACGTATACCATGCACCAAGTTCCTCTTCTACTCGTATTTATTTTTGGCGAAATTTTCTTTAGGAAATTAATTCCACAAATATTTTCTTAAGAGTTTTATTTGTGGGAAATTCCTTTTACGATTTTTACTTGTTTTTGAATAAAACCAAAACCTAACTTGATTTGCAAGTATCTCATCCTATAAATATGACTCGAAATTCCGTTTTCAAAACACACAAGCAGCGACTATCTCTAGGTATAATTTTCTTCTTCTTCTTGTTTTTGTGCGGCGTTTTACTTCCATCCCTGTTGCTGAGTTCAAAAGTGGGAAAAATACATGTTTCGACCCATGCCCATGCGCGTATACCATGCACCAAGTTCCTCTTCTACTCGTATTTATTTTTGGCAAATTTTTCTTTAGGAAATTAATTCCAAAAATATTTTCTTAAGAGTTTTATTTGTGGGAAATTCCTTTCACGATTTTTACTTGTTTTTGAATAAAACCAAAACCTAACTTTATTTGCAAGTATCTCGTCCTATAAATATGACTCGAAATTCTGTTTTCAAAACACACAAGCAGCGACTACCTCTAGGTATACTTTTCTTCTTCTTCTTGTTTTTTGTGCGGCGTTTTACTTCCATCCCTGTTGTTGAGTTCAAGAGTGGTAAAAATACATGTTTCGACCCATGCCCGTGCGCGTATACCATGCACCAAGTTCCTCTTCTACTCGTATTTATTTTTGGCGAATTTTTCTTTAGGAAATTAATTCCAAAAATATTTTCTTAAGAGTTTTATTTGTGGGAAATTCTTTTTACGAGTTTTACTTGTTTTTTAAGAAAACCAAAACCTAACTTGATTTGCAAGTATCTCATCCTATAAATATGTCTCGAAATTCTGTTTTCAAACCACACAAGCAGCGACTATCTCTAGCTATACTTTTCTTCTTCTTCTAGTTCTTTGTGCGGCGTTTTACTTCCATCCCTGTTGTTGAGTTCAAGAGTGGGAAAAATACATGTTTCGACCCATGTTCGTGCGCGTATACCATGCACCAAGTTCCTCTTCTACTCTTATTTATTTTTGGCGAATTTTTCTTTAGGAAATTAATTCCAAAAATATTTTCTTAAGAGATTTATTTGTGGGAAATTCCTTTTACGATTTTACTTGTTTTTGAATAAAACCAAAACCTAACTTGATTTGCAAGTATCTCATCCTATAAATATGACTCGAAATTCTGTTTTCAAACCACTCAAGCAGCGACTATCTCTAGGTCTACTTTTCTTCTTCTTCTTGTTTTTGTGCGGCGTTTTACTTCAATCCCTGTTGCTGAGTTCAATAGTGGGAAAAATACATGTTTCGACCAATTCCCATGCGCGTATACCATGCACCAAGTTCCTCTTCTACTCGTATTTATTTTTGGCGAATTTTTCTTTAGGAAATTAATTCCAAAAATATTTTCTAAAGAGTTTTATTTGTGGGAAATTCCTTTCACGATTTTTACTTGTTTTTGAATAAAACCAAAACCTAACTTCCTTTGCAAGTATCTCATCCTATAAATATGACTCGAAATTCTGTTTTCAAAACTCACAAGCAGCGACTATCTCTAGGTCTACTTTTCTTCTTCTTGTTTTTTTTGTGCGACGCTTTAGTTCCATCTCTGTGCTAAGTTCAAGGGTGGAAAAAATACATGTTTCGGATCATGCCCATGCGCGTATACCATGCACCAAGTTCCTCTTCTACTCGTATTTATTTTTGGCGAATTTTTCTTTAGGAAATTAATTCCAAAAATATTTTCTTAAGAGTTTTATTTGTGGGAAATTCTTTTTACGAGTTTTACTTGTTTTTGAAGAAAACCAAAACCTAACTTGATTTGCAAGTATCTCATCCTATAAATATGACTCGAAATTTTGTTTTCAAAACACACAAGTAGCGACTATCTCTAGGTCTACTTTTCTTCTTCTTTTTCTTTTTGTGCGGCGTTTTACTTCCATCCCTGTTGCTGAGTTCAAGAGTGGGAAAAATACATGTTTCGACCCATGCCCATGCGCGTATACCATGCACCAAGTTCCTCTTCTACACGTATTTATTTTTGGCAAATTTTTCTTTAGGAAATTAATTACAAAAATATTTTCTTAAGAGTTTTATTTGTGGGAAATTCCTTTTACGATTTTTACTTGTTTTTGAATAAAACTAAAACCTAACTTGATTTGCAAGTATCTCATCCTATAAATATGACTCGAAATTCTGTTTTCAAAACACACAAGCAGCGACTACCTCTAGGTATACTTTTCTTCTTCTTGTTGTTTTTTGTGCGGTGTTTTACTTCCATCCCTGTTGTTGAGTTCAAGAGTGGTAAAAATACATGTTTCGACCCATGCCCGTGCGCGTATACCATGCACCAAGTTCCTCTTCTACTCGGATTTATTTTTGGCGAATTTTTCTTTAGGAAATTAATTCCAAAAATATTTTCTTAAGAGTTTTATTTGTGGGAAATTATTTTTACGAGTTTTACTTGTTTTTTAAGAAAACCAAAACCTAACTTGATTTGCAAGTATCTCATCCTATAAATATGTCTCGAAATTCTTTTTTCAAACCACACAAGCAGCGACTATCTCTAGGTATACTTTTCTTCTTCTTCTAGTTTTATGTGCGGCGTTTTACTTCCATCCATGTTGTTTAGTTCAAGAGTGTAAAAAATACATGTTTCGACCCATGCCCGTGCGCGTATACCATGCACCAAGTTCCTCTTCTACTCGTATTTATTTTTGGCGAATTTTTCTTTAGGAAATTAATTCAGAAAATATTTTCTTTAGAGTTTTATGTGTGGGAAATTCTTTTTACGAGTTTTAATTGTTTTTGAAGAAAACCAAAACCTAACTTGATTTGAAAGTATCTCATCCTATAAATATGACTCGAAATTCTGTTTTCAAAACACACAAGCAGCGACTATCTCTAGGTCTACTTTTCTTCTTCTTCTTCTTGTCTTTGTGCGGCGTTTTACTTGCATCCCTGTTGCTGAGTTCAAGAGTGGGAAAAATACATGTTTCGACCCATGCCCATGCGCGTATACCATGCACCAAGTTCCTCTTCTACTCGTATTTATTTTTGGCAAATTTTTCTTTAGGAAATTAATTCCAAAAATATTTTCTTAAGAGTTTTATTTGTGGGAAATTCTTTTTACGAGTTTTACTTGTTTTTGAAGAAAACCAAAACCTAACTTGATTTGCAAGTATCTCATCCTATAAATATGACTCGAAATTCTGTTTTGAAAACACACAAGCAGCGACTATCTCTAGGTATACTTTTCTTCTTCTTGTTTTTTGTGCGGCGTTTTACTTCCATCCATGTTGTTGAGTTCAAGAGTGGGAAAAATACATGTTTCGACCCATGCCCGTGCGCGTATACCATGCACCAAGTTCCTCTTCTACTAGTATTTATTTTGGCGAATTTTTCTTTAGGAAATTAATTCCAAAAATATTTTCTTAAGAGTTTTATTTGTGGGAAATTCACGATTTTTACTTGTTTTTGAATAAAACCAAAACCTAACTTGATTTGCAAGTATCTCATCCCATAAATATGATTCGAAATTCTGTTTTCAAAACACACAAGCAGCAACTATCTCTAGGTATACTTTTCTTCTTCTTCTCGTTTTTTGTGCGGCATTTTACTTCCATCCCTGTTGTTGAGTTCAAGAGTGGGAAAAATACATGTTTCGACCCATGCCCGTGTGCGTATACCATGCACCAAGTTCCTCTTCTACTCGTATTTATTTTTGGCAAATTTTTCTTTAGGAAATTAATTCCAAAAATATTTTCTTAAGAGTTTTATTTGTGGGAAATTCTTTTTACGAGTTTTACTTGTTTCTGAAGAAATACAAAACCTAACTTGATTTGCAAGTATCTCATCCTATAAATATGACTCGAAATTCTGTTTTGAAAACACACAAGCAGCGACTATCTCTAGGTATACTTTTCTTCTTCTTGTTTTTTGTGCGGCGTTTTACTTCCATCCATGTTGTTGAGTTCAAGAGTGGGAAAAATACATGTTTCGACCCATGCCCGTGCGCGTATACCATGCACCAAGTTCCTCTTCTACTAGTATTTATTTTTGGAGAATTTTTCTTTAGGAAATTAATTCCAAAAATATTTTCTTAAGAGTTTTATTTGTGGGAAATTCCTTTTACGAGTTTTACTTGTTTTTGAAGAAAACCAAAACCTAACTTTATTTGCAAGTATCTCATCCTATAAATATGACTCGAAATTCTGTTTTCAAATCACAAAAACAGCGACTATCTCTAGGTCTACTTTTCTTCTTCTTCTTGTTTTTTGTGCGGCGCTTTACTTCCATCTCTGTGCTGAGTTCAAGATTGGAAAAAATACATGTTTCGACCCATGCCCATGCGCGTATACCATGCACCAAGTTCCTCTTCTACTCGTATTTATTTTTGGCGAATTTTTCTTTAGGAAATTAATTCCAAAAATACTTTCTTAAGAGTTTTATTTGTGGGAAATTCCTTTTACGAGTTTTACTTGTTTTTGAAGAAAACCCAAACCTAACTTGATTTGCAAGTATCTCATCCTATAAATATGACTCGAAATTCTGTTTTCAAAACACACAAGCAGCGACTATCTCTAGGTCTACTTTTCTTCTTCTTGTTGTTTTTTGTGCGACGCTTTACATCCATCCCTGTTGTTGAGTTCAAGAGTGGGAAAATACATGTTTCAACCCATGACCATGCGCGTATACCATGCACCAAGTTCCTCTTCTACTCGTATTTATTTTTGGCGAATTTTTCTTTAGGAAATAATTCCAAAAATACTTTCTTAAGAGTTTTATTTGTGGGAAATTCCTTTTACGAGTTTTACTTGTTTATGAAGAAAACCAAAACCTAACTTGATTTGCAAGTATCTCATCCTATAAATATGACTCGAAATTCTGTTTTCAAAACACACAAGCAGCGACTATCTCTAGGTCTACTTTTCTTCTTCTTGTTGTTTTTTGTGCGGCGCTTTACTTCCATCTCTGTGCTGAGTTCAAGAGTGGAAAAAATACATGTTTCGGCCCATGCCCATGCGCGTATACCATGCACCAAGTTCCTCTTCTACTCATATTTATTTTTGGCGAATTTTTATTTAGGAAATTAATTCCAAAAATATTTTCTGAAGAGTTTTATTTGTGGGAAATTCCTTTTACGATTTTTACTTGTTTTTAATAAAACCAAAACTTAACTTGATTTGCAAGTATCTCATCCTATTAATATGACTCGAAATTCTGTTTTCAAAACACACAAGCAGCGACTATCTCTAGGTATACTTTTCTTCTTCTTGTTGTTTTTTGTGCGGCGTTTTACTTCCATCCCTGTTGTTGAGTTCAAGAATGGGAAAAATACATGTTTCGACCCATGCCCGTGCGCGTATACCATGCACCAAGTTCCTCTTCTACTCGTATTTATTTTTGGCTAATTTTTCTTAAGGAAATTAATTCCAAAAATATTTTCTTAAGAGATTTATTTGTGGGAAATTCTTTTTACGAGTTTTACTTGTTTTTGAAGAAAACCAAAACCTAACTTGATTTGCAAGTATCTCATCCTATAAATATGACTCGAAATTCTGTTTTCAAAACACATAAGCAGCGACTATCTCTAGGTCTACTTTTCTTCTTCTTCTTGTTTTTTGTGCGGCGCTTTACATCCATCCTTGTTGCTAAGTTCAAGAGTGGGAAAAATACATGTTTCGACCCATGCCCATGCGCGTATCCCGTGTACCAAGTTCCTCTTCTACTCGTATTTATTTTTGGAGAATTTTTCTTTAAGAAATTAATTCCAAAAATATTTTATTAAGAGTTTTATTTGTGGGAAATTCCTTTTACGAGTTTTACTTTTTTTTGAAGAAAACCAAAACCGAACTTGATTTGCAAGTATCTCATTCTATAAATATGGCTCGAACTTGTTTTCAAAACACACAAGCCGCGACTATCTCTAGGTCTACTTTTCTTTTTCTTCTTGTTTTTTGTGCGGCGTTTTACTTCCATCCCTGTTGCTGAGTTCAAGAGTGGGAAAAATACATGTTTTGACCCATGCCCATGCGCGTATACCATGCATCAAGTTCCTCTTCTACTCGTATTTATTTTTGGCGAATTTTTCTTTAGGTAATTAATTCCAAAAATATTTTCTTAAGAGATTTATTTGTGTAAATTCCGTTTACGAGTTTTACTTGTTTTTGAAGAAAACCAAAACCTAACTTGATTTGCAAGTATCTCATCCTATAAATATGACTCGAAATTCTGTTTTCAAAACACAAAAACAGCGACTATCTCTAGGTCTACTTTTCTTCTTCTTGTTGTTTTTTGTGCGGCGCTTTACATCCATCCATGTTGCTGAGTTCAAGAGTGGGAAAAATACATGTTTCGACCCATGACCATGCGCGTATACCATGCACCAAGTTCCTCTTCTACTCGTATATATTTTTGGCGTATTTTTCTTTAGGAAATTAATTCCAAAAATATTTTCTTAAGAGTTTTATTTGTGGGAATTTCCTTTTACGAGTTTTACTTGTTTTTGAAGAAAACCAAAACCGAACTTGATTTGCAAGTACCTCATCCTATAAATATGACTCGAAATTCTGTTTTCAAAACACACGAGCAGCGACTATCTCTAGGTTTACTTTTCTTCTTCTTCTTGTTTTTGTGCGGCGTTTTACTTCCATCCCTGTTGCTGAGTTCAGGAGTGGGAAAAATACATGTTTCGACCCATGCCCATGCGCGTATACCATGCGCGATGTTTCTCTTCTACTCGTATTTATTTTTGGCAAATTTTTCTTTAGGAAATTAATTCAAAAAATATTTTCTTAAGCGTTTTATTTGTGGGAAATTCCTTTTACGAGTTTTACTTTTTTTTGAAGAAAACCAAAACCTAACTTTATTTGCAAGTATCTCATCCTATAAATATGACTCGAAATTCTGTTTTCAAAACACACGAGCAGCGACTATCTCTAGGTTTACTTTTCTTCTTCTTTTTGTTTTTGTGCGGCGTTTTACTTCCATCCCTGTTGCTGAGTTCAAGAGTGGGAAAAATACATGTTTCGACCCATGCCCATGCGCGTATACCATGCACCAAGTTTCTCTTCTACTCGTATTTATTTTTGGCAAATTTTTCTTTAGAAAATTAATTCCAAAAATATTTTCTTAAGAGTTTTATTTGTGGGAAATTCCTTTTACGAGTTTTACTTGTTTTTGAAAAAAACCAAAACCTAACTTTATTTGCAAGTATCTCATCCTATAAATATGACTCGAAATTCTGTTTTAAAAACACACAAGCAGCGACTATCTCTAGGTTTACTTTTCTTCTTCTTCTTGTTTTTGTGCGGCGTTTTACTTCCATCCCTGTTGTTGAGTTCAGGAGTGGGAAAAATACATGTTTCGACCCATGCCCATGCGCGTATACCATGCGCGAAGTTTCTCTTCTACTCGTATTTATTTTTGGCAAATTTTTCTTTAGGAAATTAATTCCAAAAATATTTTCTTAAGAGTTTTATTTGTGGGAAATTCCTTTTACGAGTTTTACTTGTTTTTGAAGAAAACCAAAACCTAACTTTATTTGCAAGTATCTCATCCTATAAATATGACTCGAAATTCTGTTTTCAAAACACACGAGCAGCGACTATCTCTAGGTTTACTTTTCTTCTTCTTGTTGTTTTTTGTGCGGCGCTTTACATCCATCCATGTTGCTGAGTTCAAGAGTGGGAAAAATACATGTTTCGACCCATGACCATGCGCGTATACCATGCACCAAGTTCCTCTTCTACTCGTATATATTTTTGGCGTATTTTTCTTTAGGAAATTAATTCCAAAAATATTTTCTTAAGAGTTTTATTTGTGGGAATTTCCTTTTACGAGTTTTACTTGTTTTTGAAGAAAACCAAAACCGAACTTGATTTGCAAGTATCTCATGCTATAAATATGACTCGAAATTCTGTTTTCAAAACACACGAGCAGCGACTATCTCTAGGTTTACTTTTCTTCTTCTTCTTCTTGTTTTTGTGCGGCGTTTTACTTCCATCCCTGTTGCTGAGTTCAGGAGTGGGAAAAATACATGTTTCGACCCATGCCCATGCGCGTATACCATGCACGAAGTTTCTCTTCTACTCGTATTTATTTTTGGCAAATTTTTCTTTAGGAAATTAATTCCAAAAATATTTTCTTAAGAGTTTTATCTGTGGGAAATTCCTTTTACGAGTTTTACTTGTTTTTGAAGAAAACCAAAACCTAACTTTATTTGCAAGTATCTCATCCTATAAATATGACTCGAAATTCTGTTTTCAAAACACACGAGCAGCGACTATCTCTAGGTTTACTTTTCTTCTTCTTCTTGTTTTTGTGCGGCGTTTTACTTCCATCCCTGTTGCTGAGTTCAAGAGTGGGAAAAATACATGTTTCCACCCATGCCCATGCGCGTATACCATGCACGAAGTTTCTCTTCTACTCGTATTTATTTTTGGCAAATTTTTTTTTAGGAAATTAATTCCAAAAATATTTTCTTAAGAGTTTTATTTGTAGGAAATTCCTTTTACGAGTTTTACTTGTTTTTGAAAAAAACCAAAACCTAACTTATTTGCAAGTATCTCATCCTATAAATATGACTCGAAATTCTGTTTTCAAAACACACAAGCAGCGACTATCTCTAGGTTTACTTTTCTTCTTCTTCTTGTTTTTGTGCGGCGTTTTACTTCCATCCCTGTTGCTGAGTTCAAGAGTGGGAAAAATACATGTTTCGACCCATGACCATGCGCGTATACCATGCACCAAGTTCCTCTTCTACTCGTATATATTTTTGGCGTATTTTTCTTTAGGAAATTAATTCCAAAAATATTTTCTTAAGAGTTTTATTTGTGGGAATTTCCTTTTACGAGTTTTACTTGTTTTTGAAGAAAACCAAAATCGAACTTGATTTGCAAGTATCTCATCCTATAAATATGACTCGAAATTCTGTTTTCAAAACACACGAGCAGCGACTATCTCTAGGTTTACTTTTCTTCTTCTTCTTGTTTTTGTGCGGCGTTTTACTTCCATCCCTGTTGCTGAGTTCAAGAGTGGGAAAAATACATGTTTCGACCCATGCCCATGCGCGTATACCATGCACGAAGTTTCTCTTCTACTCGTATTTATTTTTGGCAAATTTTTTTTTAGGAAATTAATTCCAAAAATATTTTCTTAAGAGTTTTATTTGTGGGAAATTCCTTTTACGAGTTTTACTTGTTTTTGAAAAAAACCAAAACCTAACTTATTTGCAAGTATCTCATCCTATAAATATGACTCGAAATTCTGTTTTCAAAACACACAAGCAGCGACTATCTCTAGGTTTACTTTTCTTCTTCTTCTTGTTTTTGTGCGGCGTTTTACTTCCATCCCTGTTGTTGAGTTCAGGAGTGGGAAAAATACATGTTTCGACCCATGCCCATGCGCGTATACCATGCGCGATGTTTCTCTTCTACTCGTATTTATTTTTGGCAAATTTTTCTTTAGGAAATTAATTCCAAAAATATTTTCTTAAGAGTTTTATTTGTGGGAATTTCCTTTTACGAGTTTTACTTGTTTTTGAAGAAAACCAAAACCGAACTTGATTTGCAAGTACCTCATCCTATAAATATGACTCGAAATTCTGTTTTCAAAACACACGAGCAGCGACTATCTCTAGGTTTACTTTTCTTCTTCTTCTTGTTTTTGTGCGGCGTTTTACTTCCATCCCTGTTGCTGAGTTCAGGAGTGGGAAAAATACATGTTTCGACCCATGCCCATGCGCGTATACCATGCGCGATGTTTCTCTTCTACTCGTATTTATTTTTGGCAAATTTTTCTTTAGGAAATTAATTCCAAAAATATTTTCTTAAGAGTTTTATTTGTGGGAAATTCCTTTTACGAGTTTTACTTTTTTTTGAAGAAAACCAAAACCTAACTTTATTTGCAAGTATCTCATCCTATAAATATGACTCGAAATTCTGTTTTCAAAACACACGAGCAGCGACTATCTCTAGGTTTACTTTTCTTCTTCTTTTTGTTTTTGTGCGGCGTTTTACTTCCATCCCTGTTGCTGAGTTCAAGAGTGGGAAAAATACATGTTTCGACCCATGCCCATGCGCGTATACCATGCACCAAGTTTCTCTTCTACTCGTATTTATTTTTGGCAAATTTTTCTTTAGAAAATTAATTCCAAAAATATTTTCTTAAGAGTTTTATTTGTGGGAAATTCCTTTTACGAGTTTTACTTGTTTTTGAAAAAAACCAAAACCTAACTTTATTTGCAAGTATCTCATCCTATAAATATGACTCGAAATTCTGTTTTAAAAACACACAAGCAGCGACTATCTCTAGGTTTACTTTTCTTCTTCTTCTTGTTTTTGTGCGGCGTTTTACTTCCATCCCTGTTGTTGAGTTCAGGAGTGGGAAAAATACATGTTTCGACCCATGCCCATGCGCGTATACCATGCGCGAAGTTTCTCTTCTACTCGTATTTATTTTTGGCAAATTTTTCTTTAGGAAATTAATTCCAAAAATATTTTCTTAAGAGTTTTATTTGTGGGAAATTCCTTTTACGAGTTTTACTTGTTTTTGAAGAAAACCAAAACCTAACTTTATTTGCAAGTATCTCATCCTATAAATATGACTCGAAATTCTGTTTTCAAAACACACGAGCAGCGACTATCTCTAGGTTTACTTTTCTTCTTCTTGTTGTTTTTTGTGCGGCGCTTTACATCCATCCATGTTGCTGAGTTCAAGAGTGGGAAAAATACATGTTTCGACCCATGCCCATGCGCGTATACCATGCACGAAGTTTCTCTTCTACTCGTATTTATTTTTGGCAAATTTTTTTTTAGGAAATTAATTCCAAAAATATTTTCTTAAGAGTTTTATTTGTGGGAAATTCCTTTTACGAGTTTTACTTGTTTTTGAAAAAAACCAAAACCTAACTTATTTACAAGTATCTCATCCTATAAATATGACTCGAAATTCTGTTTTCAAAACACACAAGCAGCGACTATCTCTAGGTTTACTTTTCTTCTTCTTCTTGTTTTTGTGCGGCGTTTTACTTCCATCCCTGTTGCTGAGTTCAAGAGTGGGAACAATACATGTTTCGACCCATGACCATGCGCGTATACCATGCACCAAGTTCCTCTTCTACTCGTATATATTTTTGGCGTATTTTTCTTTAGGAAATTAATTCCAAAAATATTTTCTTAAGAGTTTTATTTGTGGGAATTTCCTTTTACGAGTTTTACTTGTTTTTGAAGAAAACCAAAATCGAACTTGATTTGCAAGTATCTCATCCTATAAATATGACTCGAAATTCTGTTTTCAAAACACACGAGCAGCGACTATCTCTAGGTTTACTTTTCTTCTTCTTGTTGTTTTTGTGCGGCGTTTTACTTCCATCCCTGTTGTTGAGTTCAAGAGTGGGAAAAATACATGTTTCGACCCATGCCCGTGCGCGTATACCATGCACCAAGTTCCTCTTCTACTCGTTTTTATTTTTGGCGAATTTTTCTTTAGGAAATTAATTCCAAAAATATTTTCTTAAGAGTTTTATTTGTCGGAAATTCCTTTTACGATTATTACTTTTTTTTTGAATAAAACCAAAACCTAACTTGATTTGCAAGTATCTCATCCTATAAATATGACTCGAAATTCTATTTCCAAAACACACAAGTAGCGACTATCTCTAGGTATACTTTTCTTCTTCTTGTTGTTTTTTGTGCGGCGTTTTACTTCCATCCCTGTTGTAGAGTTCAAGAGTGGGAAAAATACATTTTTCGACCCATGCCCGTGCGCGTATACCATGAACCAAGTTCCTCTTCTACTCGTATTTATTTTTGGAGAGTTTTTCTTTAGAAAATTAATTCCAAAAATATTTTCTTAAGAGTTTTATTTGTGGGAAATTCTTTTTACTTGTTTTTGAAGAAAACCAAAACCTAACTTGATTTGCAAGTATCTCATCCTATAAATATGACTCGAAATTCTGTTTTCAAAACACACAAGCAGCGACTATCTCTAGGTTTACTTTTCTTCTTCTTGTTGTTTTTGTGCGGCGTTTTACTTCCATCCCTGTTGCTGAGTTCAAGAGTGGGAAAAATACATGTTTCGACCCATGCCCATGCGCGTATATCATGCACCAAGTTCCTCTTCTACTCGTATTTATTTTTGGCCAATTTTTCTTTAGGAAATTAATTACAAAAATATTTTCTTAAGAGTTTTATTTGAGGGAAATACCTTTTACGAGTTTTACTTGTTTTTGAAGAAAACCAAAACCTAACTTTATTTGCAAGTATCTCATCCTATAAATATGACTCGAAATTCTGTTTTCAAAACACACAAGCAGCGACTATCTCTAGGTATACTTTTCTTCTTCTTCTTGTTTTTTGTGCGGCGCTTTACTTCCATCTCTGTGTTGAGTTCAAGAGTGGAAAAAATACATGTTTCGGCCCATGCCCATGCGCGTATACCATGCACCAAGTTCCTCTTCTACTCGTAATTATTTTTGGCGAATTTTTCTTTAGGAAATTAATTCCAAAAATATTTTCTTAAGAGTTTTATTTGTGGGAAATTTCTTTTACGATTTTTACTTGTTTTTGAATAAAACCAAAACCTAACTTGATTTGCAAGTATCTCATTCTATAAATATGACTCGAAATTCTGTTTTCAAAACACACAAGCAGCGACTATCTCTAGGTATACTTTTCTTCTTCTTATTGTTTTTTGTGCGGCGTTTTACTTCCATCCCTGTTGCTGAGTTCAAGAGTGGGAAAAATACATGTTTCGACCCAAGCCCATGCGCGTATACCATGCACCAAGTTCCTCTTCTACTCGTATTTATTTTTGGAGAATTTTTCTTTAGGGAATTAATTCCAAAAATATTTTCTTATGAGATTTATTTGTGTAAATTCCGTTTACGAGTTTTACTTGTTTTTGAAGAAAACCAAAACCTAACTTGATTTGCAAGTATCTCATCCTATAAATATGACTCGAAATTCTGTTTTCAAAACACACAAACAACGACTATCTCTAGGTCTACTTTTCTTCTTCTTGTTGTTTTTTGTGCGGCGCTTTACATCCATCCCTGTTGCTGAGTTCAAGAGTGGTAAAAATACATGTTTTGACCCATGACCATGCGAGTATACCATGCACCAAGTTCCTCTTCTACTCGTATATATTTTTGGCGTATTTTTCTTTAGGAAATTAATTCCAAAAATATTTTCTTAAGAGTTTTATTTGTGGGAATTTCCTTTTACGAGTTTTACTTGTTTTTGAAGAAAAACAAAACCGAACTTGATTTTCAAGTATCTCATCCTATAAATATGACTCGAAATTCTGTTTTCAAAACACACGAGCAGCGACTATCTCTAGGTTTACTTTTCTTCTTCTTCTTGTTTTTGTGCGGCGTTTTACTTCCATCCATGTTGCTGAGTTCAAGAGTGGGAAAAATACATGTTTCGACCCATTCCCATGCGCGTATACCATGCACGAAGTTTCTCTTCTACTCGTATTTATTTTTGGCAAATTTTTCTTTAGGAAATTAATTCCAAAAATATTTTCTCAAGAGTTTTATTTGTGGGAAATTCCTTTTACGAGTTTTACTTGTTTTTGAAAAAAACCAAAACCTAACTTTATTTGCAAGTATCTCATCCTATAAATATGACTCGAAATTCTGTTTTCAAAACACACAAGCAGCGACTATCTCTAGGTCTACTTTTCTTCTTCTTCTTGTTTTTTGTGCGGCGCTTTACTTCCATCTCTGTGCTGAGTTCAAGAGTGGAAAAAATACATGTTTCGGCCCATGCCCATGCGCGTATACCATGCACCAAGTT